>NW_027288792.1:0-300000 GCF_037038585.1 Patagioenas fasciata | reverse complement strand
GTGCTTGTGGAGAGAAAGAAAGGGACTCCCAGGCGTGTGGAGCGACGGGGAGAAAGAGCGGGCGCTGAGGAACACAGTTTCAAACAGACTGTCTCCACACAAACAGGCACCTGTCTGCAGGTATCCTAGATCTTGATTCTTGAACTTGAGGAAACACGCGTCTGAGCAAAACTCCCAAACGCTTCCAGGAAAGACACAGGCTCTCCCACAAGCACACAAGTGTTTGCCCTCAGCTATAGATCAGGGACAAGCCTGTGAAGAGATGCCCTGCTATTCTTTCGCCTTATGGCATCATGTGTTTCGTTCCTCTTGGAGATCGATTGTTAAACGTCTTTCCTAGGGCGACTGTGAAGCATTTGCCAGCGGAGGAGAAGTAGCACGGAGCAGCATTCAGTACTGCCTACGAGTGTCTTTGCTACCCTACTAGCGGAGCTCCAAGAACAGGCACACATCTTCAGGTACCTTCCAAATGTGGATTCCCCTGCAGCCCCGTAGGCGGGCGTGCAGTACGCCAACCGTCAACGGACGTTTTTCCCCTCAAGCCTGTCAGGACGTTGCTCGTCCGTCTTTCCCTCAATAGATGGGAGTAGGCGCGCTTGCGGATGTGTGCGTGTGTGTGGCCACGCGTTTGCTTAGGCATCAGTGTGTGAAAAGGTAGGTGCTTTTCTCTAGCTGCGTGTGCGTGCACGTGGTGCTGGGTGCACATCCCTGGGTGCTCGTGGAAAGGTTTCTGCATGGTTTTCGCTGAGGAATCGTGTGTGTGCACATGGACAAAGAGAAGGCGCAGCAACCAGGTTCCAGCGCCGAAGAAGGCAAAAGGCGAGGTTTCCGGCGCTATCTCCTTCTCTCCCCAGAGCTAGTCGCGCAAAGCAAGCCGCTAAGCCGGCGACCGGCAAGAGAGCTACAACGAAGCATGCCGAACGGAGAAAATAGCAGCAGCTCATCTGTTCACACCTTGTTTCTGCCATGTGCTTGAACGCCAAGACGTTCGCGCTTCTGTGAGATGAAAGACGTCCTTCTGCATATGTGGTTGCTCACACCGGTGCACTTGTTAGTGTATCCATTCAGTCCTGGGCTGCGGGGCATTCAGAAGTGGCTCTGTGGAGACGTCTGCATAGAGGCAGCTGTCAGAACACGCACACTCGATTGTTCACCAAAACATATGCAGACGCGTCCTTAGCCTGTAGATTTGGATGCACAGAGTTCCCTGTGTTCGCAAGAGACAAGGGAATCGCGTCTGTACGCACAGAAGCAATAGCGGACCGTTTCCCTCGGAGTGAACGCGAAAGAGCCGTCTATATACTCGCAGACACGGGAACGTGCCTCAATGCGGTCACAGAGGCGGCAGCTTTTGCACAGATGCTCCTGGTGATTCTGGCACTTTCCAGGCACACTCCTGAAAGTCGCGCACACTGCTGTTCACTCGCTAAACGACCTCTTGGGAAACACGTCTCCGGTCGACGGACCGCTCAGATTGCTTCTTGTGTAACTGTGAACTGTGTCAGCGCAGGGAATCCGTCTCTGTTGAGCAGATGTCGATCCTGCCTCGCTTTTGCTTTGTTGCCTCTACCAAGATGATTTCCCGTTTCTCTCTTCACTGGAGCACGCAGACACAGCCAACACACATCTAGTGTCAAGAGACACGCTCTGCTGAGCTCAACGCTTGTGCAGATGCACATGTGCGACGAAGTCAACACACGTGCTTGTGGAGAGAAAGAAAGGGACTCCCAGGCGTGTGGAGCGACGGGGAGAAAGAGCGGGCGCTGAGGAACACAGTTTCAAACAGACTGTCTCCACACAAACAGGCACCTGTCTGCAGGTATCCTAGATCTTGATTCTTGAACTTGAGGAAACACGCGTCTGAGCAAAACTCCCAAACGCTTCCAGGAAAGACACAGGCTCTCCCACAAGCACACAAGTGTTTGCCCTCAGCTATAGATCAGGGACAAGCCTGTGAAGAGATGCCCTGCTATTCTTTCGCCTTATGGCATCATGTGTTTCGTTCCTCTTGGAGATCGATTGTTAAAGGTCTTTCCTCGGGCGACTGTGAAGCATTTGCCAGCGGAGGAGAAGTAGCACGGAGCAGCATTCAGTACTGCCTACGAGTGTCTTTGCTACCCTACTAGCGGAGCTCCAAGAACAGGCACACATCTTCAGGTACCTTCCAAATGTGGATTCCCCTGCAGCCCCGTAGGCGGGCGTGCAGTACGCCAACCGTCAACGGACGTTTTTCCCCTCAAGCCTGTCAGGACGTTGCTCGTCCGTCTTTCCCTCAATAGATGGGAGTAGGCGCGCTTGCGGATGTGTGCGTGTGTGTGGCCACGCGTTTGCTTAGGCATCAGTGTGTGAAAAGGTAGGTGCTTTTCTCTAGCTGCGTGTGCGTGCACGTGGTGCTGGGTGCACATCCCTGGGTGCTCGTGGAAAGGTTTCTGCATGGTTTTCGCTGAGGAATCGTGTGTGTGCACATGGACAAAGAGAAGGCGCAGCAACCAGGTTCCAGCGCCGAAGAAGGCAAAAGGCGAGGTTTCCGGCGCTATCTCCTTCTCTCCCCAGAGCTAGTCGCGCAAAGCAAGCCGCTAAGCCGGCGACCGGCAAGAGAGCTACAACGAAGCATGCCGAACGGAGAAAATAGCAGCAGCTCATCTGTTCACACCTTGTTTCTGCCATGTGCTTGAACGCCAAGACGTTCGCGCTTCTGTGAGATGAAAGACGTCCTTCTGCATATGTGGTTGCTCACACCGGTGCACTTGTTAGTGTATCCATTCAGTCCTGGGCTGCGGGGCATTCAGAAGTGGCTCTGTGGAGACGTCTGCATAGAGGCAGCTGTCAGAACACGCACACTCGATTGTTCACCAAAACATATGCAGACGCGTCCTTAGCCTGTAGATTTGGATGCACAGAGTTCCCTGTGTTCGCAAGAGACAAGGGAATCGCGTCTGTACGCACAGAAGCAATAGCGGACCGTTTCCCTCGGAGTGAACGCGAAAGAGCCGTCTATATACTCGCAGACACGGGAACGTGCCTCAATGCGGTCACAGAGGCGGCAGCTTTTGCACAGATGCTCCTGGTGATTCTGGCACTTTCCAGGCACACTCCTGAAAGTCGCGCACACTGCTGTTCACTCGCTAAACGACCTCTTGGGAAACACGTCTCCGGTCGACGGACCGCTCAGATTGCTTCTCGTGTAACTGTGAACTGTGTCAGCGCAGGGAATCCGTCTCTGTTGAGCAGATGTCGATCCTGCCTCGCTTTTGCTTTGTTGCCTCTACCAAGATGATTTCCCGTTTCTCTCTTCACTGGAGCAGGCAGACACAGCCAACGCACATCAAGTGTCAAGAGACACGCTCTGCTGAGCTCAACGCTTGTGCAGATGCACATGTGCGACGAAGTCAACACACGTGCTTGTGGAGAGAAAGAAAGGGACTCCCAGGCGTGTGGAGCGACGGGGAGAAAGAGCGGGCGCTGAGGAACACAGTTTCAAACAGACTGTCTCCACACAAACAGGCACCTGTCTGCAGGTATCCTAGATCTTGATTCTTGAACTTGAGGAAACACGCGTCTGAGCAAAACTCCCAAACGCTTCCAGGAAAGACACAGGCTCTCCCACAAGCACACAAGTGTTTGCCCTCAGCTATAGATCAGGGACAAGCCTGTGAAGAGATGCCCTGCTATTCTTTCGCCTTATGGCATCATGTGTTTCGTTCCTCTTGGAGATCGATTGTTAAACGTCTTTCCTAGGGCGACTGTGAAGCATTTGCCAGCGGAGGAGAAGTAGCACGGAGCAGCATTCAGTACTGCCTACGAGTGTCTTTGCTACCCTACTAGCGGAGCTCCAAGAACAGGCACACATCTTCAGGTACCTTCCAAATGTGGATTCCCCTGCAGCCCCGTAGGCGGGCGTGCAGTACGCCAACCGTCAACGGACGTTTTTCCCCTCAAGCCTGTCAGGACGTTGCTCGTCCGTCTTTCCCTCAATAGATGGGAGTAGGCGCGCTTGCGGATGTGTGCGTGTGTGTGGCCACGCGTTTGCTTAGGCATCAGTGTGTGAAAAGGTAGGTGCTTTTCTCTAGCTGCGTGTGCGTGCACGTGGTGCTGGGTGCACATCCCTGGGTGCTCGTGGAAAGGTTTCTGCATGGTTTTCGCTGAGGAATCGTGTGTGTGCACATGGACAAAGAGAAGGCGCAGCAACCAGGTTCCAGCGCCGAAGAAGGCAAAAGGCGAGGTTTCCGGCGCTATCTCCTTCTCTCCCCAGAGCTAGTCGCGCAAAGCAAGCCGCTAAGCCGGCGACCGGCAAGAGAGCTACAACGAAGCATGCCGAACGGAGAAAATAGCAGCAGCTCATCTGTTCACACCTTGTTTCTGCCATGTGCTTGAACGCCAAGACGTTCGCGCTTCTGTGAGATGAAAGACGTCCTTCTGCATATGTGGTTGCTCACACCGGTGCACTTGTTAGTGTATCCATTCAGTCCTGGGCTGCGGGGCATTCAGAAGTGGCTCTGTGGAGACGTCTGCATAGAGGCAGCTGTCAGAACACGCACACTCGATTGTTCACCAAAACATATGCAGACGCGTCCTTAGCCTGTAGATTTGGATGCACAGAGTTCCCTGTGTTCGCAAGAGACAAGGGAATCGCGTCTGTACGCACAGAAGCAATAGCGGACCGTTTCCCTCGGAGTGAACGCGAAAGAGCCGTCTATATACTCGCAGACACGGGAACGTGCCTCAATGCGGTCACAGAGGCGGCAGCTTTTGCACAGATGCTCCTGGTGATTCTGGCACTTTCCAGGCACACTCCTGAAAGTCGCGCACACTGCTGTTCACTCGCTAAACGACCTCTTGGGAAACACGTCTCCGGTCGACGGACCGCTCAGATTGCTTCTCGTGTAACTGTGAACTGTGTCAGCGCAGGGAATCCGTCTCTGTTGAGCAGATGTCGATCCTGCCTCGCTTTTGCTTTGTTGCCTCTACCAAGATGATTTCCCGTTTCTCTCTTCACTGGAGCACGCAGACACAGCCAACGCACATCAAGTGTCAAGAGACACGCTCTGCTGAGCTCAACGCTTGTGCAGATGCACATGTGCGACGAAGTCAACACACGTGCTTGTGGAGAGAAAGAAAGGGACTCCCAGGCGTGTGGAGCGACGGGGAGAAAGAGCGGGCGCTGAGGAACACAGTTTCAAACAGACTGTCTCCACACAAACAGGCACCTGTCTGCAGGTATCCTAGATCTTGATTCTTGAACTTGAGGAAACACGCGTCTGAGCAAAACTCCCAAACGCTTCCAGGAAAGACACAGGCTCTCCCACAAGCACACAAGTGTTTGCCCTCAGCTATAGATCAGGGACAAGCCTGTGAAGAGATGCCCTGCTATTCTTTCGCCTTATGGCATCATGTGTTTCGTTCCTCTTGGAGATCGATTGTTAAACGTCTTTCCTAGGGCGACTGTGAAGCATTTGCCAGCGGAGGAGAAGTAGCACGGAGCAGCATTCAGTACTGCCTACGAGTGTCTTTGCTACCCTACTAGCGGAGCTCCAAGAACAGGCACACATCTTCAGGTACCTTCCAAATGTGGATTCCCCTGCAGCCCCGTAGGCGGGCGTGCAGTACGCCAACCGTCAACGGACGTTTTTCCCCTCAAGCCTGTCAGGACGTTGCTCGTCCGTCTTTCCCTCAATAGATGGGAGTAGGCGCGCTTGCGGATGTGTGCGTGTGTGTGGCCACGCGTTTGCTTAGGCATCAGTGTGTGAAAAGGTAGGTGCTTTTCTCTAGCTGCGTGTGCGTGCACGTGGTGCTGGGTGCACATCCCTGGGTGCTCGTGGAAAGGTTTCTGCATGGTTTTCGCTGAGGAATCGTGTGTGTGCACATGGACAAAGAGAAGGCGCAGCAACCAGGTTCCAGCGCCGAAGAAGGCAAAAGGCGAGGTTTCCGGCGCTATCTCCTTCTCTCCCCAGAGCTAGTCGCGCAAAGCAAGCCGCTAAGCCGGCGACCGGCAAGAGAGCTACAACGAAGCATGCCGAACGGAGAAAATAGCAGCAGCTCATCTGTTCACACCTTGTTTCTGCCATGTGCTTGAACGCCAAGACGTTCGCGCTTCTGTGAGATGAAAGACGTCCTTCTGCATATGTGGTTGCTCACACCGGTGCACTTGTTAGTGTATCCATTCAGTCCTGGGCTGCGGGGCATTCAGAAGTGGCTCTGTGGAGACGTCTGCATAGAGGCAGCTGTCAGAACACGCACACTCGATTGTTCACCAAAACATATGCAGACGCGTCCTTAGCCTGTAGATTTGGATGCACAGAGTTCCCTGTGTTCGCAAGAGACAAGGGAATCGCGTCTGTACGCACAGAAGCAATAGTGGACCGTTTCCCTCGGAGTGAACGCGAAAGAGCCGTCTATATACTCGCAGACACGGGAACGTGCCTCAATGCGGTCACAGAGGCGGCAGCTTTTGCACAGATGCTCCTGGTGATTCTGGCACTTTCCAGGCACACTCCTGAAAGTCGCGCACACTGCTGTTCACTCGCTAAACGACCTCTTGGGAAACACGTCTCCGGTCGACGGACCGCTCAGATTGCTTCTCGTGTAACTGTGAACTGTGTCAGCGCAGGGAATCCGTCTCTGTTGAGCAGATGTCGATCCTGCCTCGCTTTTGCTTTGTTGCCTCTACCAAGATGATTTCCCGTTTCTCTCTTCACTGGAGCACGCAGACACAGCCAACGCACATCAAGTGTCAAGAGACACGCTCTGCTGAGCTCAACGCTTGTGCAGATGCACATGTGCGACGAAGTCAACACACGTGCTTGTGGAGAGAAAGAAAGGGACTCCCAGGCGTGTGGAGCGACGGGGAGAAAGAGCGGGCGCTGAGGAACACAGTTTCAAACAGACTGTCTCCACACAAACAGGCACCTGTCTGCAGGTATCCTAGATCTTGATTCTTGAACTTGAGGAAACACGCGTCTGAGCAAAACTCCCAAACGCTTCCAGGAAAGACACAGGCTCTCCCACAAGCACACAAGTGTTTGCCCTCAGCTATAGATCAGGGACAAGCCTGTGAAGAGATGCCCTGCTATTCTTTCGCCTTATGGCATCATGTGTTTCGTTCCTCTTGGAGATCGATTGTTAAACGTCTTTCCTAGGGCGACTGTGAAGCATTTGCCAGCGGAGGAGAAGTAGCACGGAGCAGCATTCAGTACTGCCTACGAGTGTCTTTGCTACCCTACTAGCGGAGCTCCAAGAACAGGCACACATCTTCAGGTACCTTCCAAATGTGGATTCCCCTGCAGCCCCGTAGGCGGGCGTGCAGTACGCCAACCGTCAACGGACGTTTTTCCCCTCAAGCCTGTCAGGACGTTGCTCGTCCGTCTTTCCCTCAATAGATGGGAGTAGGCGCGCTTGCGGATGTGTGCGTGTGTGTGGCCACGCGTTTGCTTAGGCATCAGTGTGTGAAAAGGTAGGTGCTTTTCTCTAGCTGCGTGTGCGTGCACGTGGTGCTGGGTGCACATCCCTGGGTGCTCGTGGAAAGGTTTCTGCATGGTTTTCGCTGAGGAATCGTGTGTGTGCACATGGACAAAGAGAAGGCGCAGCAACCAGGTTCCAGCGCCGAAGAAGGCAAAAGGCGAGGTTTCCGGCGCTATCTCCTTCTCTCCCCAGAGCTAGTCGCGCAAAGCAAGCCGCTAAGCCGGCGACCGGCAAGAGAGCTACAACGAAGCATGCCGAACGGAGAAAATAGCAGCAGCTCATCTGTTCACACCTTGTTTCTGCCATGTGCTTGAACGCCAAGACGTTCGCGCTTCTGTGAGATGAAAGACGTCCTTCTGCATATGTGGTTGCTCACACCGGTGCACTTGTTAGTGTATCCATTCAGTCCTGGGCTGCGGGGCATTCAGAAGTGGCTCTGTGGAGACGTCTGCATAGAGGCAGCTGTCAGAACACGCACACTCGATTGTTCACCAAAACATATGCAGACGCGTCCTTAGCCTGTAGATTTGGATGCACAGAGTTCCCTGTGTTCGCAAGAGACAAGGGAATCGCGTCTGTACGCACAGAAGCAATAGCGGACCGTTTCCCTCGGAGTGAACGCGAAAGAGCCGTCTATATACTCGCAGACACGGGAACGTGCCTCAATGCGGTCACAGAGGCGGCAGCTTTTGCACAGATGCTGCTGGTGATTCTGGCACTTTCCAGGCACACTCCTGAAAGTCGCGCACACTGCTGTTCACTCGCTAAACGACCTCTTGGGAAACACGTCTCCGGTCGACGGACCGCTCAGATTGCTTCTCGTGTAACTGTGAACTGTGTCAGCGCAGGGAATCCGTCTCTGTTGAGCAGATGTCGATCCTGCCTCGCTTTTGCTTTGTTGCCTCTACCAAGATGATTTCCCGTTTCTCTCTTCACTGGAGCACGCAGACACAGCCAACGCACATCAAGTGTCAAGAGACACGCTCTGCTGAGCTCAACGCTTGTGCAGATGCACATGTGCGACGAAGTCAACACACGTGCTTGTGGAGAGAAAGAAAGGGACTCCCAGGCGTGTGGAGCGATGGGGAGAAAGAGCGGGCGCTGAGGAACACAGTTTCAAACAGACTGTCTCCACACAAACAGGCACCTGTCTGCAGGTATCCTAGATCTTGATTCTTGAACTTGAGGAAACACGCGTCTGAGCAAAACTCCCAAACGCTTCCAGGAAAGACACAGGCTCTCCCACAAGCACACAAGTGTTTGCCCTCAGCTATAGATCAGGGACAAGCCTGTGAAGAGATGCCCTGCTATTCTTTCGCCTTATGGCATCATGTGTTTCGTTCCTCTTGGAGATGATTGTTAAACGTCTTTCCTAGGGCGACTGTGAAGCATTTGCCAGCGGAGGAGAAGTAGCACGGAGCAGCATTCAGTACTGCCTACGAGTGTCTTTGCTACCCTACTAGCGGAGCTCCAAGAACAGGCACACATCTTCAGGTACCTTCCAAATGTGGATTCCCCTGCAGCCCCGTAGGCGGGCGTGCAGTACGCCAACCGTCAACGGACGTTTTTCCCCTCAAGCCTGTCAGGACGTTGCTCGTCCGTCTTTCCCTCAATAGATGGGAGTAGGCGCGCTTGCGGATGTGTGCGTGTGTGTGGCCACGCGTTTGCTTAGGCATCAGTGTGTGAAAAGGTAGGTGCTTTTCTCTAGCTGCGTGTGCGTGCACGTGGTGCTGGGTGCACATCCCTGGGTGCTCGTGGAAAGGTTTCTGCATGGTTTTCGCTGAGGAATCGTGTGTGTGCACATGGACAAAGAGAAGGCGCAGCAACCAGGTTCCAGCGCCGAAGAAGGCAAAAGGCGAGGTTTCCGGCGCTATCTCCTTCTCTCCCCAGAGCTAGTCGCGCAAAGCAAGCCGCTAAGCCGGCGACCGGCAAGAGAGCTACAACGAAGCATGCCGAACGGAGAAAATAGCAGCAGCTCATCTGTTCACACCTTGTTTCTGCCATGTGCTTGAACGCCAAGACGTTCGCGCTTCTGTGAGATGAAAGACGTCCTTCTGCATATGTGGTTGCTCACACCGGTGCACTTGTTAGTGTATCCATTCAGTCCTGGGCTGCGGGGCATTCAGAAGTGGCTCTGTGGAGACGTCTGCATAGAGGCAGCTGTCAGAACACGCACACTCGATTGTTCACCAAAACATATGCAGACGCGTCCTTAGCCTGTAGATTTGGATGCACAGAGTTCCCTGTGTTCGCAAGAGACAAGGGAATCGCGTCTGTACGCACAGAAGCAATAGCGGACCGTTTCCCTCGGAGTGAACGCGAAAGAGCCGTCTATATACTCGCAGACACGGGAACGTGCCTCAATGCGGTCACAGAGGCGGCAGCTTTTGCACAGATGCTCCTGGTGATTCTGGCACTTTCCAGGCACACTCCTGAAAGTCGCGCACACTGCTGTTCACTCGCTAAACGACCTCTTGGGAAACACGTCTCCGGTCGACGGACCGCTCAGATTGCTTCTCGTGTAACTGTGAACTGTGTCAGCGCAGGGAATCCGTCTCTGTTGAGCAGATGTCGATCCTGCCTCGCTTTTGCTTTGTTGCCTCTACCAAGATGATTTCCCGTTTCTCTCTTCACTGGAGCAGGCAGACACAGCCAACGCACATCAAGTGTCAAGAGACACGCTCTGCTGAGCTCAACGCTTGTGCAGATGCACATGTGCGACGAAGTCAACACACGTGCTTGTGGAGAGAAAGAAAGGGACTCCCAGGCGTGTGGAGCGACGGGGAGAAAGAGCGGGCGCTGAGGAACACAGTTTCAAACAGACTGTCTCCACACAAACAGGCACCTGTCTGCAGGTATCCTAGATCTTGATTCTTGAACTTGAGGAAACACGCGTCTGAGCAAAACTCCCAAACGCTTCCAGGAAAGACACAGGCTCTCCCACAAGCACACAAGTGTTTGCCCTCAGCTATAGATCAGGGACAAGCCTGTGAAGAGATGCCCTGCTATTCTTTCGCCTTATGGCATCATGTGTTTCGTTCCTCTTGGAGATCGATTGTTAAAGGTCTTTCCTCGGGCGACTGTGAAGCATTTGCCAGCGGAGGAGAAGTAGCACGGAGCAGCATTCAGTACTGCCTACGAGTGTCTTTGCTACCCTACTAGCGGAGCTCCAAGAACAGGCACACATCTTCAGGTACCTTCCAAATGTGGATTCCCCTGCAGCCCCGTAGGCGGGCGTGCAGTACGCCAACCGTCAACGGACGTTTTTCCCCTCAAGCCTGTCAGGACGTTGCTCGTCCGTCTTTCCCTCAATAGATGGGAGTAGGCGCGCTTGCGGATGTGTGCGTGTGTGTGGCCACGCGTTTGCTTAGGCATCAGTGTGTGAAAAGGTAGGTGCTTTTCTCTAGCTGCGTGTGCGTGCACGTGGTGCTGGGTGCACATCCCTGGGTGCTCGTGGAAAGGTTTCTGCATGGTTTTCGCTGAGGAATCGTGTGTGTGCACATGGACAAAGAGAAGGCGCAGCAACCAGGTTCCAGCGCCGAAGAAGGCAAAAGGCGAGGTTTCCGGCGCTATCTCCTTCTCTCCCCAGAGCTAGTCGCGCAAAGCAAGCCGCTAAGCCGGCGACCGGCAAGAGAGCTACAACGAAGCATGCCGAACGGAGAAAATAGCAGCAGCTCATCTGTTCACACCTTGTTTCTGCCATGTGCTTGAACGCCAAGACGTTCGCGCTTCTGTGAGATGAAAGACGTCCTTCTGCATATGTGGTTGCTCACACCGGTGCACTTGTTAGTGTATCCATTCAGTCCTGGGCTGCGGGGCATTCAGAAGTGGCTCTGTGGAGACGTCTGCATAGAGGCAGCTGTCAGAACACGCACACTCGATTGTTCACCAAAACATATGCAGACGCGTCCTTAGCCTGTAGATTTGGATGCACAGAGTTCCCTGTGTTCGCAAGAGACAAGGGAATCGCGTCTGTGCGCACAGAAGCAATAGCGGACCGTTTCCCTCGGAGTGAACGCGAAAGAGCCGTCTATATACTCGCAGACACGCGAACGTGCCTCAATGCGGTCACAGAGGCAGCAGCTTTTGCACAGATGCTCCTGGTGATTCTGGCACTTTCCAGGCACACTCCTGAAAGTCGCGCACACTGCTGTTCACTCGCTAAACGACCTCTTGGGAAACACGTCTCCGGTCGACGGACCGCTCAGATTGCTTCTCGTGTAACTGTGAACTGTGTCAGCGCAGGGAATCCGTCTCTGTTGAGCAGATGTCAATCCTGCCTCGCTTTTGCTTTGTTGCCTCTACCAAGATGATTTCCCGTTTCTCTCTTCACTGGAGCACGCAGACACAGCCAACGCACATCAAGTGTCAAGAGACACGCTCTGCTGAGCTCAACGCTTGTGCAGATGCACATGTGCGACGAAGTCAACACACGTGCTTGTGGAGAGAAAGAAAGGGACTCCCAGGCGTGTGGAGCGACGGGGAGAAAGAGCGGGCGCTGAGGAACACAGTTTCAAACAGACTGTCTCCACACAAACAGGCACCTGTCTGCAGGTATCCTAGATCTTGATTCTTGAACTTGAGGAAACACGCGTCTGAGCAAAACTCCCAAACGCTTCCAGGAAAGACACAGGCTCTCCCACAAGCACACAAGTGTTTGCCCTCAGCTATAGATCAGGGACAAGCCTGTGAAGAGATGCCCTGCTATTCTTTCGCCTTATGGCATCATGTGTTTCGTTCCTCTTGGAGATCGATTGTTAAACGTCTTTCCTAGGGCGACTGTGAAGCATTTGCCAGCGGAGGAGAAGTAGCACGGAGCAGCATTCAGTACTGCCTACGAGTGTCTTTGCTACCCTACTAGCGGAGCTCCAAGAACAGGCACACATCTTCAGGTACCTTCCAAATGTGGATTCCCCTGCAGCCCCGTAGGCGGGCGTG
Source organism: Patagioenas fasciata (assembly GCF_037038585.1). Lineage (NCBI taxonomy): Eukaryota > Metazoa > Chordata > Aves > Columbiformes > Columbidae > Patagioenas > Patagioenas fasciata. Next base: position 287,604 of record NW_027288792.1, on the reverse strand, counting down.
CAGTACGCCAACCGTCAACGGACGTTTTTCCCCTCAAGCCTGTCAGGACGTTGCTCGTCCGTCTTTCCCTCAATAGATGGGAGTAGGCGCGCTTGCGGATGTGTGCGTGTGTGTGGCCACGCGTTTGCTTAGGCATCAGTGTGTGAAAAGGTAGGTGCTTTTCTCTAGCTGCGTGTGCGTGCACGTGGTGCTGGGTGCACATCCCTGGGTGCTCGTGGAAAGGTTTCTGCATGGTTTTCGCTGAGGAATCGTGTGTGTGCACATGGACAAAGAGAAGGCGCAGCAACCAGGTTCCAGCGCCGAAGAAGGCAAAAGGCGAGGTTTCCGGCGCTATCTCCTTCTCTCCCCAGAGCTAGTCGCGCAAAGCAAGCCGCTAAGCCGGCGACCGGCAAGAGAGCTACAACGAAGCATGCCGAACGGAGAAAATAGCAGCAGCTCATCTGTTCACACCTTGTTTCTGCCATGTGCTTGAACGCCAAGACGTTCGCGCTTCTGTGAGATGAAAGACATCCTTCTGCATATGTGGTTGCTCACACCGGTGCACTTGTTAGTGTATCCATTCAGTCCTGGGCTGCGGGGCATTCAGAAGTGGCTCTGTGGAGACGTCTGCATAGAGGCAGCTGTCAGAACACGCACACTCGATTGTTCACCAAAACATATGCAGACGCGTCCTTAGCCTGTAGATTTGGATGCACAGAGTTCCCTGTGTTCGCAAGAGACAAGGGAATCGCGTCTGTACGCACAGAAGCAATAGCGGACCGTTTCCCTCGGAGTGAACGCGAAAGAGCCGTCTATATACTCGCAGACACGGGAACGTGCCTCAATGCGGTCACAGAGGCGGCAGCTTTTGCACAGATGCTCCTGGTGATTCTGGCACTTTCCAGGCACACTCCTGAAAGTCGCGCACACTGCTGTTCACTCGCTAAACGACCTCTTGGGAAACACGTCTCCGGTCGACGGACCGCTCAGATTGCTTCTCGTGTAACTGTGAACTGTGTCAGCGCAGGGAATCCGTCTCTGTTGAGCAGATGTCGATCCTGCCTCGCTTTTGCTTTGTTGCCTCTACCAAGATGATTTCCCGTTTCTCTCTTCACTGGAGCACGCAGACACAGCCAACGCACATCAAGTGTCAAGAGACACGCTCTGCTGAGCTCAACGCTTGTGCAGATGCACATGTGCGACGAAGTCAACACACGTGCTTGTGGAGAGAAAGAAAGGGACTCCCAGGCGTGTGGAGCGACGGGGAGAAAGAGCGGGCGCTGAGGAACACAGTTTCAAACAGACTGTCTCCACACAAACAGGCACCTGTCTGCAGGTATCCTAGATCTTGATTCTTGAACTTGAGGAAACACGCGTCTGAGCAAAACTCCCAAACGCTTCCAGGAAAGACACAGGCTCTCCCACAAGCACACAAGTGTTTGCCCTCAGCTATAGATCAGGGACAAGCCTGTGAAGAGATGCCCTGCTATTCTTTCGCCTTATGGCATCATGTGTTTCGTTCCTCTTGGAGATCGATTGTTAAACGTCTTTCCTAGGGCGACTGTGAAGCATTTGCCAGCGGAGGAGAAGTAGCACGGAGCAGCATTCAGTACTGCCTACGAGTGTCTTTGCTACCCTACTAGCGGAGCTCCAAGAACAGGCACACATCTTCAGGTACCTTCCAAATGTGGATTCCCCTGCAGCCCCGTAGGCGGGCGTGCAGTACGCCAACCGTCAACGGACGTTTTTCCCCTCAAGCCTGTCAGGACGTTGCTCGTCCGTCTTTCCCTCAATAGATGGGAGTAGGCGCGCTTGCGGATGTGTGCGTGTGTGTGGCCACGCGTTTGCTTAGGCATCAGTGTGTGAAAAGGTAGGTGCTTTTCTCTAGCTGCGTGTGCGTGCACGTGGTGCTGGGTGCACATCCCTGGGTGCTCGTGGAAAGGTTTCTGCATGGTTTTCGCTGAGGAATCGTGTGTGTGCACATGGACAAAGAGAAGGCGCAGCAACCAGGTTCCAGCGCCGAAGAAGGCAAAAGGCGAGGTTTCCGGCGCTATCTCCTTCTCTCCCCAGAGCTAGTCGCGCAAAGCAAGCCGCTAAGCCGGCGACCGGCAAGAGAGCTACAACGAAGCATGCCGAACGGAGAAAATAGCAGCAGCTCATCTGTTCACACCTTGTTTCTGCCATGTGCTTGAACGCCAAGACGTTCGCGCTTCTGTGAGATGAAAGACGTCCTTCTGCATATGTGGTTGCTCACACCGGTGCACTTGTTAGTGTATCCATTCAGTCCTGGGCTGCGGGGCATTCAGAAGTGGCTCTGTGGAGACGTCTGCATAGAGGCAGCTGTCAGAACACGCACACTCGATTGTTCACCAAAACATATGCAGACGCGTCCTTAGCCTGTAGATTTGGATGCACAGAGTTCCCTGTGTTCGCAAGAGACAAGGGAATCGCGTCTGTACGCACAGAAGCAATAGCGGACCGTTTCCCTCGGAGTGAACGCGAAAGAGCCGTCTATATACTCGCAGACACGGGAACGTGCCTCAATGCGGTCACAGAGGCGGCAGCTTTTGCACAGATGCTCCTGGTGATTCTGGCACTTTCCAGGCACACTCCTGAAAGTCGCGCACACTGCTGTTCACTCGCTAAACGACCTCTTGGGAAACACGTCTCCGGTCGACGGACCGCTCAGATTGCTTCTCGTGTAACTGTGAACTGTGTCAGCGCAGGGAATCCGTCTCTGTTGAGCAGATGTCGATCCTGCCTCGCTTTTGCTTTGTTGCCTCTACCAAGATGATTTCCCGTTTCTCTCTTCACTGGAGCACGCAGACACAGCCAACGCACATCAAGTGTCAAGAGACACGCTCTGCTGAGCTCAACGCTTGTGCAGATGCACATGTGCGACGAAGTCAACACACGTGCTTGTGGAGAGAAAGAAAGGGACTCCCAGGCGTGTGGAGCGACGGGGAGAAAGAGCGGGCGCTGAGGAACACAGTTTCAAACAGACTGTCTCCACACAAACAGGCACCTGTCTGCAGGTATCCTAGATCTTGATTCTTGAACTTGAGGAAACACGCGTCTGAGCAAAACTCCCAAACGCTTCCAGGAAAGACACAGGCTCTCCCACAAGCACACAAGTGTTTGCCCTCAGCTATAGATCAGGGACAAGCCTGTGAAGAGATGCCCTGCTATTCTTTCGCCTTATGGCATCATGTGTTTCGTTCCTCTTGGAGATGATTGTTAAACGTCTTTCCTAGGGCGACTGTGAAGCATTTGCCAGCGGAGGAGAAGTAGCACGGAGCAGCATTCAGTACTGCCTACGAGTGTCTTTGCTACCCTACTAGCGGAGCTCCAAGAACAGGCACACATCTTCAGGTACCTTCCAAATGTGGATTCCCCTGCAGCCCCGTAGGCGGGCGTGCAGTACGCCAACCGTCAACGGACGTTTTTCCCCTCAAGCCTGTCAGGACGTTGCTCGTCCGTCTTTCCCTCAATAGATGGGAGTAGGCGCGCTTGCGGATGTGTGCGTGTGTGTGGCCACGCGTTTGCTTAGGCATCAGTGTGTGAAAAGGTAGGTGCTTTTCTCTAGCTGCGTGTGCGTGCACGTGGTGCTGGGTGCACATCCCTGGGTGCTCGTGGAAAGGTTTCTGCATGGTTTTCGCTGAGGAATCGTGTGTGTGCACATGGACAAAGAGAAGGCGCAGCAACCAGGTTCCAGCGCCGAAGAAGGCAAAAGGCGAGGTTTCCGGCGCTATCTCCTTCTCTCCCCAGAGCTAGTCGCGCAAAGCAAGCCGCTAAGCCGGCGACCGGCAAGAGAGCTACAACGAAGCATGCCGAACGGAGAAAATAGCAGCAGCTCATCTGTTCACACCTTGTTTCTGCCATGTGCTTGAACGCCAAGATGTTCGCGCTTCTGTGAGATGAAAGACGTCCTTCTGCATATGTGGTTGCTCACACCGGTGCACTTGTTAGTGTATCCATTCAGTCCTGGGCTGCGGGGCATTCAGAAGTGGCTCTGTGGAGACGTCTGCATAGAGGCAGCTGTCAGAACACGCACACTCGATTGTTCACCAAAACATATGCAGACGCGTCCTTAGCCTGTAGATTTGGATGCACAGAGTTCCCTGTGTTCGCAAGAGACAAGGGAATCGCGTCTGTACGCACAGAAGCAATAGCGGACCGTTTCCCTCGGAGTGAACGCGAAAGAGCCGTCTATATACTCGCAGACACGGGAACGTGCCTCAATGCGGTCACAGAGGCGGCAGCTTTTGCACAGATGCTCCTGGTGATTCTGGCACTTTCCAGGCACACTCCTGAAAGTCGCGCACACTGCTGTTCACTCGCTAAACGACCTCTTGGGAAACACGTCTCTGGTCGACGGACCGCTCAGATTGCTTCTCGTGTAACTGTGAACTGTGTCAGCGCAGGGAATCCGTCTCTGTTGAGCAGATGTCGATCCTGCCTCGCTTTTGCTTTGTTGCCTCTACCAAGATGATTTCCCGTTTCTCTCTTCACTGGAGCAGGCAGACACAGCCAACGCACATCAAGTGTCAAGAGACACGCTCTGCTGAGCTCAACGCTTGTGCAGATGCACATGTGCGACGAAGTCAACACACGTGCTTGTGGAGAGAAAGAAAGGGACTCCCAGGCGTGTGGAGCGACGGGGAGAAAGAGCGGGCGCTGAGGAACACAGTTTCAAACAGACTGTCTCCACACAAACAGGCACCTGTCTGCAGGTATCCTAGATCTTGATTCTTGAACTTGAGGAAACACGCGTCTGAGCAAAACTCCCAAACGCTTCCAGGAAAGACACAGGCTCTCCCACAAGCACACAAGTGTTTGCCCTCAGCTATAGATCAGGGACAAGCCTGTGAAGAGATGCCCTGCTATTCTTTCGCCTTATGGCATCATGTGTTTCGTTCCTCTTGGAGATCGATTGTTAAACGTCTTTCCTAGGGCGACTGTGAAGCATTTGCCAGCGGAGGAGAAGTAGCACGGAGCAGCATTCAGTACTGCCTACGAGTGTCTTTGCTACCCTACTAGCGGAGCTCCAAGAACAGGCACACATCTTCAGGTACCTTCCAAATGTGGATTCCCCTGCAGCCCCGTAGGCGGGCGTGCAGTACGCCAACCGTCAACGGACGTTTTTCCCCTCAAGCCTGTCAGGACGTTGCTCGTCCGTCTTTCCCTCAATAGATGGGAGTAGGCGCGCTTGCGGATGTGTGCGTGTGTGTGGCCACGCGTTTGCTTAGGCATCAGTGTGTGAAAAGGTAGGTGCTTTTCTCTAGCTGCGTGTGCGTGCACGTGGTGCTGGGTGCACATCCCTGGGTGCTCGTGGAAAGGTTTCTGCATGGTTTTCGCTGAGGAATCGTGTGTGTGCACATGGACAAAGAGAAGGCGCAGCAACCAGGTTCCAGCGCCGAAGAAGGCAAAAGGCGAGGTTTCCGGCGCTATCTCCTTCTCTCCCCAGAGCTAGTCGCGCAAAGCAAGCCGCTAAGCCGGCGACCGGCAAGAGAGCTACAACGAAGCATGCCGAACGGAGAAAATAGCAGCAGCTCATCTGTTCACACCTTGTTTCTGCCATGTGCTTGAACGCCAAGACGTTCGCGCTTCTGTGAGATGAAAGACGTCCTTCTGCATATGTGGTTGCTCACACCGGTGCACTTGTTAGTGTATCCATTCAGTCCTGGGCTGCGGGGCATTCAGAAGTGGCTCTGTGGAGACGTCTGCATAGAGGCAGCTGTCAGAACACGCACACTCGATTGTTCACCAAAACATATGCAGACGCGTCCTTAGCCTGTAGATTTGGATGCACAGAGTTCCCTGTGTTCGCAAGAGACAAGGGAATCGCGTCTGTGCGCACAGAAGCAATAGCGGACCGTTTCCCTCGGAGTGAACGCGAAAGAGCCGTCTATATACTCGCAGACACGCGAACGTGCCTCAATGCGGTCACAGAGGCAGCAGCTTTTGCACAGATGCTCCTGGTGATTCTGGCACTTTCCAGGCACACTCCTGAAAGTCGCGCACACTGCTGTTCACTCGCTAAACGACCTCTTGGGAAACACGTCTCCGGTCGACGGACCGCTCAGATTGCTTCTCGTGTAACTGTGAACTGTGTCAGCGCAGGGAATCCGTCTCTGTTGAGCAGATGTCAATCCTGCCTCGCTTTTGCTTTGTTGCCTCTACCAAGATGATTTCCCGTTTCTCTCTTCACTGGAGCAGGCAGACACAGCCAACGCACATCAAGTGTCAAGAGACACGCTCTGCTGAGCTCAACGCTTGTGCAGATGCACATGTGCGACGAAGTCAACACACGTGCTTGTGGAGAGAAAGAAAGGGACTCCCAGGCGTGTGGAGCGACGGGGAGAAAGAGCGGGCGCTGAGGAACACAGTTTCAAACAGACTGTCTCCACACAAACAGGCACCTGTCTGCAGGTATCCTAGATCTTGATTCTTGAACTTGAGGAAACACGCGTCTGAGCAAAACTCCCAAACGCTTCCAGGAAAGACACAGGCTCTCCCACAAGCACACAAGTGTTTGCCCTCAGCTATAGATCAGGGACAAGCCTGTGAAGAGATGCCCTGCTATTCTTTCGCCTTATGGCATCATGTGTTTCGTTCCTCTTGGAGATCGATTGTTAAACGTCTTTCCTAGGGCGACTGTGAAGCATTTGCCAGCGGAGGAGAAGTAGCACGGAGCAGCATTCAGTACTGCCTACGAGTGTCTTTGCTACCCTACTAGCGGAGCTCCAAGAACAGGCACACATCTTCAGGTACCTTCCAAATGTGGATTCCCCTGCAGCCCCGTAGGCGGGCGTGCAGTACGCCAACCGTCAACGGACGTTTTTCCCCTCAAGCCTGTCAGGACGTTGCTCGTCCGTCTTTCCCTCAATAGATGGGAGTAGGCGCGCTTGCGGATGTGTGCGTGTGTGTGGCCACGCGTTTGCTTAGGCATCAGTGTGTGAAAAGGTAGGTGCTTTTCTCTAGCTGCGTGTGCGTGCACGTGGTGCTGGGTGCACATCCCTGGGTGCTCGTGGAAAGGTTTCTGCATGGTTTTCGCTGAGGAATCGTGTGTGTGCACATGGACAAAGAGAAGGCGCAGCAACCAGGTTCCAGCGCCGAAGAAGGCAAAAGGCGAGGTTTCCGGCGCTATCTCCTTCTCTCCCCAGAGCTAGTCGCGCAAAGCAAGCCGCTAAGCCGGCGACCGGCAAGAGAGCTACAACGAAGCATGCCGAACGGAGAAAATAGCAGCAGCTCATCTGTTCACACCTTGTTTCTGCCATGTGCTTGAACGCCAAGACGTTCGCGCTTCTGTGAGATGAAAGACGTCCTTCTGCATATGTGGTTGCTCACACCGGTGCACTTGTTAGTGTATCCATTCAGTCCTGGGCTGCGGGGCATTCAGAAGTGGCTCTGTGGAGACGTCTGCATAGAGGCAGCTGTCAGAACACGCACACTCGATTGTTCACCAAAACATACGCAGACGCGTCCTTAGCCTGTAGATTTGGATGCACAGAGTTCCCTGTGTTCGCAAGAGACAAGGGAATCGCGTCTGTACGCACAGAAGCAATAGCGGACCGTTGCCCTCGGAGTGAACGCGAAAGAGCCGTCTATATACTCGCAGACACGCGAACGTGCCTCAATGCGGTCACAGAGGCAGCAGCTTTTGCACAGATGCTCCTGGTGATTCTGGCACTTTCCAGGCACACTCCTGAAAGTCGCGCACACTGCTGTTCACTCGCTAAACGACCTCTTGGGAAACACGTCTCCGGTCGACGGACCGCTCAGATTGCTTCTCGTGTAACTGTGAACTGTGTCAGCGCAGGGAATCCGTCTCTGTTGAGCAGATGTCAATCCTGCCTCGCTTTTGCTTTGTTGCCTCTACCAAGATGATTTCCCGTTTCTCTCTTCACTGGAGCAGGCAGACACAGCCAACGCACATCAAGTGTCAAGAGACACGCTCTGCTGAGCTCAACGCTTGTGCAGATGCACATGTGCGACGAAGTCAACACACGTGCTTGTGGAGAGAAAGAAAGGGACTCCCAGGCGTGTGGAGCGACGGGGAGAAAGAGCGGGCGCTGAGGAACACAGTTTCAAACAGACTGTCTCCACACAAACAGGCACCTGTCTGCGGGTATCCTAGATCTTGATTCTTGAACTTGAGGAAACACGCGTCTGAGCAAAACTCCCAAACGCTTCCAGGAAAGACACAGGCTCTCCCACAAGCACACAAGTGTTTGCCCTCAGCTATAGATCAGGGACAAGCCTGTGAAGAGATGCCCTGCTATTCTTTCGCCTTATGGCATCATGTGTTTCGTTCCTCTTGGAGATCGATTGTTAAACGTCTTTCCTAGGGCGACTGTGAAGCATTTGCCAGCGGAGGAGAAGTAGCACGGAGCAGCATTCAGTACTGCCTACGAGTGTCTTTGCTACCCTACTAGCGGAGCTCCAAGAACAGGCACACATCTTCAGGTACCTTCCAAATGTGGATTCCCCTGCAGCCCCGTAGGCGGGCGTGCAGTACGCCAACCGTCAACGGACGTTTTTCCCCTCAAGCCTGTCAGGACGTTGCTCGTCCGTCTTTCCCTCAATAGATGGGAGTAGGCGCGCTTGCGGATGTGTGCGTGTGTGTGGCCACGCGTTTGCTTAGGCATCAGTGTGTGAAAAGGTAGGTGCTTTTCTCTAGCTGCGTGTGCGTGCACGTGGTGCTGGGTGCACATCCCTGGGTGCTCGTGGAAAGGTTTCTGCATGGTTTTCGCTGAGGAATCGTGTGTGTGCACATGGACAAAGAGAAGGCGCAGCAACCAGGTTCCAGCGCCGAAGAAGGCAAAAGGCGAGGTTTCCGGCGCTATCTCCTTCTCTCCCCAGAGCTAGTCGCGCAAAGCAAGCCGCTAAGCCGGCGACCGGCAAGAGAGCTACAACGAAGCATGCCGAACGGAGAAAATAGCAGCAGCTCATCTGTTCACACCTTGTTTCTGCCATGTGCTTGAACGCCAAGACGTTCGCGCTTCTGTGAGATGAAAGACGTCCTTCTGCATATGTGGTTGCTCACACCGGTGCACTTGTTAGTGTATCCATTCAGTCCTGGGCTGCGGGGCATTCAGAAGTGGCTCTGTGGAGACGTCTGCATAGAGGCAGCTGTCAGAACACGCACACTCGATTGTTCACCAAAACATACGCAGACGCGTCCTTAGCCTGTAGATTTGGATGCACAGAGTTCCCTGTGTTCGCAAGAGACAAGGGAATCGCGTCTGTACGCACAGAAGCAATAGCGGACCGTTGCCCTCGGAGTGAACGCGAAAGAGCCGTCTATATACTCGCAGACACGCGAACGTGCCTCAATGCGGTCACAGAGGCAGCAGCTTTTGCACAGATGCTCCTGGTGATTCTGGCACTTTCCAGGCACACTCCTGAAAGTCGCGCACACTGCTGTTCACTCGCTAAACGACCTCTTGGGAAACACGTCTCCGGTCGACGGACCGCTCAGATTGCTTCTCGTGTAACTGTGAACTGTGTCAGCGCAGGGAATCCGTCTCTGTTGAGCAGATGTCAATCCTGCCTCGCTTTTGCTTTGTTGCCTCTACCAAGATGATTTCCCGTTTCTCTCTTCACTGGAGCACGCAGACACAGCCAACGCACATCAAGTGTCAAGAGACACGCTCTGCTGAGCTCAACGCTTGTGCAGATGCACATGTGCGACGAAGTCAACACACGTGCTTGTGGAGAGAAAGAAAGGGACTCCCAGGCGTGTGGAGCGACGGGGAGAAAGAGCGGGCGCTGAGGAACACAGTTTCAAACAGACTGTCTCCACACAAACAGGCACCTGTCTGCGGGTATCCTAGATCTTGATTCTTGAACTTGAGGAAACACGCGTCTGAGCAAAACTCCCAAACGCTTCCAGGAAAGACACAGGCTCTCCCACAAGCACACAAGTGTTTGCCCTCAGCTATAGATCAGGGACAAGCCTGTGAAGAGATGCCCTGCTATTCTTTCGCCTTATGGCATCATGTGTTTCGTTCCTCTTGGAGATCGATTGTTAAACGTCTTTCCTCGGGCGACTGTGAAGCATTTGCCAGCGGAGGAGAAGTAGCATGGAGCAGCATTCAGTACTGCCTACGAGTGTCTTTGCTACCCTACTAGCGGAGCTCCAAGAACAGGCACACATCTTCAGGTACCTTCCAAATGTGGATTCCCCTGCAGCCCCGTAGGCGGGCGTGCAGTACGCCAACCGTCAACGGACGTTTTTCCCCTCAAGCCTGTCAGGACGTTGCTCGTCCGTCTTTCCCTCAATAGATGGGAGTAGGCGCGCTTGCGGATGTGTGCGTGTGTGTGGCCACGCGTTTGCTTAGGCATCAGTGTGTGAAAAGGTAGGTGCTTTTCTCTAGCTGCGTGTGCGTGCACGTGGTGCTGGGTGCACATCCCTGGGTGCTCGTGGAAAGGTTTCTGCATGGTTTTCGCTGAGGAATCGTGTGTGTGCACATGGACAAAGAGAAGGCGCAGCAACCAGGTTCCAGCGCCGAAGAAGGCAAAAGGCGAGGTTTCCGGCGCTATCTCCTTCTCTCCCCAGAGCTAGTCGCGCAAAGCAAGCCGCTAAGCCGGCGACCGGCAAGAGAGCTACAACGAAGCATGCCGAACGGAGAAAATAGCAGCAGCTCATCTGTTCACACCTTGTTTCTGCCATGTGCTTGAACGCCAAGACGTTCGCGCTTCTGTGAGATGAAAGACGTCCTTCTGCATATGTGGTTGCTCACACCGGTGCACTTGTTAGTGTATCCATTCAGTCCTGGGCTGCGGGGCATTCAGAAGTGGCTCTGTGGAGACGTCTGCATAGAGGCAGCTGTCAGAACACGCACACTCGATTGTTCACCAAAACATATGCAGACGCGTCCTTAGCCTGTAGATTTGGATGCACAGAGTTCCCTGTGTTCGCAAGAGACAAGGGAATCGCGTCTGTGCGCACAGAAGCAATAGCGGACCGTTTCCCTCGGAGTGAACGCGAAAGAGCCGTCTATATACTCGCAGACACGCGAACGTGCCTCAATGCGGTCACAGAGGCAGCAGCTTTTGCACAGATGCTCCTGGTGATTCTGGCACTTTCCAGGCACACTCCTGAAAGTCGCGCACACTGCTGTTCACTCGCTAAACGACCTCTTGGGAAACACGTCTCCGGTCGACGGACCGCTCAGATTGCTTCTCGTGTAACTGTGAACTGTGTCAGCGCAGGGAATCCGTCTCTGTTGAGCAGATGTCAATCCTGCCTCGCTTTTGCTTTGTTGCCTCTACCAAGATGATTTCCCGTTTCTCTCTTCACTGGAGCAGGCAGACACAGCCAACGCACATCAAGTGTCAAGAGACACGCTCTGCTGAGCTCAACGCTTGTGCAGATGCACATGTGCGACGAAGTCAACACACGTGCTTGTGGAGAGAAAGAAAGGGACTCCCAGGCGTGTGGAGCGACGGGGAGAAAGAGCGGGCGCTGAGGAACACAGTTTCAAACAGACTGTCTCCACACAAACAGGCACCTGTCTGCAGGTATCCTAGATCTTGATTCTTGAACTTGAGGAAACACGCGTCTGAGCAAAACTCCCAAACGCTTCCAGGAAAGACACAGGCTCTCCCACAAGCACACAAGTGTTTGCCCTCAGCTATAGATCAGGGACAAGCCTGTGAAGAGATGCCCTGCTATTCTTTCGCCTTATGGCATCATGTGTTTCGTTCCTCTTGGAGATCGATTGTTAAACGTCTTTCCTAGGGCGACTGTGAAGCATTTGCCAGCGGAGGAGAAGTAGCACGGAGCAGCATTCAGTACTGCCTACGAGTGTCTTTGCTACCCTACTAGCGGAGCTCCAAGAACAGGCACACATCTTCAGGTACCTTCCAAATGTGGATTCCCCTGCAGCCCCGTAGGCGGGCGTGCAGTACGCCAACCGTCAACGGACGTTTTTCCCCTCAAGCCTGTCAGGACGTTGCTCGTCCGTCTTTCCCTCAATAGATGGGAGTAGGCGCGCTTGCGGATGTGTGCGTGTGTGTGGCCACGCGTTTGCTTAGGCATCAGTGTGTGAAAAGGTAGGTGCTTTTCTCTAGCTGCGTGTGCGTGCACGTGGTGCTGGGTGCACATCCCTGGGTGCTCGTGGAAAGGTTTCTGCATGGTTTTCGCTGAGGAATCGTGTGTGTGCACATGGACAAAGAGAAGGCGCAGCAACCAGGTTCCAGCGCCGAAGAAGGCAAAAGGCGAGGTTTCCGGCGCTATCTCCTTCTCTCCCCAGAGCTAGTCGCGCAAAGCAAGCCGCTAAGCCGGCGACCGGCAAGAGAGCTACAACGAAGCATGCCGAACGGAGAAAATAGCAGCAGCTCATCTGTTCACACCTTGTTTCTGCCATGTGCTTGAACGCCAAGACGTTCGCGCTTCTGTGAGATGAAAGACGTCCTTCTGCATATGTGGTTGCTCACACCGGTGCACTTGTTAGTGTATCCATTCAGTCCTGGGCTGCGGGGCATTCAGAAGTGGCTCTGTGGAGACGTCTGCATAGAGGCAGCTGTCAGAACACGCACACTCGATTGTTCACCAAAACATATGCAGACGCGTCCTTAGCCTGTAGATTTGGATGCACAGAGTTCCCTGTGTTCGCAAGAGACAAGGGAATCGCGTCTGTACGCACAGAAGCAATAGCGGACCGTTTCCCTCGGAGTGAACGCGAAAGAGCCGTCTATATACTCGCAGACACGGGAACGTGCCTCAATGCGGTCACAGAGGCAGCAGCTTTTGCACAGATGCTCCTGGTGATTCTGGCACTTTCCAGGCACACTCCTGAAAGTCGCGCACACTGCTGTTCACTCGCTAAACGACCTCTTGGGAAACACGTCTCCGGTCGACGGACCGCTCAGATTGCTTCTCGTGTAACTGTGAACTGTGTCAGCGCAGGGAATCCGTCTCTGTTGAGCAGATGTCAATCCTGCCTCGCTTTTGCTTTGTTGCCTCTACCAAGATGATTTCCCGTTTCTCTCTTCACTGGAGCAGGCAGACACAGCCAACGCACATCAAGTGTCAAGAGACACGCTCTGCTGAGCTCAACGCTTGTGCAGATGCACATGTGCGACGAAGTCAACACACGTGCTTGTGGAGAGAAAGAAAGGGACTCCCAGGCGTGTGGAGCGACGGGGAGAAAGAGCGGGCGCTGAGGAACACAGTTTCAAACAGACTGTCTCCACACAAACAGGCACCTGTCTGCAGGTATCCTAGATCTTGATTCTTGAACTTGAGGAAACACGCGTCTGAGCAAAACTCCCAAACGCTTCCAGGAAAGACACAGGCTCTCCCACAAGCACACAAGTGTTTGCCCTCAGCTATAGATCAGGGACAAGCCTGTGAAGAGATGCCCTGCTATTCTTTCGCCTTATGGCATCATGTGTTTCGTTCCTCTTGGAGATCGATTGTTAAACGTCTTTCCTCGGGCGACTGTGAAGCATTTGCCAGCGGAGGAGAAGTAGCACGGAGCAGCATTCAGTACTGCCTACGAGTGTCTTTGCTACCCTACTAGCGGAGCTCCAAGAACAGGCACACATCTTCAGGTACCTTCCAAATGTGGATTCCCCTGCAGCCCCGTAGGCGGGCGTGCAGTACGCCAACCGTCAACGGACGTTTTTCCCCTCAAGCCTGTCAGGACGTTGCTCGTCCGTCTTTCCCTCAATAGATGGGAGTAGGCGCGCTTGCGGATGTGTGCGTGTGTGTGGCCACGCGTTTGCTTAGGCATCAGTGTGTGAAAAGGTAGGTGCTTTTCTCTAGCTGCGTGTGCGTGCACGTGGTGCTGGGTGCACATCCCTGGGTGCTCGTGGAAAGGTTTCTGCATGGTTTTCGCTGAGGAATCGTGTGTGTGCACATGGACAAAGAGAAGGCGCAGCAACCAGGTTCCAGCGCCGAAGAAGGCAAAAGGCGAGGTTTCCGGCGCTATCTCCTTCTCTCCCCAGAGCTAGTCGCGCAAAGCAAGCCGCTAAGCCGGCGACCGGCAAGAGAGCTACAACGAAGCATGCCGAACGGAGAAAATAGCAGCAGCTCATCTGTTCACACCTTGTTTCTGCCATGTGCTTGAACGCCAAGACGTTCGCGCTTCTGTGAGATGAAAGACGTCCTTCTGCATATGTGGTTGCTCACACCGGTGCACTTGTTAGTGTATCCATTCAGTCCTGGGCTGCGGGGCATTCAGAAGTGGCTCTGTGGAGACGTCTGCATAGAGGCAGCTGTCAGAACACGCACACTCGATTGTTCACCAAAACATATGCAGACGCGTCCTTAGCCTGTAGATTTGGATGCACAGAGTTCCCTGTGTTCGCAAGAGACAAGGGAATCGCGTCTGTGCGCACAGAAGCAATAGCGGACCGTTTCCCTCGGAGTGAACGCGAAAGAGCCGTCTATATACTCGCAGACACGCGAACGTGCCTCAATGCGGTCACAGAGGCAGCAGCTTTTGCACAGATGCTCCTGGTGATTCTGGCACTTTCCAGGCACACTCCTGAAAGTCGCGCACACTGCTGTTCACTCGCTAAACGACCTCTTGGGAAACACGTCTCCGGTCGACGGACCGCTCAGATTGCTTCTCGTGTAACTGTGAACTGTGTCAGCGCAGGGAATCCGTCTCTGTTGAGCAGATGTCAATCCTGCCTCGCTTTTGCTTTGTTGCCTCTACCAAGATGATTTCCCGTTTCTCTCTTCACTGGAGCAGGCAGACACAGCCAACGCACATCAAGTGTCAAGAGACACGCTCTGCTGAGCTCAACGCTTGTGCAGATGCACACGTGCGACGAAGTCAACACACGTGCTTGTGGAGAGAAAGAAAGGGACTCCCAGGCGTGTGGAGCGACGGGGAGAAAGAGCGGGCGCTGAGGAACACAGTTTCAAACAGACTGTCTCCACACAAACAGGCACCTGTCTGCAGGTATCCTAGATCTTGATTCTTGAACTTGAGGAAACACGCGTCTGAGCAAAACTCCCAAACGCTTCCAGGAAAGACACAGGCTCTCCCACAAGCACACAAGTGTTTGCCCTCAGCTATAGATCAGGGACAAGCCTGTGAAGAGCAACCAAAGAGCTCGTCCGTCTTTCCCTCAATAGATGGGAGTAGGCGCGCTTGCGGATGTGTGCGTGTGTGTGGCCACGCGTTTGCTTAGGCATCAGTGTGTGAAAAGGTAGGTGCTTTTCTCTAGCTGCGTGTGCGTGCACGTGGTGCTGGGTGCACATCCCTGGGTGCTCGTGGAAAGGTTTCTGCATGGTTTTCGCTGAGGAATCGTGTGTGTGCACATGGACAAAGAGAAGGCGCAGCAACCAGGTTCCAGCGCCGAAGAAGGCAAAAGGCGAGGTTTCCGGCGCTATCTCCTTCTCTCCCCAGAGCTAGTCGCGCAAAGCAAGCCGCTAAGCCGGCGACCGGCAAGAGAGCTACAACGAAGCATGCCGAACGGAGAAAATAGCAGCAGCTCATCTGTTCACACCTTGTTTCTGCCATGTGCTTGAACGCCAAGACGTTCGCGCTTCTGTGAGATGAAAGACGTCCTTCTGCATATGTGGTTGCTCACACCGGTGCACTTGTTAGTGTATCCATTCAGTCCTGGGCTGCGGGGCATTCAGAAGTGGCTCTGTGGAGACGTCTGCATAGAGGCAGCTGTCAGAACACGCACACTCGATTGTTCACCAAAACATATGCAGACGCGTCCTTAGCCTGTAGATTTGGATGCACAGAGTTCCCTGTGTTCGCAAGAGACAAGGGAATCGCGTCTGTACGCACAGAAGCAATAGCGGACCGTTTCCCTCGGAGTGAACGCGAAAGAGCCGTCTATATACTCGCAGACACGGGAACGTGCCTCAATGCGGTCACAGAGGCGGCAGCTTTTGCACAGATGCTCCTGGTGATTCTGGCACTTTCCAGGCACACTCCTGAAAGTCGCGCACACTGCTGTTCACTCGCTAAACGACCTCTTGGGAAACACGTCTGCGGTCGACGGACCGCTCAGATTGCTTCTCGTGTAACTGTGAACTGTGTCAGCGCAGGGAATCCGTCTCTGTTGAGCAGATGTCGATCCTGCCTCGCTTTTGCTTTGTTGCCTCTACCAAGATGATTTCCCGTTTCTCTCTTCACTGGAGCAGGCAGACACAGCCAACGCACATCAAGTGTCAAGAGACACGCTCTGCTGAGCTCAACGCTTGTGCAGATGCACATGTGCGACGAAGTCAACACACGTGCTTGTGGAGAGAAAGAAAGGGACTCCCAGGCGTGTGGAGCGACGGGGAGAAAGAGCGGGCGCTGAGGAACACAGTTTCAAACAGACTGTCTCCACACAAACAGGCACCTGTCTGCAGGTATCCTAGATCTTGATTCTTGAACTTGAGGAAACACGCGTCTGAGCAAAACTCCCAAACGCTTCCAGGAAAGACACAGGCTCTCCCACAAGCACACAAGTGTTTGCCCTCAGCTATAGATCAGGGACAAGCCTGTGAAGAGATGCCCTGCTATTCTTTCGCCTTATGGCATCATGTGTTTCGTTCCTCTTGGAGATCGATTGTTAAACGTCTTTCCTCGGGCGACTGTGAAGCATTTGCCAGCGGAGGAGAAGTAGCACGGAGCAGCATTCAGTACTGCCTACGAGTGTCTTTGCTACCCTACTAGCGGAGCTCCAAGAACAGGCACACATCTTCAGGTACCTTCCAAATGTGGATTCCCCTGCAGCCCCGTAGGCGGGCGTGCAGTACGCCAACCGTCAACGGACGTTTTTCCCCTCAAGCCTGTCAGGACGTTGCTCGTCCGTCTTTCCCTCAATAGATGGGAGTAGGCGCGCTTGCGGATGTGTGCGTGTGTGTGGCCACGCGTTTGCTTAGGCATCAGTGTGTGAAAAGGTAGGTGCTTTTCTCTAGCTGCGTGTGCGTGCACGTGGTGCTGGGTGCACATCCCTGGGTGCTCGTGGAAAGGTTTCTGCATGGTTTTCGCTGAGGAATCGTGTGTGTGCACATGGACAAAGAGAAGGCGCAGCAACCAGGTTCCAGCGCCGAAGAAGGCAAAAGGCGAGGTTTCCGGCGCTATCTCCTTCTCTCCCCAGAGCTAGTCGCGCAAAGCAAGCCGCTAAGCCGGCGACCGGCAAGAGAGCTACAACGAAGCATGCCGAACGGAGAAAATAGCAGCAGCTCATCTGTTCACACCTTGTTTCTGCCATGTGCTTGAACGCCAAGACGTTCGCGCTTCTGTGAGATGAAAGACGTCCTTCTGCATATGTGGTTGCTCACACCGGTGCACTTGTTAGTGTATCCATTCAGTCCTGGGCTGCGGGGCATTCAGAAGTGGCTCTGTGGAGACGTCTGCATAGAGGCAGCTGTCAGAACACGCACACTCGATTGTTCACCAAAACATATGCAGACGCGTCCTTAGCCTGTAGATTTGGATGCACAGAGTTCCCTGTGTTCGCAAGAGACAAGGGAATCGCGTCTGTGCGCACAGAAGCAATAGCGGACCGTTTCCCTCGGAGTGAACGCGAAAGAGCCGTCTATATACTCGCAGACACGCGAACGTGCCTCAATGCGGTCACAGAGGCAGCAGCTTTTGCACAGATGCTCCTGGTGATTCTGGCACTTTCCAGGCACACTCCTGAAAGTCGCGCACACTGCTGTTCACTCGCTAAACGACCTCTTGGGAAACACGTCTCCGGTCGACGGACCGCTCAGATTGCTTCTCGTGTAACTGTGAACTGTGTCAGCGCAGGGAATCCGTCTCTGTTGAGCAGATGTCAATCCTGCCTCGCTTTTGCTTTGTTGCCTCTACCAAGATGATTTCCCGTTTCTCTCTTCACTGGAGCAGGCAGACACAGCCAACGCACATCAAGTGTCAAGAGACACGCTCTGCTGAGCTCAACGCTTGTGCAGATGCACACGTGCGACGAAGTCAACACACGTGCTTGTGGAGAGAAAGAAAGGGACTCCCAGGCGTGTGGAGCGACGGGGAGAAAGAGCGGGCGCTGAGGAACACAGTTTCAAACAGACTGTCTCCACACAAACAGGCACCTGTCTGCAGGTATCCTAGATCTTGATTCTTGAACTTGAGGAAACACGCGTCTGAGCAAAACTCCCAAACGCTTCCAGGAAAGACACAGGCTCTCCCACAAGCACACAAGTGTTTGCCCTCAGCTATAGATCAGGGACAAGCCTGTGAAGAGCAACCAAAGAGCTCGTCCGTCTTTCCCTCAATAGATGGGAGTAGGCGCGCTTGCGGATGTGTGCGTGTGTGTGGCCACGCGTTTGCTTAGGCATCAGTGTGTGAAAAGGTAGGTGCTTTTCTCTAGCTGCGTGTGCGTGCACGTGGTGCTGGGTGCACATCCCTGGGTGCTCGTGGAAAGGTTTCTGCATGGTTTTCGCTGAGGAATCGTGTGTGTGCACATGGACAAAGAGAAGGCACAGCAACCAGGTTCCAGCGCCGAAGAAGGCAAAAGGCGAGGTTTCCGGCGCTATCTCCTTCTCTCCCCAGAGCTAGTCGCGCAAAGCAAGCCGCTAAGCCGGCGACCGGCAAGAGAGCTACAACGAAGCATGCCGAACGGAGAAAATAGCAGCAGCTCATCTGTTCACACCTTGTTTCTGCCATGTGCTTGAACGCCAAGACGTTCGCGCTTCTGTGAGATGAAAGACGTCCTTCTGCATATGTGGTTGCTCACACCGGTGCACTTGTTAGTGTATCCATTCAGTCCTGGGCTGCGGGGCATTCAGAAGTGGCTCTGTGGAGACGTCTGCATAGAGGCAGCTGTCAGAACACGCACACTCGATTGTTCACCAAAACATATGCAGACGCGTCCTTAGCCTGTAGATTTGGATGCACAGAGTTCCCTGTGTTCGCAAGAGACAAGGGAATCGCGTCTGTACGCACAGAAGCAATAGCGGACCGTTTCCCTCGGAGTGAACGCGAAAGAGCCGTCTATATACTCGCAGACACGCGAACGTGCCTCAATGCGGTCACAGAGGCAGCAGCTTTTGCACAGATGCTCCTGGTGATTCTGGCACTTTCCAGGCACACTCCTGAAAGTCGCGCACACTGCTGTTCACTCGCTAAACGACCTCTTGGGAAACACGTCTCCGGTCGACGGACCGCTCAGATTGCTTCTCGTGTAACTGTGAACTGTGTCAGCGCAGGGAATCCGTCTCTGTTGAGCAGATGTCAATCCTGCCTCGCTTTTGCTTTGTTGCCTCTACCAAGATGATTTCCCGTTTCTCTCTTCACTGGAGCAGGCAGACACAGCCAACGCACATCAAGTGTCAAGAGACACGCTCTGCTGAGCTCAACGCTTGTGCAGATGCACATGTGCGACGAAGTCAACACACGTGCTTGTGGAGAGAAAGAAAGGGACTCCCAGGCGTGTGGAGCGACGGGGAGAAAGAGCGGGCGCTGAGGAACACAGTTTCAAACAGACTGTCTCCACACAAACAGGCACCTGTCTGCAGGTATCCTAGATCTTGATTCTTGAACTTGAGGAAACACGCGTCTGAGCAAAACTCCCAAACGCTTCCAGGAAAGACACAGGCTCTCCCACAAGCACACAAGTGTTTGCCCTCAGCTATAGATCAGGGACAAGCCTGTGAAGAGATGCCCTGCTATTCTTTCGCCTTATGGCATCATGTGTTTCGTTCCTCTTGGAGATCGATTGTTAAAGGTCTTTCCTCGGGCGACTGTGAAGCATTTGCCAGCGGAGGAGAAGTAGCACGGAGCAGCATTCAGTACTGCCTACGAGTGTCTTTGCTACCCTACTAGCGGAGCTCCAAGAACAGGCACACATCTTCAGGTACCTTCCAAATGTGGATTCCCCTGCAGCCCCGTAGGCGGGCGTGCAGTACGCCAACCGTCAACGGACGTTTTTCCCCTCAAGCCTGTCAGGACGTTGCTCGTCTGTCTTTCCCTCAATAGATGGGAGTAGGCGCGCTTGCGGATGTGTGCGTGTGTGTGGCCACGCGTTTGCTTAGGCATCAGTGTGTGAAAAGGTAGGTGCTTTTCTCTAGCTGCGTGTGCGTGCACGTGGTGCTGGGTGCACATCCCTGGGTGCTCGTGGAAAGGTTTCTGCATGGTTTTCGCTGAGGAATCGTGTGTGTGCACATGGACAAAGAGAAGGCGCAGCAACCAGGTTCCAGCGCCGAAGAAGGCAAAAGGCGAGGTTTCCGGCGCTATCTCCTTCTCTCCCCAGAGCTAGTAGCGCAAAGCAAGCCGCTAAGCCGGCGACCGGCAAGAGAGCTACAACGAAGCATGCCGAACGGAGAAAATAGCAGCAGCTCATCTGTTCACACCTTGTTTCTGCCATGTGCTTGAACGCCAAGACGTTCGCGCTTCTGTGAGATGAAAGACGTCCTTCTGCATATGTGGTTGCTCACACCGGTGCACTTGTTAGTGTATCCATTCAGTCCTGGGCTGCGGGGCATTCAGAAGTGGCTCTGTGGAGACGTCTGCATAGAGGCAGCTGTCAGAACACGCACACTCGATTGTTCACCAAAACATATGCAGACGCGTCCTTAGCCTGTAGATTTGGATGCACAGAGTTCCCTGTGTTCGCAAGAGACAAGGGAATCGCGTCTGTGCGCACAGAAGCAATAGCGGACCGTTTCCCTCGGAGTGAACGCGAAAGAGCCGTCTATATACTCGCAGACACGCGAACGTGCCTCAATGCGGTCACAGAGGCAGCAGCTTTTGCACAGATGCTCCTGGTGATTCTGGCACTTTCCAGGCACACTCCTGAAAGTCGCGCACACTGCTGTTCACTCGCTAAACGACCTCTTGGGAAACACGTCTCCGGTCGACGGACCGCTCAGATTGCTTCTCGTGTAACTGTGAACTGTGTCAGCGCAGGGAATCCGTCTCTGTTGAGCAGATGTCAATCCTGCCTCGCTTTTGCTTTGTTGCCTCTACCAAGATGATTTCCCGTTTCTCTCTTCACTGGAGCAGGCAGACACAGCCAACGCACATCAAGTGTCAAGAGACACGCTCTGCTGAGCTCAACGCTTGTGCAGATGCACATGTGCGACGAAGTCAACACACGTGCTTGTGGAGAGAAAGAAAGGGACTCCCAGGCGTGTGGAGCGACGGGGAGAAAGAGCGGGCGCTGAGGAACACAGTTTCAAACAGACTGTCTCCACACAAACAGGCACCTGTCTGCAGGTATCCTAGATCTTGATTCTTGAACTTGAGGAAACACGCGTCTGAGCAAAACTCCCAAACGCTTCCAGGAAAGACACAGGCTCTCCCACAAGCACACAAGTGTTTGCCCTCAGCTATAGATCAGGGACAAGCCTGTGAAGAGCAACCAAAGAGCTCGTCCGTCTTTCCCTCAATAGATGGGAGTAGGCGCGCTTGCGGATGTGTGCGTGTGTGTGGCCACGCGTTTGCTTAGGCATCAGTGTGTGAAAAGGTAGGTGCTTTTCTCTAGCTGCGTGTGCGTGCACGTGGTGCTGGGTGCACATCCCTGGGTGCTCGTGGAAAGGTTTCTGCATGGTTTTCGCTGAGGAATCGTGTGTGTGCACATGGACAAAGAGAAGGCGCAGCAACCATTTTCCAGCGCCGAAGAAGGCAAAAGGCGAGGTTTCCGGAGCTATCTCCTTCTCTCCCCAGAGCTAGTCGCGCAAAGCAAGCCGCTAAGCCGGCGACCGGCAAGAGAGCTACAACGAAGCATGCCGAACGGAGAAAATAGCAGCAGCTCATCTGTTCACACCTTGTTTCTGCCATGTGCTTGAACGCCAAGACGTTCGCGCTTCTGTGAGATGAAAGACGTCCTTCTGCATATGTGGTTGCTCACACCGGTGCACTTGTTAGTGTATCCATTCAGTCCTGGGCTGCGGGGCATTCAGAAGTGGCTCTGTGGAGACGTCTGCATAGAGGCAGCTGTCAGAACACGCACACTCGATTGTTCACCAAAACATATGCAGACGCGTCCTTAGCCTGTAGATTTGGATGCACAGAGTTCCCTGTGTTCGCAAGAGACAAGGGAATCGCGTCTGTGCGCACAGAAGCAATAGCGGACCGTTTCCCTCGGAGTGAACGCGAAAGAGCCGTCTATATACTCGCAGACACGCGAACGTGCCTCAATGCGGTCACAGAGGCAGCAGCTTTTGCACAGATGCTCCTGGTGATTCTGGCACTTTCCAGGCACACTCCTGAAAGTCGCGCACACTGCTGTTCACTCGCTAAACGACCTCTTGGGAAACACGTCTCCGGTCGACGGACCGCTCAGATTGCTTCTCGTGTAACTGTGAACTGTGTCAGCGCAGGGAATCCGTCTCTGTTGAGCAGATGTCAATCCTGCCTCGCTTTTGCTTTGTTGCCTCTACCAAGATGATTTCCCGTTTCTCTCTTCACTGGAGCAGGCAGACACAGCCAACGCACATCAAGTGTCAAGAGACACGCTCTGCTGAGCTCAACGCTTGTGCAGATGCACATGTGCGACGAAGTCAACACACGTGCTTGTGGAGAGAAAGAAAGGGACTCCCAGGCGTGTGGAGCGACGGGGAGAAAGAGCGGGCGCTGAGGAACACAGTTTCAAACAGACTGTCTCCACACAAACAGGCACCTGTCTGCAGGTATCCTAGATCTTGATTCTTGAACTTGAGGAAACACGCGTCTGAGCAAAACTCCCAAACGCTTCCAGGAAAGACACAGGCTCTCCCACAAGCACACAAGTGTTTGCCCTCAGCTATAGATCAGGGACAAGCCTGTGAAGAGATGCCCTGCTATTCTTTCGCCTTATGGCATCATGTGTTTCGTTCCTCTTGGAGATCGATTGTTAAAGGTCTTTCCTCGGGCGACTGTGAAGCATTTGCCAGCGGAGGAGAAGTAGCACGGAGCAGCATTCAGTACTGCCTACGAGTGTCTTTGCTACCCTACTAGCGGAGCTCCAAGAACAGGCACACATCTTCAGGTACCTTCCAAATGTGGATTCCCCTGCAGCCCCGTAGGCGGGCGTGCAGTACGCCAACCGTCAACGGACGTTTTTCCCCTCAAGCCTGTCAGGACGTTGCTCGTCCGTCTTTCCCTCAATAGATGGGAGTAGGCGCGCTTGCGGATGTGTGCGTGTGTGTGGCCACGCGTTTGCTTAGGCATCAGTGTGTGAAAAGGTAGGTGCTTTTCTCTAGCTGCGTGTGCGTGCACGTGGTGCTGGGTGCACATCCCTGGGTGCTCGTGGAAAGGTTTCTGCATGGTTTTCGCTGAGGAATCGTGTGTGTGCACATGGACAAAGAGAAGGCGCAGCAACCAGGTTCCAGCGCCGAAGAAGGCAAAAGGCGAGGTTTCCGGCGCTATCTCCTTCTCTCCCCAGAGCTAGTCGCGCAAAGCAAGCCGCTAAGCCGGCGACCGGCAAGAGAGCTACAACGAAGCATGCCGAACGGAGAAAATAGCAGCAGCTCATCTGTTCACACCTTGTTTCTGCCATGTGCTTGAACGCCAAGACGTTCGCGCTTCTGTGAGATGAAAGACGTCCTTCTGCATATGTGGTTGCTCACACCGGTGCACTTGTTAGTGTATCCATTCAGTCCTGGGCTGCGGGGCATTCAGAAGTGGCTCTGTGGAGACGTCTGCATAGAGGCAGCTGTCAGAACACGCACACTCGATTGTTCACCAAAACATATGCAGACGCGTCCTTAGCCTGTAGATTTGGATGCACAGAGTTCCCTGTGTTCGCAAGAGACAAGGGAATCGCGTCTGTGCGCACAGAAGCAATAGCGGACCGTTTCCCTCGGAGTGAACGCGAAAGAGCCGTCTATATACTCGCAGACACGCGAACGTGCCTCAATGCGGTCACAGAGGCAGCAGCTTTTGCACAGATGCTCCTGGTGATTCTGGCACTTTCCAGGCACACTCCTGAAAGTCGCGCACACTGCTGTTCACTCGCTAAACGACCTCTTGGGAAACACGTCTCCGGTCGACGGACCGCTCAGATTGCTTCTCGTGTAACTGTGAACTGTGTCAGCGCAGGGAATCCGTCTCTGTTGAGCAGATGTCAATCCTGCCTCGCTTTTGCTTTGTTGCCTCTACCAAGATGATTTCCCGTTTCTCTCTTCACTGGAGCAGGCAGACACAGCCAACGCACATCAAGTGTCAAGAGACACGCTCTGCTGAGCTCAACGCTTGTGCAGATGCACATGTGCGACGAAGTCAACACACGTGCTTGTGGAGAGAAAGAAAGGGACTCCCAGGCGTGTGGAGCGACGGGGAGAAAGAGCGGGCGCTGAGGAACACAGTTTCAAACAGACTGTCTCCACACAAACAGGCACCTGTCTGCAGGTATCCTAGATCTTGATTCTTGAACTTGAGGAAACACGCGTCTGAGCAAAACTCCCAAACGCTTCCAGGAAAGACACAGGCTCTCCCACAAGCACACAAGTGTTTGCCCTCAGCTATAGATCAGGGACAAGCCTGTGAAGAGATGCCCTGCTATTCTTTCGCCTTATGGCATCATGTGTTTCGTTCCTCTTGGAGATCGATTGTTAAACGTCTTTCCTAGGGCGACTGTGAAGCATTTGCCAGCGGAGGAGAAGTAGCACGGAGCAGCATTCAGTACTGCCTACGAGTGTCTTTGCTACCCTACTAGCGGAGCTCCAAGAACAGGCACACATCTTCAGGTACCTTCCAAATGTGGATTCCCCTGCAGCCCCGTAGGCGGGCGTGCAGTACGCCAACCGTCAACGGACGTTTTTCCCCTCAAGCCTGTCAGGACGTTGCTCGTCCGTCTTTCCCTCAATAGATGGGAGTAGGCGCGCTTGCGGATGTGTGCGTGTGTGTGGCCACGCGTTTGCTTAGGCATCAGTGTGTGAAAAGGTAGGTGCTTTTCTCTAGCTGCGTGTGCGTGCACGTGGTGCTGGGTGCACATCCCTGGGTGCTCGTGGAAAGGTTTCTGCATGGTTTTCGCTGAGGAATCGTGTGTGTGCACATGGACAAAGAGAAGGCGCAGCAACCAGGTTCCAGCGCCGAAGAAGGCAAAAGGCGAGGTTTCCGGCGCTATCTCCTTCTCTCCCCAGAGCTAGTCGCGCAAAGCAAGCCGCTAAGCCGGCGACCGGCAAGAGAGCTACAACGAAGCATGCCGAACGGAGAAAATAGCAGCAGCTCATCTGTTCACACCTTGTTTCTGCCATGTGCTTGAACGCCAAGACGTTCGCGCTTCTGTGAGATGAAAGACGTCCTTCTGCATATGTGGTTGCTCACACCGGTGCACTTGTTAGTGTATCCATTCAGTCCTGGGCTGCGGGGCATTCAGAAGTGGCTCTGTGGAGACGTCTGCATAGAGGCAGCTGTCAGAACACGCACACTCGATTGTTCACCAAAACATATGCAGACGCGTCCTTAGCCTGTAGATTTGGATGCACAGAGTTCCCTGTGTTCGCAAGAGACAAGGGAATCGCGTCTGTACGCACAGAAGCAATAGCGGACCGTTTCCCTCGGAGTGAACGCGAAAGAGCCGTCTATATACTCGCAGACACGGGAACGTGCCTCAATGCGGTCACAGAGGCAGCAGCTTTTGCACAGATGCTCCTGGTGATTCTGGCACTTTCCAGGCACACTCCTGAAAGTCGCGCACACTGCTGTTCACTCGCTAAACGACCTCTTGGGAAACACGTCTCCGGTCGACGGACCGCTCAGATTGCTTCTCGTGTAACTGTGAACTGTGTCAGCGCAGGGAATCCGTCTCTGTTGAGCAGATGTCAATCCTGCCTCGCTTTTGCTTTGTTGCCTCTACCAAGATGATTTCCCGTTTCTCTCTTCACTGGAGCAGGCAGACACAGCCAACGCACATCAAGTGTCAAGAGACACGCTCTGCTGAGCTCAACGCTTGTGCAGATGCACATGTGCGACGAAGTCAACACACGTGCTTGTGGAGAGAAAGAAAGGGACTCCCAGGCGTGTGGAGCGACGGGGAGAAAGAGCGGGCGCTGAGGAACACAGTTTCAAACAGACTGTCTCCACACAAACAGGCACCTGTCTGCAGGTATCCTAGATCTTGATTCTTGAACTTGAGGAAACACGCGTCTGAGCAAAACTCCCAAACGCTTCCAGGAAAGACACAGGCTCTCCCACAAGCACACAAGTGTTTGCCCTCAGCTATAGATCAGGGACAAGCCTGTGAAGAGATGCCCTGCTATTCTTTCGCCTTATGGCATCATGTGTTTCGTTCCTCTTGGAGATCGATTGTTAAAGGTCTTTCCTCGGGCGACTGTGAAGCATTTGCCAGCGGAGGAGAAGTAGCACGGAGCAGCATTCAGTACTGCCTACGAGTGTCTTTGCTACCCTACTAGCGGAGCTCCAAGAACAGGCACACATCTTCAGGTACCTTCCAAATGTGGATTCCCCTGCAGCCCCGTAGGCGGGCGTGCAGTACGCCAACCGTCAACGGACGTTTTTCCCCTCAAGCCTGTCAGGACGTTGCTCGTCCGTCTTTCCCTCAATAGATGGGAGTAGGCGCGCTTGCGGATGTGTGCGTGTGTGTGGCCACGCGTTTGCTTAGGCATCAGTGTGTGAAAAGGTAGGTGCTTTTCTCTAGCTGCGTGTGCGTGCACGTGGTGCTGGGTGCACATCCCTGGGTGCTCGTGGAAAGGTTTCTGCATGGTTTTCGCTGAGGAATCGTGTGTGTGCACATGGACAAAGAGAAGGCGCAGCAACCAGGTTCCAGCGCCGAAGAAGGCAAAAGGCGAGGTTTCCGGCGCTATCTCCTTCTCTCCCCAGAGCTAGTCGCGCAAAGCAAGCCGCTAAGCCGGCGACCGGCAAGAGAGCTACAACGAAGCATGCCGAACGGAGAAAATAGCAGCAGCTCATCTGTTCACACCTTGTTTCTGCCATGTGCTTGAACGCCAAGACGTTCGCGCTTCTGTGAGATGAAAGACGTCCTTCTGCATATGTGGTTGCTCACACCGGTGCACTTGTTAGTGTATCCATTCAGTCCTGGGCTGCGGGGCATTCAGAAGTGGCTCTGTGGAGACGTCTGCATAGAGGCAGCTGTCAGAACACGCACACTCGATTGTTCACCAAAACATATGCAGACGCGTCCTTAGCCTGTAGATTTGGATGCACAGAGTTCCCTGTGTTCGCAAGAGACAAGGGAATCGCGTCTGTGCGCACAGAAGCAATAGCGGACCGTTTCCCTCGGAGTGAACGCGAAAGAGCCGTCTATATACTCGCAGACACGCGAACGTGCCTCAATGCGGTCACAGAGGCAGCAGCTTTTGCACAGATGCTCCTGGTGATTCTGGCACTTTCCAGGCACACTCCTGAAAGTCGCGCACACTGCTGTTCACTCGCTAAACGACCTCTTGGGAAACACGTCTCCGGTCGACGGACCGCTCAGATTGCTTCTCGTGTAACTGTGAACTGTGTCAGCGCAGGGAATCCGTCTCTGTTGAGCAGATGTCAATCCTGCCTCGCTTTTGCTTTGTTGCCTCTACCAAGATGATTTCCCGTTTCTCTCTTCACTGGAGCAGGCAGACACAGCCAACGCACATCAAGTGTCAAGAGACACGCTCTGCTGAGCTCAACGCTTGTGCAGATGCACACGTGCGACGAAGTCAACACACGTGCTTGTGGAGAGAAAGAAAGGGACTCCCAGGCGTGTGGAGCGACGGGGAGAAAGAGCGGGCGCTGAGGAACACAGTTTCAAACAGACTGTCTCCACACAAACAGGCACCTGTCTGCAGGTATCCTAGATCTTGATTCTTGAACTTGAGGAAACACGCGTCTGAGCAAAACTCCCAAACGCTTCCAGGAAAGACACAGGCTCTCCCACAAGCACACAAGTGTTTGCCCTCAGCTATAGATCAGGGACAAGCCTGTGAAGAGCAACCAAAGAGCTCGTCCGTCTTTCCCTCAATAGATGGGAGTAGGCGCGCTTGCGGATGTGTGCGTGTGTGTGGCCACGCGTTTGCTTAGGCATCAGTGTGTGAAAAGGTAGGTGCTTTTCTCTAGCTGCGTGTGCGTGCACGTGGTGCTGGGTGCACATCCCTGGGTGCTCGTGGAAAGGTTTCTGCATGGTTTTCGCTGAGGAATCGTGTGTGTGCACATGGACAAAGAGAAGGCACAGCAACCAGGTTCCAGCGCCGAAGAAGGCAAAAGGCGAGGTTTCCGGCGCTATCTCCTTCTCTCCCCAGAGCTAGTCGCGCAAAGCAAGCCGCTAAGCCGGCGACCGGCAAGAGAGCTACAACGAAGCATGCCGAACGGAGAAAATAGCAGCAGCTCATCTGTTCACACCTTGTTTCTGCCATGTGCTTGAACGCCAAGACGTTCGCGCTTCTGTGAGATGAAAGACGTCCTTCTGCATATGTGGTTGCTCACACCGGTGCACTTGTTAGTGTATCCATTCAGTCCTGGGCTGCGGGGCATTCAGAAGTGGCTCTGTGGAGACGTCTGCATAGAGGCAGCTGTCAGAACACGCACACTCGATTGTTCACCAAAACATATGCAGACGCGTCCTTAGCCTGTAGATTTGGATGCACAGAGTTCCCTGTGTTCGCAAGAGACAAGGGAATCGCGTCTGTACGCACAGAAGCAATAGCGGACCGTTTCCCTCGGAGTGAACGCGAAAGAGCCGTCTATATACTCGCAGACACGCGAACGTGCCTCAATGCGGTCACAGAGGCAGCAGCTTTTGCACAGATGCTCCTGGTGATTCTGGCACTTTCCAGGCACACTCCTGAAAGTCGCGCACACTGCTGTTCACTCGCTAAACGACCTCTTGGGAAACACGTCTCCGGTCGACGGACCGCTCAGATTGCTTCTCGTGTAACTGTGAACTGTGTCAGCGCAGGGAATCCGTCTCTGTTGAGCAGATGTCAATCCTGCCTCGCTTTTGCTTTGTTGCCTCTACCAAGATGATTTCCCGTTTCTCTCTTCACTGGAGCAGGCAGACACAGCCAACGCACATCAAGTGTCAAGAGACACGCTCTGCTGAGCTCAACGCTTGTGCAGATGCACATGTGCGACGAAGTCAACACACGTGCTTGTGGAGAGAAAGAAAGGGACTCCCAGGCGTGTGGAGCGACGGGGAGAAAGAGCGGGCGCTGAGGAACACAGTTTCAAACAGACTGTCTCCACACAAACAGGCACCTGTCTGCAGGTATCCTAGATCTTGATTCTTGAACTTGAGGAAACACGCGTCTGAGCAAAACTCCCAAACGCTTCCAGGAAAGACACAGGCTCTCCCACAAGCACACAAGTGTTTGCCCTCAGCTATAGATCAGGGACAAGCCTGTGAAGAGATGCCCTGCTATTCTTTCGCCTTATGGCATCATGTGTTTCGTTCCTCTTGGAGATCGATTGTTAAAGGTCTTTCCTCGGGCGACTGTGAAGCATTTGCCAGCGGAGGAGAAGTAGCACGGAGCAGCATTCAGTACTGCCTACGAGTGTCTTTGCTACCCTACTAGCGGAGCTCCAAGAACAGGCACACATCTTCAGGTACCTTCCAAATGTGGATTCCCCTGCAGCCCCGTAGGCGGGCGTGCAGTACGCCAACCGTCAACGGACGTTTTTCCCCTCAAGCCTGTCAGGACGTTGCTCGTCCGTCTTTCCCTCAATAGATGGGAGTAGGCGCGCTTGCGGATGTGTGCGTGTGTGTGGCCACGCGTTTGCTTAGGCATCAGTGTGTGAAAAGGTAGGTGCTTTTCTCTAGCTGCGTGTGCGTGCACGTGGTGCTGGGTGCACATCCCTGGGTGCTCGTGGAAAGGTTTCTGCATGGTTTTCGCTGAGGAATCGTGTGTGTGCACATGGACAAAGAGAAGGCGCAGCAACCAGGTTCCAGCGCCGAAGAAGGCAAAAGGCGAGGTTTCCGGCGCTATCTCCTTCTCTCCCCAGAGCTAGTCGCGCAAAGCAAGCCGCTAAGCCGGCGACCGGCAAGAGAGCTACAACGAAGCATGCCGAACGGAGAAAATAGCAGCAGCTCATCTGTTCACACCTTGTTTCTGCCATGTGCTTGAACGCCAAGACGTTCGCGCTTCTGTGAGATGAAAGACGTCCTTCTGCATATGTGGTTGCTCACACCGGTGCACTTGTTAGTGTATCCATTCAGTCCTGGGCTGCGGGGCATTCAGAAGTGGCTCTGTGGAGACGTCTGCATAGAGGCAGCTGTCAGAACACGCACACTCGATTGTTCACCAAAACATATGCAGACGCGTCCTTAGCCTGTAGATTTGGATGCACAGAGTTCCCTGTGTTCGCAAGAGACAAGGGAATCGCGTCTGTGCGCACAGAAGCAATAGCGGACCGTTTCCCTCGGAGTGAACGCGAAAGAGCCGTCTATATACTCGCAGACACGCGAACGTGCCTCAATGCGGTCACAGAGGCAGCAGCTTTTGCACAGATGCTCCTGGTGATTCTGGCACTTTCCAGGCACACTCCTGAAAGTCGCGCACACTGCTGTTCACTCGCTAAACGACCTCTTGGGAAACACGTCTCCGGTCGACGGACCGCTCAGATTGCTTCTCGTGTAACTGTGAACTGTGTCAGCGCAGGGAATCCGTCTCTGTTGAGCAGATGTCAATCCTGCCTCGCTTTTGCTTTGTTGCCTCTACCAAGATGATTTCCCGTTTCTCTCTTCACTGGAGCAGGCAGACACAGCCAACGCACATCAAGTGTCAAGAGACACGCTCTGCTGAGCTCAACGCTTGTGCAGATGCACATGTGCGACGAAGTCAACACACGTGCTTGTGGAGAGAAAGAAAGGGACTCCCAGGCGTGTGGAGCGACGGGGAGAAAGAGCGGGCGCTGAGGAACACAGTTTCAAACAGACTGTCTCCACACAAACAGGCACCTGTCTGCAGGTATCCTAGATCTTGATTCTTGAACTTGAGGAAACACGCGTCTGAGCAAAACTCCCAAACGCTTCCAGGAAAGACACAGGCTCTCCCACAAGCACACAAGTGTTTGCCCTCAGCTATAGATCAGGGACAAGCCTGTGAAGAGCAACCAAAGAG
The DNA here is from genome assembly GCF_037038585.1 of Patagioenas fasciata. Lineage (NCBI taxonomy): Eukaryota > Metazoa > Chordata > Aves > Columbiformes > Columbidae > Patagioenas > Patagioenas fasciata. Next base: position 256,691 of record NW_027288792.1, on the reverse strand, counting down.
CTCGTCCGTCTTTCCCTCAATAGATGGGAGTAGGCGCGCTTGCGGATGTGTGCGTGTGTGTGGCCACGCGTTTGCTTAGGCATCAGTGTGTGAAAAGGTAGGTGCTTTTCTCTAGCTGCGTGTGCGTGCACGTGGTGCTGGGTGCACATCCCTGGGTGCTCGTGGAAAGGTTTCTGCATGGTTTTCGCTGAGGAATCGTGTGTGTGCACATGGACAAAGAGAAGGCGCAGCAACCATTTTCCAGCGCCGAAGAAGGCAAAAGGCGAGGTTTCCGGAGCTATCTCCTTCTCTCCCCAGAGCTAGTCGCGCAAAGCAAGCCGCTAAGCCGGCGACCGGCAAGAGAGCTACAACGAAGCATGCCGAACGGAGAAAATAGCAGCAGCTCATCTGTTCACACCTTGTTTCTGCCATGTGCTTGAACGCCAAGACGTTCGCGCTTCTGTGAGATGAAAGACGTCCTTCTGCATATGTGGTTGCTCACACCGGTGCACTTGTTAGTGTATCCATTCAGTCCTGGGCTGCGGGGCATTCAGAAGTGGCTCTGTGGAGACGTCTGCATAGAGGCAGCTGTCAGAACACGCACACTCGATTGTTCACCAAAACATATGCAGACGCGTCCTTAGCCTGTAGATTTGGATGCACAGAGTTCCCTGTGTTCGCAAGAGACAAGGGAATCGCGTCTGTGCGCACAGAAGCAATAGCGGACCGTTTCCCTCGGAGTGAACGCGAAAGAGCCGTCTATATACTCGCAGACACGCGAACGTGCCTCAATGCGGTCACAGAGGCAGCAGCTTTTGCACAGATGCTCCTGGTGATTCTGGCACTTTCCAGGCACACTCCTGAAAGTCGCGCACACTGCTGTTCACTCGCTAAACGACCTCTTGGGAAACACGTCTCCGGTCGACGGACCGCTCAGATTGCTTCTCGTGTAACTGTGAACTGTGTCAGCGCAGGGAATCCGTCTCTGTTGAGCAGATGTCAATCCTGCCTCGCTTTTGCTTTGTTGCCTCTACCAAGATGATTTCCCGTTTCTCTCTTCACTGGAGCAGGCAGACACAGCCAACGCACATCAAGTGTCAAGAGACACGCTCTGCTGAGCTCAACGCTTGTGCAGATGCACATGTGCGACGAAGTCAACACACGTGCTTGTGGAGAGAAAGAAAGGGACTCCCAGGCGTGTGGAGCGACGGGGAGAAAGAGCGGGCGCTGAGGAACACAGTTTCAAACAGACTGTCTCCACACAAACAGGCACCTGTCTGCAGGTATCCTAGATCTTGATTCTTGAACTTGAGGAAACACGCGTCTGAGCAAAACTCCCAAACGCTTCCAGGAAAGACACAGGCTCTCCCACAAGCACACAAGTGTTTGCCCTCAGCTATAGATCAGGGACAAGCCTGTGAAGAGATGCCCTGCTATTCTTTCGCCTTATGGCATCATGTGTTTCGTTCCTCTTGGAGATCGATTGTTAAAGGTCTTTCCTCGGGCGACTGTGAAGCATTTGCCAGCGGAGGAGAAGTAGCACGGAGCAGCATTCAGTACTGCCTACGAGTGTCTTTGCTACCCTACTAGCGGAGCTCCAAGAACAGGCACACATCTTCAGGCACCTTCCAAATGTGGATTCCCCTGCAGCCCCGTAGGCGGGCGTGCAGTACGCCAACCGTCAACGGACGTTTTTCCCCTCAAGCCTGTCAGGACGTTGCTCGTCCGTCTTTCCCTCAATAGATGGGAGTAGGCGCGCTTGCGGATGTGTGCGTGTGTGTGGCCACGCGTTTGCTTAGGCATCAGTGTGTGAAAAGGTAGGTGCTTTTCTCTAGCTGCGTGTGCGTGCACGTGGTGCTGGGTGCACATCCCTGGGTGCTCGTGGAAAGGTTTCTGCATGGTTTTCGCTGAGGAATCGTGTGTGTGCACATGGACAAAGAGAAGGCGCAGCAACCAGGTTCCAGCGCCGAAGAAGGCAAAAGGCGAGGTTTCCGGCGCTATCTCCTTCTCTCCCCAGAGCTAGTCGCGCAAAGCAAGCCGCTAAGCCGGCGACCGGCAAGAGAGCTACAACGAAGCATGCCGAACGGAGAAAATAGCAGCAGCTCATCTGTTCACACCTTGTTTCTGCCATGTGCTTGAACGCCAAGACGTTCGCGCTTCTGTGAGATGAAAGACGTCCTTCTGCATATGTGGTTGCTCACACCGGTGCACTTGTTAGTGTATCCATTCAGTCCTGGGCTGCGGGGCATTCAGAAGTGGCTCTGTGGAGACGTCTGCATAGAGGCAGCTGTCAGAACACGCACACTCGATTGTTCACCAAAACATATGCAGACGCGTCCTTAGCCTGTAGATTTGGATGCACAGAGTTCCCTGTGTTCGCAAGAGACAAGGGAATCGCGTCTGTGCGCACAGAAGCAATAGCGGACCGTTTCCCTCGGAGTGAACGCGAAAGAGCCGTCTATATACTCGCAGACACGCGAACGTGCCTCAATGCGGTCACAGAGGCAGCAGCTTTTGCACAGATGCACAGATGATTCTGGCACTTTCCAGGCACACTCCTGAAAGTCGCGCACACTGCTGTTCACTCGCTAAACGACCTCTTGGGAAACACGTCTCCGGTCGACGGACCGCTCAGATTGCTTCTCGTGTAACTGTGAACTGTGTCAGCGCAGGGAATCCGTCTCTGTTGAGCAGATGTCAATCCTGCCTCGCTTTTGCTTTGTTGCCTCTACCAAGATGATTTCCCGTTTCTCTCTTCACTGGAGCACGCAGACACAGCCAACGCACATCTAGTGTCAAGAGACACGCTCTGCTGAGCTCAACGCTTGTGCAGATGCACATGTGCGACGAAGTCAACACACGTGCTTGTGGAGAGAAAGAAAGGGACTCCCAGGCGTGTGGAGCGACGGGGAGAAAGAGCGGGCGCTGAGGAACACAGTTTCAAACAGACTGTCTCCACACAAACAGGCACCTGTCTGCAGGTATCCTAGATCTTGATTCTTGAACTTGAGGAAACACGCGTCTGAGCAAAACTCCCAAACGCTTCCAGGAAAGACACAGGCTCTCCCACAAGCACACAAGTGTTTGCCCTCAGCTATAGATCAGGGACAAGCCTGTGAAGAGATGCCCTGCTATTCTTTCGCCTTATGGCATCATGTGTTTCGTTCCTCTTGGAGATCGATTGTTAAAGGTCTTTCCTCGGGCGACTGTGAAGCATTTGCCAGCGGAGGAGAAGTAGCACGGAGCAGCATTCAGTACTGCCTACGAGTGTCTTTGCTACCCTACTAGCGGAGCTCCAAGAACAGGCACACATCTTCAGGCACCTTCCAAATGTGGATTCCCCTGCAGCCCCGTAGGCGGGCGTGCAGTACGCCAACCGTCAACGGACGTTTTTCCCCTCAAGCCTGTCAGGACGTTGCTCGTCCGTCTTTCCCTCAATAGATGGGAGTAGGCGCGCTTGCGGATGTGTGCGTGTGTGTGGCCACGCGTTTGCTTAGGCATCAGTGTGTGAAAAGGTAGGTGCTTTTCTCTAGCTGCGTGTGCGTGCACGTGGTGCTGGGTGCACATCCCTGGGTGCTCGTGGAAAGGTTTCTGCATGGTTTTCGCTGAGGAATCGTGTGTGTGCACATGGACAAAGAGAAGGCGCAGCAACCAGGTTCCAGCGCCGAAGAAGGCAAAAGGCGAGGTTTCCGGCGCTATCTCCTTCTCTCCCCAGAGCTAGTAGCGCAAAGCAAGCCGCTAAGCCGGCGACCGGCAAGAGAGCTACAACGAAGCATGCCGAACGGAGAAAATAGCAGCAGCTCATCTGTTCACACCTTGTTTCTGCCATGTGCTTGAACGCCAAGACGTTCGCGCTTCTGTGAGATGAAAGACGTCCTTCTGCATATGTGGTTGCTCACACCGGTGCACTTGTTAGTGTATCCATTCAGTCCTGGGCTGCGGGGCATTCAGAAGTGGCTCTGTGGAGACGTCTGCATAGAGGCAGCTGTCAGAACACGCACACTCGATTGTTCACCAAAACATATGCAGACGCGTCCTTAGCCTGTAGATTTGGATGCACAGAGTTCCCTGTGTTCGCAAGAGACAAGGGAATCGCGTCTGTGCGCACAGAAGCAATAGCGGACCGTTTCCCTCGGAGTGAACGCGAAAGAGCCGTCTATATACTCGCAGACACGCGAACGTGCCTCAATGCGGTCACAGAGGCAGCAGCTTTTGCACAGATGCTCCTGGTGATTCTGGCACTTTCCAGGCACACTCCTGAAAGTCGCGCACACTGCTGTTCACTCGCTAAACGACCTCTTGGGAAACACGTCTCCGGTCGACGGACCGCTCAGATTGCTTCTCGTGTAACTGTGAACTGTGTCAGCGCAGGGAATCCGTCTCTGTTGAGCAGATGTCAATCCTGCCTCGCTTTTGCTTTGTTGCCTCTACCAAGATGATTTCCCGTTTCTCTCTTCACTGGAGCAGGCAGACACAGCCAACGCACATCAAGTGTCAAGAGACACGCTCTGCTGAGCTCAACGCTTGTGCAGATGCACATGTGCGACGAAGTCAACACACGTGCTTGTGGAGAGAAAGAAAGGGACTCCCAGGCGTGTGGAGCGACGGGGAGAAAGAGCGGGCGCTGAGGAACACAGTTTCAAACAGACTGTCTCCACACAAACAGGCACCTGTCTGCAGGTATCCTAGATCTTGATTCTTGAACTTGAGGAAACACGCGTCTGAGCAAAACTCCCAAACGCTTCCAGGAAAGACACAGGCTCTCCCACAAGCACACAAGTGTTTGCCCTCAGCTATAGATCAGGGACAAGCCTGTGAAGAGCAACCAAAGAGCTCGTCCGTCTTTCCCTCAATAGATGGGAGTAGGCGCGCTTGCGGATGTGTGCGTGTGTGTGGCCACGCGTTTGCTTAGGCATCAGTGTGTGAAAAGGTAGGTGCTTTTCTCTAGCTGCGTGTGCGTGCACGTGGTGCTGGGTGCACATCCCTGGGTGCTCGTGGAAAGGTTTCTGCATGGTTTTCGCTGAGGAATCGTGTGTGTGCACATGGACAAAGAGAAGGCGCAGCAACCATTTTCCAGCGCCGAAGAAGGCAAAAGGCGAGGTTTCCGGAGCTATCTCCTTCTCTCCCCAGAGCTAGTCGCGCAAAGCAAGCCGCTAAGCCGGCGACCGGCAAGAGAGCTACAACGAAGCATGCCGAACGGAGAAAATAGCAGCAGCTCATCTGTTCACACCTTGTTTCTGCCATGTGCTTGAACGCCAAGACGTTCGCGCTTCTGTGAGATGAAAGACGTCCTTCTGCATATGTGGTTGCTCACACCGGTGCACTTGTTAGTGTATCCATTCAGTCCTGGGCTGCGGGGCATTCAGAAGTGGCTCTGTGGAGACGTCTGCATAGAGGCAGCTGTCAGAACACGCACACTCGATTGTTCACCAAAACATATGCAGACGCGTCCTTAGCCTGTAGATTTGGATGCACAGAGTTCCCTGTGTTCGCAAGAGACAAGGGAATCGCGTCTGTGCGCACAGAAGCAATAGCGGACCGTTTCCCTCGGAGTGAACGCGAAAGAGCCGTCTATATACTCGCAGACACGCGAACGTGCCTCAATGCGGTCACAGAGGCAGCAGCTTTTGCACAGATGCTCCTGGTGATTCTGGCACTTTCCAGGCACACTCCTGAAAGTCGCGCACACTGCTGTTCACTCGCTAAACGACCTCTTGGGAAACACGTCTCCGGTCGACGGACCGCTCAGATTGCTTCTCGTGTAACTGTGAACTGTGTCAGCGCAGGGAATCCGTCTCTGTTGAGCAGATGTCAATCCTGCCTCGCTTTTGCTTTGTTGCCTCTACCAAGATGATTTCCCGTTTCTCTCTTCACTGGAGCAGGCAGACACAGCCAACGCACATCAAGTGTCAAGAGACACGCTCTGCTGAGCTCAACGCTTGTGCAGATGCACATGTGCGACGAAGTCAACACACGTGCTTGTGGAGAGAAAGAAAGGGACTCCCAGGCGTGTGGAGCGACGGGGAGAAAGAGCGGGCGCTGAGGAACACAGTTTCAAACAGACTGTCTCCACACAAACAGGCACCTGTCTGCAGGTATCCTAGATCTTGATTCTTGAACTTGAGGAAACACGCGTCTGAGCAAAACTCCCAAACGCTTCCAGGAAAGACACAGGCTCTCCCACAAGCACACAAGTGTTTGCCCTCAGCTATAGATCAGGGACAAGCCTGTGAAGAGATGCCCTGCTATTCTTTCGCCTTATGGCATCATGTGTTTCGTTCCTCTTGGAGATCGATTGTTAAAGGTCTTTCCTCGGGCGACTGTGAAGCATTTGCCAGCGGAGGAGAAGTAGCACGGAGCAGCATTCAGTACTGCCTACGAGTGTCTTTGCTACCCTACTAGCGGAGCTCCAAGAACAGGCACACATCTTCAGGCACCTTCCAAATGTGGATTCCCCTGCAGCCCCGTAGGCGGGCGTGCAGTACGCCAACCGTCAACGGACGTTTTTCCCCTCAAGCCTGTCAGGACGTTGCTCGTCCGTCTTTCCCTCAATAGATGGGAGTAGGCGCGCTTGCGGATGTGTGCGTGTGTGTGGCCACGCGTTTGCTTAGGCATCAGTGTGTGAAAAGGTAGGTGCTTTTCTCTAGCTGCGTGTGCGTGCACGTGGTGCTGGGTGCACATCCCTGGGTGCTCGTGGAAAGGTTTCTGCATGGTTTTCGCTGAGGAATCGTGTGTGTGCACATGGACAAAGAGAAGGCGCAGCAACCAGGTTCCAGCGCCGAAGAAGGCAAAAGGCGAGGTTTCCGGCGCTATCTCCTTCTCTCCCCAGAGCTAGTCGCGCAAAGCAAGCCGCTAAGCCGGCGACCGGCAAGAGAGCTACAACGAAGCATGCCGAACGGAGAAAATAGCAGCAGCTCATCTGTTCACACCTTGTTTCTGCCATGTGCTTGAACGCCAAGACGTTCGCGCTTCTGTGAGATGAAAGACGTCCTTCTGCATATGTGGTTGCTCACACCGGTGCACTTGTTAGTGTATCCATTCAGTCCTGGGCTGCGGGGCATTCAGAAGTGGCTCTGTGGAGACGTCTGCATAGAGGCAGCTGTCAGAACACGCACACTCGATTGTTCACCAAAACATATGCAGACGCGTCCTTAGCCTGTAGATTTGGATGCACAGAGTTCCCTGTGTTCGCAAGAGACAAGGGAATCGCGTCTGTGCGCACAGAAGCAATAGCGGACCGTTTCCCTCGGAGTGAACGCGAAAGAGCCGTCTATATACTCGCAGACACGCGAACGTGCCTCAATGCGGTCACAGAGGCAGCAGCTTTTGCACAGATGCACAGATGATTCTGGCACTTTCCAGGCACACTCCTGAAAGTCGCGCACACTGCTGTTCACTCGCTAAACGACCTCTTGGGAAACACGTCTCCGGTCGACGGACCGCTCAGATTGCTTCTCGTGTAACTGTGAACTGTGTCAGCGCAGGGAATCCGTCTCTGTTGAGCAGATGTCAATCCTGCCTCGCTTTTGCTTTGTTGCCTCTACCAAGATGATTTCCCGTTTCTCTCTTCACTGGAGCACGCAGACACAGCCAACGCACATCTAGTGTCAAGAGACACGCTCTGCTGAGCTCAACGCTTGTGCAGATGCACATGTGCGACGAAGTCAACACACGTGCTTGTGGAGAGAAAGAAAGGGACTCCCAGGCGTGTGGAGCGACGGGGAGAAAGAGCGGGCGCTGAGGAACACAGTTTCAAACAGACTGTCTCCACACAAACAGGCACCTGTCTGCAGGTATCCTAGATCTTGATTCTTGAACTTGAGGAAACACGCGTCTGAGCAAAACTCCCAAACGCTTCCAGGAAAGACACAGGCTCTCCCACAAGCACACAAGTGTTTGCCCTCAGCTATAGATCAGGGACAAGCCTGTGAAGAGATGCCCTGCTATTCTTTCGCCTTATGGCATCATGTGTTTCGTTCCTCTTGGAGATCGATTGTTAAAGGTCTTTCCTCGGGCGACTGTGAAGCATTTGCCAGCGGAGGAGAAGTAGCACGGAGCAGCATTCAGTACTGCCTACGAGTGTCTTTGCTACCCTACTAGCGGAGCTCCAAGAACAGGCACACATCTTCAGGCACCTTCCAAATGTGGATTCCCCTGCAGCCCCGTAGGCGGGCGTGCAGTACGCCAACCGTCAACGGACGTTTTTCCCCTCAAGCCTGTCAGGACGTTGCTCGTCCGTCTTTCCCTCAATAGATGGGAGTAGGCGCGCTTGCGGATGTGTGCGTGTGTGTGGCCACGCGTTTGCTTAGGCATCAGTGTGTGAAAAGGTAGGTGCTTTTCTCTAGCTGCGTGTGCGTGCACGTGGTGCTGGGTGCACATCCCTGGGTGCTCGTGGAAAGGTTTCTGCATGGTTTTCGCTGAGGAATCGTGTGTGTGCACATGGACAAAGAGAAGGCGCAGCAACCAGGTTCCAGCGCCGAAGAAGGCAAAAGGCGAGGTTTCCGGCGCTATCTCCTTCTCTCCCCAGAGCTAGTCGCGCAAAGCAAGCCGCTAAGCCGGCGACCGGCAAGAGAGCTACAACGAAGCATGCCGAACGGAGAAAATAGCAGCAGCTCATCTGTTCACACCTTGTTTCTGCCATGTGCTTGAACGCCAAGACGTTCGCGCTTCTGTGAGATGAAAGACGTCCTTCTGCATATGTGGTTGCTCACACCGGTGCACTTGTTAGTGTATCCATTCAGTCCTGGGCTGCGGGGCATTCAGAAGTGGCTCTGTGGAGACGTCTGCATAGAGGCAGCTGTCAGAACACGCACACTCGATTGTTCACCAAAACATATGCAGACGCGTCCTTAGCCTGTAGATTTGGATGCACAGAGTTCCCTGTGTTCGCAAGAGACAAGGGAATCGCGTCTGTGCGCACAGAAGCAATAGCGGACCGTTTCCCTCGGAGTGAACGCGAAAGAGCCGTCTATATACTCGCAGACACGCGAACGTGCCTCAATGCGGTCACAGAGGCAGCAGCTTTTGCACAGATGCACAGATGATTCTGGCACTTTCCAGGCACACTCCTGAAAGTCGCGCACACTGCTGTTCACTCGCTAAACGACCTCTTGGGAAACACGTCTCCGGTCGACGGACCGCTCAGATTGCTTCTCGTGTAACTGTGAACTGTGTCAGCGCAGGGAATCCGTCTCTGTTGAGCAGATGTCAATCCTGCCTCGCTTTTGCTTTGTTGCCTCTACCAAGATGATTTCCCGTTTCTCTCTTCACTGGAGCACGCAGACACAGCCAACGCACATCTAGTGTCAAGAGACACGCTCTGCTGAGCTCAACGCTTGTGCAGATGCACATGTGCGACGAAGTCAACACACGTGCTTGTGGAGAGAAAGAAAGGGACTCCCAGGCGTGTGGAGCGACGGGGAGAAAGAGCGGGCGCTGAGGAACACAGTTTCAAACAGACTGTCTCCACACAAACAGGCACCTGTCTGCAGGTATCCTAGATCTTGATTCTTGAACTTGAGGAAACACGCGTCTGAGCAAAACTCCCAAACGCTTCCAGGAAAGACACAGGCTCTCCCACAAGCACACAAGTGTTTGCCCTCAGCTATAGATCAGGGACAAGCCTGTGAAGAGATGCCCTGCTATTCTTTCGCCTTATGGCATCATGTGTTTCGTTCCTCTTGGAGATCGATTGTTAAACGTCTTTCCTCGGGCGACTGTGAAGCATTTGCCAGCGGAGGAGAAGTAGCACGGAGCAGCATTCAGTACTGCCTACGAGTGTCTTTGCTACCCTACTAGCGGAGCTCCAAGAACAGGCACACATCTTCAGGTACCTTCCAAATGTGGATTCCCCTGCAGCCCCGTAGGCGGGCGTGCAGTACGCCAACCGTCAACGGACGTTTTTCCCCTCAAGCCTGTCAGGACGTTGCTCGTCCGTCTTTCCCTCAATAGATGGGAGTAGGCGCGCTTGCGGATGTGTGCGTGTGTGTGGCCACGCGTTTGCTTAGGCATCAGTGTGTGAAAAGGTAGGTGCTTTTCTCTAGCTGCGTGTGCGTGCACGTGGTGCTGGGTGCACATCCCTGGGTGCTCGTGGAAAGGTTTCTGCATGGTTTTCGCTGAGGAATCGTGTGTGTGCACATGGACAAAGAGAAGGCGCAGCAACCAGGTTCCAGCGCCGAAGAAGGCAAAAGGCGAGGTTTCCGGCGCTATCTCCTTCTCTCCCCAGAGCTAGTCGCGCAAAGCAAGCCGCTAAGCCGGCGACCGGCAAGAGAGCTACAACGAAGCATGCCGAACGGAGAAAATAGCAGCAGCTCATCTGTTCACACCTTGTTTCTGCCATGTGCTTGAACGCCAAGACGTTCGCGCTTCTGTGAGATGAAAGACGTCCTTCTGCATATGTGGTTGCTCACACCGGTGCACTTGTTAGTGTATCCATTCAGTCCTGGGCTGCGGGGCATTCAGAAGTGGCTCTGTGGAGACGTCTGCATAGAGGCAGCTGTCAGAACACGCACACTCGATTGTTCACCAAAACATATGCAGACGCGTCCTTAGCCTGTAGATTTGGATGCACAGAGTTCCCTGTGTTCGCAAGAGACAAGGGAATCGCGTCTGTTCGCACAGAAGCAATAGCGGACCGTTTCCCTCGGAGTGAACGCGAAAGAGCCGTCTATATACTCGCAGACACGCGAACGTGCCTCAATGCGGTCACAGAGGCAGCAGCTTTTGCACAGATGCTCCTGGTGATTCTGGCACTTTCCAGGCACACTCCTGAAAGTCGCGCACACTGCTGTTCACTCGCTAAACGACCTCTTGGGAAACACGTCTCCGGTCGACGGACCGCTCAGATTGCTTCTCGTGTAACTGTGAACTGTGTCAGCGCAGGGAATCCGTCTCTGTTGAGCAGATGTCAATCCTGCCTCGCTTTTGCTTTGTTGCCTCTACCAAGATGACTTCCCGTTTCTCTCTTCACTGGAGCAGGCAGACACAGCCAACGCACATCAAGTGTCAAGAGACACGCTCTGCTGAGCTCAACGCTTGTGCAGATGCACATGTGCGACGAAGTCAACACACGTGCTTGTGGAGAGAAAGAAAGGGACTCCCAGGCGTGTGGAGCGACGGGGAGAAAGAGCGGGCGCTGAGGAACACAGTTTCAAACAGACTGTCTCCACACAAACAGGCACCTGTCTGCAGGTATCCTAGATCTTGATTCTTGAACTTGAGGAAACACACGTCTGAGCAAAACTCCCAAACGCTTCCAGGAAAGACACAGGCTCTCCCACAAGCACACAAGTGTTTGCCCTCAGCTATAGATCAGGGACAAGCCTGTGAAGAGATGCCCTGCTATTCTTTCGCCTTATGGCATCATGTGTTTCGTTCCTCTTGGAGATCGATTGTTAAAGGTCTTTCCTCGGGCGACTGTGAAGCATTTGCCAGCGGAGGAGAAGTAGCACGGAGCAGCATTCAGTACTGCCTACGAGTGTCTTTGCTACCCTACTAGCGGAGCTCCAAGAACAGGCACACATCTTCAGGTACCTTCCAAATGTGGATTCCCCTGCAGCCCCGTAGGCGGGCGTGCAGTACGCCAACCGTCAACGGACGTTTTTCCCCTCAAGCCTGTCAGGACGTTGCTCGTCCGTCTTTCCCTCAATAGATGGGAGTAGGCGCGCTTGCGGATGTGTGCGTGTGTGTGGCCACGCGTTTGCTTAGGCTTCAGTGTGTGAAAAGGTAGGTGCTTTTCTCTAGCTGCGTGTGCGTGCACGTGGTGCTGGGTGCACATCCCTGGGTGCTCGTGGAAAGGTTTCTGCATGGTTTTCGCTGAGGAATCGTGTGTGTGCACATGGACAAAGAGAAGGCGCAGCAACCAGGTTCCAGCGCCGAAGAAGGCAAAAGGCGAGGTTTCCGGCGCTATCTCCTTCTCTCCCCAGAGCTAGTCGCGCAAAGCAAGCCGCTAAGCCGGCGACCGGCAAGAGAGCTACAACGAAGCATGCCGAACGGAGAAAATAGCAGCAGCTCATCTGTTCACACCTTGTTTCTGCCATGTGCTTGAACGCCAAGACGTTCGCGCTTCTGTGAGATGAAAGACGTCCTTCTGCATATGTGGTTGCTCACACCGGTGCACTTGTTAGTGTATCCATTCAGTCCTGGGCTGCGGGGCATTCAGAAGTGGCTCTGTGGAGACGTCTGCATAGAGGCAGCTGTCAGAACACGCACACTCGATTGTTCACCAAAACATATGCAGACGCGTCCTTAGCCTGTAGATTTGGATGCACAGAGTTCCCTGTGTTCGCAAGAGACAAGGGAATCGCGTCTGTGCGCATAGAAGCAATAGCGGACCGTTTCCCTCGGAGTGAACGCGAAAGAGCCGTCTATATACTCGCAGACACGCGAACGTGCCTCAATGCGGTCACAGAGGCAGCAGCTTTTGCACAGATGCTCCTGGTGATTCTGGCACTTTCCAGGCACACTCCTGAAAGTCGCGCACACTGCTGTTCACTCGCTAAACGACCTCTTGGGAAACACGTCTCCGGTCGACGGACCGCTCAGATTGCTTCTCGTGTAACTGTGAACTGTGTCAGCGCAGGGAATCCGTCTCTGTTGAGCAGATGTCAATCCTGCCTCGCTTTTGCTTTGTTGCCTCTACCAAGATGATTTCCCGTTTCTCTCTTCACTGGAGCAGGCAGACACAGCCAACGCACATCAAGTGTCAAGAGACACGCTCTGCTGAGCTCAACGCTTGTGCAGATGCACATGTGCGACGAAGTCAACACACGTGCTTGTGGAGAGAAAGAAAGGGACTCCCAGGCGTGTGGAGCGACGGGGAGAAAGAGCGGGCGCTGAGGAACACAGTTTCAAACAGACTGTCTCCACACAAACAGGCACCTGTCTGCAGGTATCCTAGATCTTGATTCTTGAACTTGAGGAAACACGCGTCTGAGCAAAACTCCCAAACGCTTCCAGGAAAGACACAGGCTCTCCCACAAGCACACAAGTGTTTGCCCTCAGCTATAGATCAGGGACAAGCCTGTGAAGAGATGCCCTGCTATTCTTTCGCCTTATGGCATCATGTGTTTCGTTCCTCTTGGAGATCGATTGTTAAACGTCTTTCCTAGGGCGACTGTGAAGCATTTGCCAGCGGAGGAGAAGTAGCACGGAGCAGCATTCAGTACTGCCTACGAGTGTCTTTGCTACCCTACTAGCGGAGCTCCAAGAACAGGCACACATCTTCAGGTACCTTCCAAATGTGGATTCCCCTGCAGCCCCGTAGGCGGGCGTGCAGTACGCCAACCGTCAACGGACGTTTTTCCCCTCAAGCCTGTCAGGACGTTGCTCGTCCGTCTTTCCCTCAATAGATGGGAGTAGGCGCGCTTGCGGATGTGTGCGTGTGTGTGGCCACGCGTTTGCTTAGGCATCAGTGTGTGAAAAGGTAGGTGCTTTTCTCTAGCTGCGTGTGCGTGCACGTGGTGCTGGGTGCACATCCCTGGGTGCTCGTGGAAAGGTTTCTGCATGGTTTTCGCTGAGGAATCGTGTGTGTGCACATGGACAAAGAGAAGGCGCAGCAACCAGGTTCCAGCGCCGAAGAAGGCAAAAGGCGAGGTTTCCGGCGCTATCTCCTTCTCTCCCCAGAGCTAGTCGCGCAAAGCAAGCCGCTAAGCCGGCGACCGGCAAGAGAGCTACAACGAAGCATGCCGAACGGAGAAAATAGCAGCAGCTCATCTGTTCACACCTTGTTTCTGCCATGTGCTTGAACGCCAAGACGTTCGCGCTTCTGTGAGATGAAAGACGTCCTTCTGCATATGTGGTTGCTCACACCGGTGCACTTGTTAGTGTATCCATTCAGTCCTGGGCTGCGGGGCATTCAGAAGTGGCTCTGTGGAGACGTCTGCATAGAGGCAGCTGTCAGAACACGCACACTCGATTGTTCACCAAAACATATGCAGACGCGTCCTTAGCCTGTAGATTTGGATGCACAGAGTTCCCTGTGTTCGCAAGAGACAAGGGAATCGCGTCTGTGCGCACAGAAGCAATAGCGGACCGTTTCCCTCGGAGTGAACGCGAAAGAGCCGTCTATATACTCGCAGACACGCGAACGTGCCTCAATGCGGTCACAGAGGCAGCAGCTTTTGCACAGATGCTCCTGGTGATTCTGGCACTTTCCAGGCACACTCCTGAAAGTCGCGCACACTGCTGTTCACTCGCTAAACGACCTCTTGGGAAACACGTCTCCGGTCGACGGACCGCTCAGATTGCTTCTCGTGTAACTGTGAACTGTGTCAGCGCAGGGAATCCGTCTCTGTTGAGCAGATGTCAATCCTGCCTCGCTTTTGCTTTGTTGCCTCTACCAAGATGATTTCCCGTTTCTCTCTTCACTGGAGCAGGCAGACACAGCCAACGCACATCAAGTGTCAAGAGACACGCTCTGCTGAGCTCAACGCTTGTGCAGATGCACATGTGCGACGAAGTCAACACACGTGCTTGTGGAGAGAAAGAAAGGGACTCCCAGGCGTGTGGAGCGACGGGGAGAAAGAGCGGGCGCTGAGGAACACAGTTTCAAACAGACTGTCTCCACACAAACAGGCACCTGTCTGCAGGTATCCTAGATCTTGATTCTTGAACTTGAGGAAACACGCGTCTGAGCAAAACTCCCAAACGCTTCCAGGAAAGACACAGGCTCTCCCACAAGCACACAAGTGTTTGCCCTCAGCTATAGATCAGGGACAAGCCTGTGAAGAGATGCCCTGCTATTCTTTCGCCTTATGGCATCATGTGTTTCGTTCCTCTTGGAGATCGATTGTTAAACGTCTTTCCTCGGGCGACACTGAAGCATTTGCCAGCGGAGGAGAAGTAGCACGGAGCAGCATTCAGTACTGCCTACGAGTGTCTTTGCTACCCTACTAGCGGAGCTCCAAGAACAGGCACACATCTTCAGGTACCTTCCAAATGTGGATTCCCCTGCAGCCCCGTAGGCGGGCGTGCAGTACGCCAACCGTCAACGGACGTTTTTCCCCTCAAGCCTGTCAGGACGTTGCTCGTCCGTCTTTCCCTCAATAGATGGGAGTAGGCGCGCTTGCGGATGTGTGCGTGTGTGTGGCCACGCGTTTGCTTAGGCTTCAGTGTGTGAAAAGGTAGGTGCTTTTCTCTAGCTGCGTGTGCGTGCACGTGGTGCTGGGTGCACATCCCTGGGTGCTCGTGGAAAGGTTTCTGCATGGTTTTCGCTGAGGAATCGTGTGTGTGCACATGGACAAAGAGAAGGCGCAGCAACCAGGTTCCAGCGCCGAAGAAGGCAAAAGGCGAGGTTTCCGGCGCTATCTCCTTCTCTCCCCAGAGCTAGTCGCGCAAAGCAAGCCGCTAAGCCGGCGACCGGCAAGAGAGCTACAACGAAGCATGCCGAACGGAGAAAATAGCAGCAGCTCATCTGTTCACACCTTGTTTCTGCCATGTGCTTGAACGCCAAGACGTTCGCGCTTCTGTGAGATGAAAGACGTCCTTCTGCATATGTGGTTGCTCACACCGGTGCACTTGTTAGTGTATCCATTCAGTCCTGGGCTGCGGGGCATTCAGAAGTGGCTCTGTGGAGACGTCTGCATAGAGGCAGCTGTCAGAACACGCACACTCGATTGTTCACCAAAACATATGCAGACGCGTCCTTAGCCTGTAGATTTGGATGCACAGAGTTCCCTGTGTTCGCAAGAGACAAGGGAATCGCGTCTGTTCGCACAGAAGCAATAGCGGACCGTTTCCCTCGGAGTGAACGCGAAAGAGCCGTCTATATACTCGCAGACACGCGAACGTGCCTCAATGCGGTCACAGAGGCAGCAGCTTTTGCACAGATGCTCCTGGTGATTCTGGCACTTTCCAGGCACACTCCTGAAAGTCGCGCACACTGCTGTTCACTCGCTAAACGACCTCTTGGGAAACACGTCTCCGGTCGACGGACCGCTCAGATTGCTTCTCGTGTAACTGTGAACTGTGTCAGCGCAGGGAATCCGTCTCTGTTGAGCAGATGTCAATCCTGCCTCGCTTTTGCTTTGTTGCCTCTACCAAGATGACTTCCCGTTTCTCTCTTCACTGGAGCAGGCAGACACAGCCAACGCACATCAAGTGTCAAGAGACACGCTCTGCTGAGCTCAACGCTTGTGCAGATGCACATGTGCGACGAAGTCAACACACGTGCTTGTGGAGAGAAAGAAAGGGACTCCCAGGCGTGTGGAGCGACGGGGAGAAAGAGCGGGCGCTGAGGAACACAGTTTCAAACAGACTGTCTCCACACAAACAGGCACCTGTCTGCAGGTATCCTAGATCTTGATTCTTGAACTTGAGGAAACACACGTCTGAGCAAAACTCCCAAACGCTTCCAGGAAAGACACAGGCTCTCCCACAAGCACACAAGTGTTTGCCCTCAGCTATAGATCAGGGACAAGCCTGTGAAGAGATGCCCTGCTATTCTTTCGCCTTATGGCATCATGTGTTTCGTTCCTCTTGGAGATCGATTGTTAAAGGTCTTTCCTCGGGCGACTGTGAAGCATTTGCCAGCGGAGGAGAAGTAGCACGGAGCAGCATTCAGTACTGCCTACGAGTGTCTTTGCTACCCTACTAGCGGAGCTCCAAGAACAGGCACACATCTTCAGGTACCTTCCAAATGTGGATTCCCCTGCAGCCCCGTAGGCGGGCGTGCAGTACGCCAACCGTCAACGGACGTTTTTCCCCTCAAGCCTGTCAGGACGTTGCTCGTCCGTCTTTCCCTCAATAGATGGGAGTAGGCGCGCTTGCGGATGTGTGCGTGTGTGTGGCCACGCGTTTGCTTAGGCTTCAGTGTGTGAAAAGGTAGGTGCTTTTCTCTAGCTGCGTGTGCGTGCACGTGGTGCTGGGTGCACATCCCTGGGTGCTCGTGGAAAGGTTTCTGCATGGTTTTCGCTGAGGAATCGTGTGTGTGCACATGGACAAAGAGAAGGCGCAGCAACCAGGTTCCAGCGCCGAAGAAGGCAAAAGGCGAGGTTTCCGGCGCTATCTCCTTCTCTCCCCAGAGCTAGTCGCGCAAAGCAAGCCGCTAAGCCGGCGACCGGCAAGAGAGCTACAACGAAGCATGCCGAACGGAGAAAATAGCAGCAGCTCATCTGTTCACACCTTGTTTCTGCCATGTGCTTGAACGCCAAGACGTTCGCGCTTCTGTGAGATGAAAGACGTCCTTCTGCATATGTGGTTGCTCACACCGGTGCACTTGTTAGTGTATCCATTCAGTCCTGGGCTGCGGGGCATTCAGAAGTGGCTCTGTGGAGACGTCTGCATAGAGGCAGCTGTCAGAACACGCACACTCGATTGTTCACCAAAACATATGCAGACGCGTCCTTAGCCTGTAGATTTGGATGCACAGAGTTCCCTGTGTTCGCAAGAGACAAGGGAATCGCGTCTGTGCGCATAGAAGCAATAGCGGACCGTTTCCCTCGGAGTGAACGCGAAAGAGCCGTCTATATACTCGCAGACACGCGAACGTGCCTCAATGCGGTCACAGAGGCAGCAGCTTTTGCACAGATGCTCCTGGTGATTCTGGCACTTTCCAGGCACACTCCTGAAAGTCGCGCACACTGCTGTTCACTCGCTAAACGACCTCTTGGGAAACACGTCTCCGGTCGACGGACCGCTCAGATTGCTTCTCGTGTAACTGTGAACTGTGTCAGCGCAGGGAATCCGTCTCTGTTGAGCAGATGTCAATCCTGCCTCGCTTTTGCTTTGTTGCCTCTACCAAGATGATTTCCCGTTTCTCTCTTCACTGGAGCAGGCAGACACAGCCAACGCACATCAAGTGTCAAGAGACACGCTCTGCTGAGCTCAACGCTTGTGCAGATGCACATGTGCGACGAAGTCAACACACGTGCTTGTGGAGAGAAAGAAAGGGACTCCCAGGCGTGTGGAGCGACGGGGAGAAAGAGCGGGCGCTGAGGAACACAGTTTCAAACAGACTGTCTCCACACAAACAGGCACCTGTCTGCAGGTATCCTAGATCTTGATTCTTGAACTTGAGGAAACACGCGTCTGAGCAAAACTCCCAAACGCTTCCAGGAAAGACACAGGCTCTCCCACAAGCACACAAGTGTTTGCCCTCAGCTATAGATCAGGGACAAGCCTGTGAAGAGATGCCCTGCTATTCTTTCGCCTTATGGCATCATGTGTTTCGTTCCTCTTGGAGATCGATTGTTAAACGTCTTTCCTAGGGCGACTGTGAAGCATTTGCCAGCGGAGGAGAAGTAGCACGGAGCAGCATTCAGTACTGCCTACGAGTGTCTTTGCTACCCTACTAGCGGAGCTCCAAGAACAGGCACACATCTTCAGGTACCTTCCAAATGTGGATTCCCCTGCAGCCCCGTAGGCGGGCGTGCAGTACGCCAACCGTCAACGGACGTTTTTCCCCTCAAGCCTGTCAGGACGTTGCTCGTCCGTCTTTCCCTCAATAGATGGGAGTAGGCGCGCTTGCGGATGTGTGCGTGTGTGTGGCCACGCGTTTGCTTAGGCATCAGTGTGTGAAAAGGTAGGTGCTTTTCTCTAGCTGCGTGTGCGTGCACGTGGTGCTGGGTGCACATCCCTGGGTGCTCGTGGAAAGGTTTCTGCATGGTTTTCGCTGAGGAATCGTGTGTGTGCACATGGACAAAGAGAAGGCGCAGCAACCAGGTTCCAGCGCCGAAGAAGGCAAAAGGCGAGGTTTCCGGCGCTATCTCCTTCTCTCCCCAGAGCTAGTCGCGCAAAGCAAGCCGCTAAGCCGGCGACCGGCAAGAGAGCTACAACGAAGCATGCCGAACGGAGAAAATAGCAGCAGCTCATCTGTTCACACCTTGTTTCTGCCATGTGCTTGAACGCCAAGACGTTCGCGCTTCTGTGAGATGAAAGACGTCCTTCTGCATATGTGGTTGCTCACACCGGTGCACTTGTTAGTGTATCCATTCAGTCCTGGGCTGCGGGGCATTCAGAAGTGGCTCTGTGGAGACGTCTGCATAGAGGCAGCTGTCAGAACACGCACACTCGATTGTTCACCAAAACATATGCAGACGCGTCCTTAGCCTGTAGATTTGGATGCACAGAGTTCCCTGTGTTCGCAAGAGACAAGGGAATCGCGTCTGTGCGCACAGAAGCAATAGCGGACCGTTTCCCTCGGAGTGAACGCGAAAGAGCCGTCTATATACTCGCAGACACGCGAACGTGCCTCAATGCGGTCACAGAGGCAGCAGCTTTTGCACAGATGCTCCTGGTGATTCTGGCACTTTCCAGGCACACTCCTGAAAGTCGCGCACACTGCTGTTCACTCGCTAAACGACCTCTTGGGAAACACGTCTCCGGTCGACGGACCGCTCAGATTGCTTCTCGTGTAACTGTGAACTGTGTCAGCGCAGGGAATCCGTCTCTGTTGAGCAGATGTCAATCCTGCCTCGCTTTTGCTTTGTTGCCTCTACCAAGATGATTTCCCGTTTCTCTCTTCACTGGAGCAGGCAGACACAGCCAACGCACATCAAGTGTCAAGAGACACGCTCTGCTGAGCTCAACGCTTGTGCAGATGCACATGTGCGACGAAGTCAACACACGTGCTTGTGGAGAGAAAGAAAGGGACTCCCAGGCGTGTGGAGCGACGGGGAGAAAGAGCGGGCGCTGAGGAACACAGTTTCAAACAGACTGTCTCCACACAAACAGGCACCTGTCTGCAGGTATCCTAGATCTTGATTCTTGAACTTGAGGAAACACGCGTCTGAGCAAAACTCCCAAACGCTTCCAGGAAAGACACAGGCTCTCCCACAAGCACACAAGTGTTTGCCCTCAGCTATAGATCAGGGACAAGCCTGTGAAGAGATGCCCTGCTATTCTTTCGCCTTATGGCATCATGTGTTTCGTTCCTCTTGGAGATCGATTGTTAAACGTCTTTCCTCGGGCGACACTGAAGCATTTGCCAGCGGAGGAGAAGTAGCACGGAGCAGCATTCAGTACTGCCTACGAGTGTCTTTGCTACCCTACTAGCGGAGCTCCAAGAACAGGCACACATCTTCAGGTACCTTCCAAATGTGGATTCCCCTGCAGCCCCGTAGGCGGGCGTGCAGTACGCCAACCGTCAACGGACGTTTTTCCCCTCAAGCCTGTCAGGACGTTGCTCGTCCGTCTTTCCCTCAATAGATGGGAGTAGGCGCGCTTGCGGATGTGTGCGTGTGTGTGGCCACGCGTTTGCTTAGGCTTCAGTGTGTGAAAAGGTAGGTGCTTTTCTCTAGCTGCGTGTGCGTGCACGTGGTGCTGGGTGCACATCCCTGGGTGCTCGTGGAAAGGTTTCTGCATGGTTTTCGCTGAGGAATCGTGTGTGTGCACATGGACAAAGAGAAGGCGCAGCAACCAGGTTCCAGCGCCGAAGAAGGCAAAAGGCGAGGTTTCCGGCGCTATCTCCTTCTCTCCCCAGAGCTAGTCGCGCAAAGCAAGCCGCTAAGCCGGCGACCGGCAAGAGAGCTACAACGAAGCATGCCGAACGGAGAAAATAGCAGCAGCTCATCTGTTCACACCTTGTTTCTGCCATGTGCTTGAACGCCAAGACGTTCGCGCTTCTGTGAGATGAAAGACGTCCTTCTGCATATGTGGTTGCTCACACCGGTGCACTTGTTAGTGTATCCATTCAGTCCTGGGCTGCGGGGCATTCAGAAGTGGCTCTGTGGAGACGTCTGCATAGAGGCAGCTGTCAGAACACGCACACTCGATTGTTCACCAAAACATATGCAGACGCGTCCTTAGCCTGTAGATTTGGATGCACAGAGTTCCCTGTGTTCGCAAGAGACAAGGGAATCGCGTCTGTGCGCACAGAAGCAATAGCGGACCGTTTCCCTCGGAGTGAACGCGAAAGAGCCGTCTATATACTCGCAGACACGCGAACGTGCCTCAATGCGGTCACAGAGGCAGCAGCTTTTGCACAGATGCTCCTGGTGATTCTGGCACTTTCCAGGCACACTCCTGAAAGTCGCGCACACTGCTGTTCACTCGCTAAACGACCTCTTGGGAAACACGTCTCCGGTCGACGGACCGCTCAGATTGCTTCTCGTGTAACTGTGAACTGTGTCAGCGCAGGGAATCCGTCTCTGTTGAGCAGATGTCAATCCTGCCTCGCTTTTGCTTTGTTGCCTCTACCAAGATGATTTCCCGTTTCTCTCTTCACTGGAGCAGGCAGACACAGCCAACGCACATCAAGTGTCAAGAGACACGCTCTGCTGAGCTCAACGCTTGTGCAGATGCACATGTGCGACGAAGTCAACACACGTGCTTGTGGAGAGAAAGAAAGGGACTCCCAGGCGTGTGGAGCGACGGGGAGAAAGAGCGGGCGCTGAGGAACACAGTTTCAAACAGACTGTCTCACACAAACAGGCACCTGTCTGCAGGTATCCTAGATCTTGATTCTTGAACTTGAGGAAACACGCGTCTGAGCAAAACTCCCAAACGCTTCCAGGAAAGACACAGGCTCTCCCACAAGCACACAAGTGTTTGCCCTCAGCTATAGATCAGGGACAAGCCTGTGAAGAGATGCCCTGCTATTCTTTCGCCTTATGGCATCATGTGTTTCGTTCCTCTTGGAGATCGATTGTTAAACGTCTTTCCTAGGGCGACTGTGAAGCATTTGCCAGCGGAGGAGAAGTAGCACGGAGCAGCATTCAGTACTGCCTACGAGTGTCTTTGCTACCCTACTAGCGGAGCTCCAAGAACAGGCACACATCTTCAGGTACCTTCCAAATGTGGATTCCCCTGCAGCCCCGTAGGCGGGCGTGAAGTACGCCAACCGTCAACGGACGTTTTTCCCCTCAAGCCTGTCAGGACGTTGCTCGTCCGTCTTTCCCTCAATAGATGGGAGTAGGCGCGCTTGCGGATGTGTGCGTGTGTGTGGCCACGCGTTTGCTTAGGCATCAGTGTGTGAAAAGGTAGGTGCTTTTCTCTAGCTGCGTGTGCGTGCACGTGGTGCTGGGTGCACATCCCTGGGTGCTCGTGGAAAGGTTTCTGCATGGTTTTCGCTGAGGAATCGTGTGTGTGCACATGGACAAAGAGAAGGCGCAGCAACCAGGTTCCAGCGCCGAAGAAGGCAAAAGGCGAGGTTTCCGGCGCTATCTCCTTCTCTCCCCAGAGCTAGTCGCGCAAAGCAAGCCGCTAAGCCGGCGACCGGCAAGAGAGCTACAACGAAGCATGCCGAACGGAGAAAATAGCAGCAGCTCATCTGTTCACACCTTGTTTCTGCCATGTGCTTGAACGCCAAGACGTTCGCGCTTCTGTGAGATGAAAGACGTCCTTCTGCATATGTGGTTGCTCACACCGGTGCACTTGTTAGTGTATCCATTCAGTCCTGGGCTGCGGGGCATTCAGAAGTGGCTCTGTGGAGACGTCTGCATAGAGGCAGCTGTCAGAACACGCACACTCGATTGTTCACCAAAACATATGCAGACGCGTCCTTAGCCTGTAGATTTGGATGCACAGAGTTCCCTGTGTTCGCAAGAGACAAGGGAATCGCGTCTGTGCGCACAGAAGCAATAGCGGACCGTTTCCCTCGGAGTGAACGCGAAAGAGCCGTCTATATACTCGCAGACACGCGAACGTGCCTCAATGCGGTCACAGAGGCAGCAGCTTTTGCACAGATGCTCCTGGTGATTCTGGCACTTTCCAGGCACACTCCTGAAAGTCGCGCACACTGCTGTTCACTCGCTAAACGACCTCTTGGGAAACACGTCTCCGGTCGACGGACCGCTCAGATTGCTTCTCGTGTAACTGTGAACTGTGTCAGCGCAGGGAATCCGTCTCTGTTGAGCAGATGTCAATCCTGCCTCGCTTTTGCTTTGTTGCCTCTACCAAGATGATTTCCCGTTTCTCTCTTCACTGGAGCAGGCAGACACAGCCAACGCACATCAAGTGTCAAGAGACACGCTCTGCTGAGCTCAACGCTTGTGCAGATGCACATGTGCGACGAAGTCAACACACGTGCTTGTGGAGAGAAAGAAAGGGACTCCCAGGCGTGTGGAGCGACGGGGAGAAAGAGCGGGCGCTGAGGAACACAGTTTCAAACAGACTGTCTCCACACAAACAGGCACCTGTCTGCAGGTATCCTAGATCTTGATTCTTGAACTTGAGGAAACACGCGTCTGAGCAAAACTCCCAAACGCTTCCAGGAAAGACACAGGCTCTCCCACAAGCACACAAGTGTTTGCCCTCAGCTATAGATCAGGGACAAGCCTGTGAAGAGCAACCAAAGAGCTCGTCCGTCTTTCCCTCAATAGATGGGAGTAGGCGCGCTTGCGGATGTGTGCGTGTGTGTGGCCACGCGTTTGCTTAGGCATCAGTGTGTGAAAAGGTAGGTGCTTTTCTCTAGCTGCGTGTGCGTGCACGTGGTGCTGGGTGCACATCCCTGGGTGCTCGTGGAAAGGTTTCTGCATGGTTTTCGCTGAGGAATCGTGTGTGTGCACATGGACAAAGAGAAGGCGCAGCAACCAGGTTCCAGCGCCGAAGAAGGCAAAAGGCGAGGTTTCCGGCGCTATCTCCTTCTCTCCCCAGAGCTAGTCGCGCAAAGCAAGCCGCTAAGCCGGCGACCGGCAAGAGAGCTACAACGAAGCATGCCGAACGGAGAAAATAGCAGCAGCTCATCTGTTCACACCTTGTTTCTGCCATGTGCTTGAACGCCAAGACGTTCGCGCTTCTGTGAGATGAAAGACGTCCTTCTGCATATGTGGTTGCTCACACCGGTGCACTTGTTAGTGTATCCATTCAGTCCTGGGCTGCGGGGCATTCAGAAGTGGCTCTGTGGAGACGTCTGCATAGAGGCAGCTGTCAGAACACGCACACTCGATTGTTCACCAAAACATATGCAGACGCGTCCTTAGCCTGTAGATTTGGATGCACAGAGTTCCCTGTGTTCGCAAGAGACAAGGGAATCGCGTCTGTGCGCACAGAAGCAATAGCGGACCGTTTCCCTCGGAGTGAACGCGAAAGAGCCGTCTATATACTCGCAGACACGCGAACGTGCCTCAATGCGGTCACAGAGGCAGCAGCTTTTGCACAGATGCTCCTGGTGATTCTGGCACTTTCCAGGCACACTCCTGAAAGTCGCGCACACTGCTGTTCACTCGCTAAACGACCTCTTGGGAAACACGTCTCCGGTCGACGGACCGCTCAGATTGCTTCTCGTGTAACTGTGAACTGTGTCAGCGCAGGGAATCCGTCTCTGTTGAGCAGATGTCAATCCTGCCTCGCTTTTGCTTTGTTGCCTCTACCAAGATGATTTCCCGTTTCTCTCTTCACTGGAGCACGCAGACACAGCCAACGCACATCAAGTGTCAAGAGACACGCTCTGCTGAGCTCAACGCTTGTGCAGATGCACATGTGCGACGAAGTCAACACACGTGCTTGTGGAGAGAAAGAAAGGGACTCCCAGGCGTGTGGAGCGACGGGGAGAAAGAGCGGGCGCTGAGGAACACAGTTTCAAACAGACTGTCTCCACACAAACAGGCACCTGTCTGCAGGTATCCTAGATCTTGATTCTTGAACTTGAGGAAACACGCGTCTGAGCAAAACTCCCAAACGCTTCCAGGAAAGACACAGGCTCTCCCACAAGCACACAAGTGTTTGCCCTCAGCTATAGATCAGGGACAAGCCTGTGAAGAGATGCCCTGCTATTCTTTCGCCTTATGGCATCATGTGTTTCGTTCCTCTTGGAGATCGATTGTTAAACGTCTTTCCTAGGGCGACTGTGAAGCATTTGCCAGCGGAGGAGAAGTAGCACGGAGCAGCATTCAGTACTGCCTACGAGTGTCATTGCTACCCTACTAGCGGAGCTCCAAGAACAGGCACACATCTTCAGGTACCTTCCAAATGTGGATTCCCCTGCAGCCCCGTAGGCGGGCGTGCAGTACGCCAACCGTCAACGGACGTTTTTCCCCTCAAGCCTGTCAGGACGTTGCTCGTCCGTCTTTCCCTCAATAGATGGGAGTAGGCGCGCTTGCGGATGTGTGCGTGTGTGTGGCCACGCGTTTGCTTAGGCATCAGTGTGTGAAAAGGTAGGTGCTTTTCTCTAGCTGCGTGTGCGTGCACGTGGTGCTGGGTGCACATCCCTGGGTGCTCGTGGAAAGGTTTCTGCATGGTTTTCGCTGAGGAATCGTGTGTGTGCACATGGACAAAGAGAAGGCGCAGCAACCAGGTTCCAGCGCCGAAGAAGGCAAAAGGCGAGGTTTCCGGCGCTATCTCCTTCTCTCCCCAGAGCTAGTCGCGCAAAGCAAGCCGCTAAGCCGGCGACCGGCAAGAGAGCTACAACGAAGCATGCCGAACGGAGAAAATAGCAGCAGCTCATCTGTTCACACCTTGTTTCTGCCATGTGCTTGAACGCCAAGACGTTCGCGCTTCTGTGAGATGAAAGACGTCCTTCTGCATATGTGGTTGCTCACACCGGTGCACTTGTTAGTGTATCCATTCAGTCCTGGGCTGCGGGGCATTCAGAAGTGGCTCTGTGGAGACGTCTGCATAGAGGCAGCTGTCAGAACACGCACACTCGGTTGTTCACCAAAACATATGCAGACGCGTCCTTAGCCTGTAGATTTGGATGCACAGAGTTCCCTGTGTTCGCAAGAGACAAGGGAATCGCGTCTGTGCGCACAGAAGCAATAGCGGACCGTTTCCCTCGGAGTGAACGCGAAAGAGCCGTCTATATACTCGCAGACACGCGAACGTGCCTCAATGCGGTCACAGAGGCAGCAGCTTTTGCACAGATGCTCCTGGTGATTCTGGCACTTTCCAGGCACACTCCTGAAAGTCGCGCACACTGCTGTTCACTCGCTAAACGACCTCTTGGGAAACACGTCTCCGGTCGACGGACCGCTCAGATTGCTTCTCGTGTAACTGTGAACTGTGTCAGCGCAGGGAATCCGTCTCTGTTGAGCAGATGTCAATCCTGCCTCGCTTTTGCTTTGTTGCCTCTACCAAGATGATTTCCCGTTTCTCTCTTCACTGGAGCAGGCAGACACAGCCAACGCACATCAAGTGTCAAGAGACACGCTCTGCTGAGCTCAACGCTTGTGCAGATGCACATGTGCGACGAAGTCAACACACGTGCTTGTGGAGAGAAAGAAAGGGACTCCCAGGCGTGTGGAGCGACGGGGAGAAAGAGCGGGCGCTGAGGAACACAGTTTCAAACAGACTGTCTCCACACAAACAGGCACCTGTCTGCAGGTATCCTAGATCTTGATTCTTGAACTTGAGGAAACACGCGTCTGAGCAAAACTCCCAAACGCTTCCAGGAAAGACACAGGCTCTCCCACAAGCACACAAGTGTTTGCCCTCAGCTATAGATCAGGGACAAGCCTGTGAAGAGATGCCCTGCTATTCTTTCGCCTTATGGCATCATGTGTTTCGTTCCTCTTGGAGATCGATTGTTAAACGTCTTTCCTCGGGCGACTGTGAAGCATTTGCCAGCGGAGGAGAAGTAGCACGGAGCAGCATTCAGTACTGCCTACGAGTGTCTTTGCTACCCTACTAGCGGAGCTCCAAGAACAGGCACACATCTTCAGGTACCTTCCAAATGTGGATTCCCCTGCAGCCCCGTAGGCGGGCGTGCAGTACGCCAACCGTCAACGGACGTTTTTCCCCTCAAGCCTGTCAGGACGTTGCTCGTCCGTCTTTCCCTCAATAGATGGGAGTAGGCGCGCTTGCGGATGTGTGCGTGTGTGTGGCCACGCGTTTGCTTAGGCTTCAGTGTGTGAAAAGGTAGGTGCTTTTCTCTAGCTGCGTGTGCGTGCACGTGGTGCTGGGTGCACATCCCTGGGTGCTCGTGGAAAGGTTTCTGCATGGTTTTCGCTGAGGAATCGTGTGTGTGCACATGGACAAAGAGAAGGCGCAGCAACCAGGTTCCAGCGCCGAAGAAGGCAAAAGGCGAGGTTTCCGGCGCTATCTCCTTCTCTCCCCAGAGCTAGTCGCGCAAAGCAAGCCGCTAAGCCGGCGACCGGCAAGAGAGCTACAACGAAGCATGCCGAACGGAGAAAATAGCAGCAGCTCATCTGTTCACACCTTGTTTCTGCCATGTGCTTGAACGCCAAGACGTTCGCGCTTCTGTGAGATGAAAGACGTCCTTCTGCATATGTGGTTGCTCACACCGGTGCACTTGTTAGTGTATCCATTCAGTCCTGGGCTGCGGGGCATTCAGAAGTGGCTCTGTGGAGACGTCTGCATAGAGGCAGCTGTCAGAACACGCACACTCGATTGTTCACCAAAACATATGCAGACGCGTCCTTAGCCTGTAGATTTGGATGCACAGAGTTCCCTGTGTTCGCAAGAGACAAGGGAATCGCGTCTGTGCGCACAGAAGCAATAGCGGACCGTTTCCCTCGGAGTGAACGCGAAAGAGCCGTCTATATACTCGCAGACACGCGAACGTGCCTCAATGCGGTCACAGAGGCAGCAGCTTTTGCACAGATGCTCCTGGTGATTCTGGCACTTTCCAGGCACACTCCTGAAAGTCGCGCACACTGCTGTTCACTCGCTAAACGACCTCTTGGGAAACACATCTCCGGTCGACGGACCGCTCAGATTGCTTCTCGTGTAACTGTGAACTGTGTCAGCGCAGGGAATCCGTCTCTGTTGAGCAGATGTCAATCCTGCCTCGCTTTTGCTTTGTTGCCTCTACCAAGATGATTTCCCGTTTCTCTCTTCACTGGAGCAGGCAGACACAGCCAACGCACATCTAGTGTCAAGAGACACGCTCTGCTGAGCTCAACGCTTGTGCAGATGCACATGTGCGACGAAGTCAACACACGTGCTTGTGGAGAGAAAGAAAGGGACTCCCAGGCGTGTGGAGCGACGGGGAGAAAGAGCGGGCGCTGAGGAACACAGTTTCAAACAGACTGTCTCCACACAAACAGGCACCTGTCTGCAGGTATCCTAGATCTTGATTCTTGAACTTGAGGAAACACGCGTCTGAGCAAAACTCCCAAACGCTTCCAGGAAAGACACAGGCTCTCCCACAAGCACACAAGTGTTTGCCCTCAGCTATAGATCAGGGACAAGCCTGTGAAGAGCAACCAAAGAGCTCGTCCGTCTTTCCCTCAATAGATGGGAGTAGGCGCGCTTGCGGATGTGTGCGTGTGTGTGGCCACGCGTTTGCTTAGGCATCAGTGTGTGAAAAGGTAGGTGCTTTTCTCTAGCTGCGTGTGCGTGCACGTGGTGCTGGGTGCACATCCCTGGGTGCTCGTGGAAAGGTTTCTGCATGGTTTTCGCTGAGGAATCGTGTGTGTGCACATGGACAAAGAGAAGGCGCAGCAACCAGGTTCCAGCGCCGAAGAAGGCAAAAGGCGAGGTTTCCGGCGCTATCTCCTTCTCTCCCCAGAGCTAGTCGCGCAAAGCAAGCCGCTAAGCCGGCGACCGGCAAGAGAGCTACAACGAAGCATGCCGAACGGAGAAAATAGCAGCAGCTCATCTGTTCACACCTTGTTTCTGCCATGTGCTTGAACGCCAAGACGTTCGCGCTTCTGTGAGATGAAAGACGTCCTTCTGCATATGTGGTTGCTCACACCGGTGCACTTGTTAGTGTATCCATTCAGTCCTGGGCTGCGGGGCATTCAGAAGTGGCTCTGTGGAGACGTCTGCATAGAGGCAGCTGTCAGAACACGCACACTCGATTGTTCACCAAAACATATGCAGACGCGTCCTTAGCCTGTAGATTTGGATGCACAGAGTTCCCTGTGTTCGCAAGAGACAAGGGAATCGCGTCTGTGCGCACAGAAGCAATAGCGGACCGTTTCCCTCGGAGTGAACGCGAAAGAGCCGTCTATATACTCGCAGACACGGGAACGTGCCTCAATGCGGTCACAGAGGCAGCAGCTTTTGCACAGATGCTCCTGGTGATTCTGGCACTTTCCAGGCACACTCCTGAAAGTCGCGCACACTGCTGTTCACTCGCTAAACGACCTCTTGGGAAACACGTCTCCGGTCGACGGACCGCTCAGATTGCTTCTCGTGTAACTGTGAACTGTGTCAGCGCAGGGAATCCGTCTCTGTTGAGCAGATGTCAATCCTGCCTCGCTTTTGCTTTGTTGCCTCTACCAAGATGATTTCCCGTTTCTCTCTTCACTGGAGCAGGCAGACACAGCCAACGCACATCAAGTGTCAAGAGACACGCTCTGCTGAGCTCAACGCTTGTGCAGATGCACATGTGCGACGAAGTCAACACACGTGCTTGTGGAGAGAAAGAAAGGGACTCCCAGGCGTGTGGAGCGACGGGGAGAAAGAGCGGGCGCTGAGGAACACAGTTTCAAACAGACTGTCTCCACACAAACAGGCACCTGTCTGCAGGTATCCTAGATCTTGATTCTTGAACTTGAGGAAACACGCGTCTGAGCAAAACTCCCAAACGCTTCCAGGAAAGACACAGGCTCTCCCACAAGCACACAAGTGTTTGCCCTCAGCTATAGATCAGGGACAAGCCTGTGAAGAGATGCCCTGCTATTCTTTCGCCTTATGGCATCATGTGTTTCGTTCCTCTTGGAGATCGATTGTTAAACGTCTTTCCTCGGGCGACTGTGAAGCATTTGCCAGCGGAGGAGAAGTAGCACGGAGCAGCATTCAGTACTGCCTACGAGTGTCTTTGCTACCCTACTAGCGGAGCTCCAAGAACAGGCACACATCTTCAGGTACCTTCCAAATGTGGATTCCCCTGCAGCCCCGTAGGCGGGCGTGCAGTACGCCAACCGTCAACGGACGTTTTTCCCCTCAAGCCTGTCAGGACGTTGCTCGTCCGTCTTTCCCTCAATAGATGGGAGTAGGCACGCTTGCGGATGTGTGCGTGTGTGTGGCCACGCGTTTGCTTAGGCATCAGTGTGTGAAAAGGTAGGTGCTTTTCTCTAGCTGCGTGTGCGTGCACGTGGTGCTGGGTGCACATCCCTGGGTGCTCGTGGAAAGGTTTCTGCATGGTTTTCGCTGAGGAATCGTGTGTGTGCACATGGACAAAGAGAAGGCGCAGCAACCAGGTTCCAGCGCCGAAGAAGGCAAAAGGCGAGGTTTCCGGCGCTATCTCCTTCTCTCCCCAGAGCTAGTCGCGCAAAGCAAGCCGCTAAGCCGGCGACCGGCAAGAGAGCTACAACGAAGCATGCCGAACGGAGAAAATAGCAGCAGCTCATCTGTTCACACCTTGTTTCTGCCATGTGCTTGAACGCCAAGACGTTCGCGCTTCTGTGAGATGAAAGACGTCCTTCTGCATATGTGGTTGCTCACACCGGTGCACTTGTTAGTGTATCCATTCAGTCCTGGGCTGCGGGGCATTCAGAAGTGGCTCTGTGGAGACGTCTGCATAGAGGCAGCTGTCAGAACACGCACACTCGATTGTTCACCAAAACATATGCAGACGCGTCCTTAGCCTGTAGATTTGGATGCACAGAGTTCCCTGTGTTCGCAAGAGACAAGGGAATCGCGTCTGTGCGCACAGAAGCAATAGCGGACCGTTTCCCTCGGAGTGAACGCGAAAGAGCCGTCTATATACTCGCAGACACGCGAACGTGCCTCAATGCGGTCACAGAGGCAGCAGCTTTTGCACAGATGCTCCTGGTGATTCTGGCACTTTCCAGGCACACTCCTGAAAGTCGCGCACACTGCTGTTCACTCGCTAAACGACCTCTTGGGAAACACGTCTCCGGTCGACGGACCGCTCAGATTGCTTCTCGTGTAACTGTGAACTGTGTCAGCGCAGGGAATCCGTCTCTGTTGAGCAGATGTCAATCCTGCCTCGCTTTTGCTTTGTTGCCTCTACCAAGATGATTTCCCGTTTCTCTCTTCACTGGAGCAGGCAGACACAGCCAACGCACATCAAGTGTCAAGAGACACGCTCTGCTGAGCTCAACGCTTGTGCAGATGCACATGTGCGACGAAGTCAACACACGTGCTTGTGGAGAGAAAGAAAGGGACTCCCAGGCGTGTGGAGCGACGGGGAGAAAGAGCGGGCGCTGAGGAACACAGTTTCAAACAGACTGTCTCCACACAAACAGGCACCTGTCTGCAGGTATCCTAGATCTTGATTCTTGAACTTGAGGAAACACGCGTCTGAGCAAAACTCCCAAACGCTTCCAGGAAAGACACAGGCTCTCCCACAAGCACACAAGTGTTTGCCCTCAGCTATAGATCAGGGACAAGCCTGTGAAGAGCAACCAAAGAGCTCGTCCGTCTTTCCCTCAATAGATGGGAGTAGGCGCGCTTGCGGATGTGTGCGTGTGTGTGGCCACGCGTTTGCTTAGGCATCAGTGTGTGAAAAGGTAGGTGCTTTTCTCTAGCTGCGTGTGCGTGCACGTGGTGCTGGGTGCACATCCCTGGGTGCTCGTGGAAAGGTTTCTGCATGGTTTTCGCTGAGGAATCGTGTGTGTGCACATGGACAAAGAGAAGGCGCAGCAACCAGGTTCCAGCGCCGAAGAAGGCAAAAGGCGAGGTTTCCGGCGCTATCTCCTTCTCTCCCCAGAGCTAGTCGCGCAAAGCAAGCCGCTAAGCCGGCGACCGGCAAGAGAGCTACAACGAAGCATGCCGAACGGAGAAAATAGCAGCAGCTCATCTGTTCACACCTTGTTTCTGCCATGTGCTTGAACGCCAAGACGTTCGCGCTTCTGTGAGATGAAAGACGTCCTTCTGCATATGTGGTTGCTCACACCGGTGCACTTGTTAGTGTATCCATTCAGTCCTGGGCTGCGGGGCATTCAGAAGTGGCTCTGTGGAGACGTCTGCATAGAGGCAGCTGTCAGAACACGCACACTCGATTGTTCACCAAAACATATGCAGACGCGTCCTTAGCCTGTAGATTTGGATGCACAGAGTTCCCTGTGTTCGCAAGAGACAAGGGAATCGCGTCTGTGCGCACAGAAGCAATAGCGGACCGTTTCCCTCGGAGTGAACGCGAAAGAGCCGTCTATATACTCGCAGACACGCGAACGTGCCTCAATGCGGTCACAGAGGCAGCAGCTTTTGCACAGATGCTCCTGGTGATTCTGGCACTTTCCAGGCACACTCCTGAAAGTCGCGCACACTGCTGTTCACTCGCTAAACGACCTCTTGGGAAACACGTCTCCGGTCGACGGACCGCTCAGATTGCTTCTCGTGTAACTGTGAACTGTGTCAGCGCAGGGAATCCGTCTCTGTTGAGCAGATGTCAATCCTGCCTCGCTTTTGCTTTGTTGCCTCTACCAAGATGATTTCCCGTTTCTCTCTTCACTGGAGCAGGCAGACACAGCCAACGCACATCAAGTGTCAAGAGACACGCTCTGCTGAGCTCAACGCTTGTGCAGATGCACATGTGCGACGAAGTCAACACACGTGCTTGTGGAGAGAAAGAAAGGGACTCCCAGGCGTGTGGAGCGACGGGGAGAAAGAGCGGGCGCTGAGGAACACAGTTTCAAACAGACTGTCTCCACACAAACAGGCACCTGTCTGCAGGTATCCTAGATCTTGATTCTTGAACTTGAGGAAACACGCGTCTGAGCAAAACTCCCAAACGCTTCCAGGAAAGACACAGGCTCTCCCACAAGCACACAAGTGTTTGCCCTCAGCTATAGATCAGGGACAAGCCTGTGAAGAGCAACCAAAGAGCTCGTCCGTCTTTCCCTCAATAGATGGAGTAGGCGCGCTTGCGGATGTGTGCGTGTGTGTGGCCACGCGTTTGCTTAGGCATCAGTGTGTGAAAAGGTAGGTGCTTTTCTCTAGCTGCGTGTGCGTGCACGTGGTGCTGGGTGCACATCCCTGGGTGCTCGTGGAAAGGTTTCTGCATGGTTTTCGCTGAGGAATCGTGTGTGTGCACATGGACAAAGAGAAGGCGCAGCAACCAGGTTCCAGCGCCGAAGAAGGCAAAAGGCGAGGTTTCCGGCGCTATCTCCTTCTCTCCCCAGAGCTAGTCGCGCAAAGCAAGCCGCTAAGCCGGCGACCGGCAAGAGAGCTACAACGAAGCATGCCGAACGGAGAAAATAGCAGCAGCTCATCTGTTCACACCTTGTTTCTGCCATGTGCTTGAACGCCAAGACGTTCGCGCTTCTGTGAGATGAAAGACGTCCTTCTGCATATGTGGTTGCTCACACCGGTGCACTTGTTAGTGTATCCATTCAGTCCTGGGCTGCGGGGCATTCAGAAGTGGCTCTGTGGAGACGTCTGCATAGAGGCAGCTGTCAGAACACGCACACTCGATTGTTCACCAAAACATATGCAGACGCGTCCTTAGCCTGTAGATTTGGATGCACAGAGTTCCCTGTGTTCGCAAGAGACAAGGGAATCGCGTCTGTGCGCACAGAAGCAATAGCGGACCGTTTCCCTCGGAGTGAACGCGAAAGAGCCGTCTATATACTCGCAGACACGCGAACGTGCCTCAATGCGGTCACAGAGGCAGCAGCTTTTGCACAGATGCTCCTGGTGATTCTGGCACTTTCCAGGCACACTCCTGAAAGTCGCGCACACTGCTGTTCACTCGCTAAACGACCTCTTGGGAAACACGTCTCCGGTCGACGGACCGCTCAGATTGCTTCTCGTGTAACTGTGAACTGTGTCAGCGCAGGGTATCCGTCTCTGTTGAGCAGATGTCAATCCTGCCTCGCTTTTGCTTTGTTGCCTCTACCAAGATGATTTCCCGTTTCTCTCTTCACTGGAGCAGGCAGACACAGCCAACGCACATCAAGTGTCAAGAGACACGCTCTGCTGAGCTCAACGCTTGTGCAGATGCACATGTGCGACGAAGTCAACACACGTGCTTGTGGAGAGAAAGAAAGGGACTCCCAGGCGTGTGGAGCGACGGGGAGAAAGAGCGGGCGCTGAGGAACACAGTTTCAAACAGACTGTCTCCACACAAACAGGCACCTGTCTGCAGGTATCCTAGATCTTGATTCTTGAACTTGAGGAAACACGCGTCTGAGCAAAACTCCCAAACGCTTCCAGGAAAGACACAGGCTCTCCCACAAGCACACAAGTGTTTGCCCTCAGCTATAGATCAGGGACAAGCCTGTGAAGAGATGCCCTGCTATTCTTTCGCCTTATGGCATCATGTGTTTCGTTCCTCTTGGAGATCGATTGTT
Source organism: Patagioenas fasciata (assembly GCF_037038585.1). Taxonomy (NCBI): domain Eukaryota; kingdom Metazoa; phylum Chordata; class Aves; order Columbiformes; family Columbidae; genus Patagioenas; species Patagioenas fasciata. Next base: position 222,669 of record NW_027288792.1, on the reverse strand, counting down.
AAACGTCTTTCCTAGGGCGACTGTGAAGCATTTGCCAGCGGAGGAGAAGTAGCACGGAGCAGCATTCAGTACTGCCTACGAGTGTCTTTGCTACCCTACTAGCGGAGCTCCAAGAACAGGCACACATCTTCAGGTACCTTCCAAATGTGGATTCCCCTGCAGCCCCGTAGGCGGGCGTGCAGTACGCCAACCGTCAACGGACGTTTTTCCCCTCAAGCCTGTCAGGACGTTGCTCGTCCGTCTTTCCCTCAATAGATGGGAGTAGGCGCGCTTGCGGATGTGTGCGTGTGTGTGGCCACGCGTTTGCTTAGGCATCAGTGTGTGAAAAGGTAGGTGCTTTTCTCTAGCTGCGTGTGCGTGCACGTGGTGCTGGGTGCACATCCCTGGGTGCTCGTGGAAAGGTTTCTGCATGGTTTTCGCTGAGGAATCGTGTGTGTGCACATGGACAAAGAGAAGGCGCAGCAACCAGGTTCCAGCGCCGAAGAAGGCAAAAGGCGAGGTTTCCGGCGCTATCTCCTTCTCTCCCCAGAGCTAGTCGCGCAAAGCAAGCCGCTAAGCCGGCGACCGGCAAGAGAGCTACAACGAAGCATGCCGAACGGAGAAAATAGCAGCAGCTCATCTGTTCACACCTTGTTTCTGCCATGTGCTTGAACGCCAAGACGTTCGCGCTTCTGTGAGATGAAAGACGTCCTTCTGCATATGTGGTTGCTCACACCGGTGCACTTGTTAGTGTATCCATTCAGTCCTGGGCTGCGGGGCATTCAGAAGTGGCTCTGTGGAGACGTCTGCATAGAGGCAGCTGTCAGAACACGCACACTCGATTGTTCACCAAAACATATGCAGACGCGTCCTTAGCCTGTAGATTTGGATGCACAGAGTTCCCTGTGTTCGCAAGAGACAAGGGAATCGCGTCTGTGCGCACAGAAGCAATAGCGGACCGTTTCCCTCGGAGTGAACGCGAAAGAGCCGTCTATATACTCGCAGACACGCGAACGTGCCTCAATGCGGTCACAGAGGCAGCAGCTTTTGCACAGATGCTCCTGGTGATTCTGGCACTTTCCAGGCACACTCCTGAAAGTCGCGCACACTGCTGTTCACTCGCTAAACGACCTCTTGGGAAACACGTCTCCGGTCGACGGACCGCTCAGATTGCTTCTCGTGTAACTGTGAACTGTGTCAGCGCAGGGAATCCGTCTCTGTTGAGCAGATGTCAATCCTGCCTCGCTTTTGCTTTGTTGCCTCTACCAAGATGATTTCCCGTTTCTCTCTTCACTGGAGCACGCAGACACAGCCAACGCACATCTAGTGTCAAGAGACACGCTCTGCTGAGCTCAACGCTTGTGCAGATGCACATGTGCGACGAAGTCAACACACGTGCTTGTGGAGAGAAAGAAAGGGACTCCCAGGCGTGTGGAGCGACGGGGAGAAAGAGCGGGCGCTGAGGAGCACAGTTTCAAACAGACTGTCTCCACACAAACAGGCACCTGTCTGCAGGTATCCTAGATCTTGATTCTTGAACTTGAGGAAACACGCGTCTGAGCAAAACTCCCAAACGCTTCCAGGAAAGACACAGGCTCTCCCACAAGCACACAAGTGTTTGCCCTCAGCTATAGATCAGGGACAAGCCTGTGAAGAGATGCCCTGCTATTCTTTCGCCTTATGGCATCATGTGTTTCGTTCCTCTTGGAGATCGATTGTTAAACGTCTTTCCTAGGGCGACTGTGAAGCATTTGCCAGCGGAGGAGAAGTAGCACGGAGCAGCATTCAGTACTGCCTACGAGTGTCTTTGCTACCCTACTAGCGGAGCTCCAAGAACAGGCACACATCTTCAGGTACCTTCCAAATGTGGATTCCCCTGCAGCCCCGTAGGCGGGCGTGCAGTACGCCAACCGTCAACGGACGTTTTTCCCCTCAAGCCTGTCAGGACGTTGCTCGTCCGTCTTTCCCTCAATAGATGGGAGTAGGCGCGCTTGCGGATGTGTGCGTGTGTGTGGCCACGCGTTTGCTTAGGCATCAGTGTGTGAAAAGGTAGGTGCTTTTCTCTAGCTGCGTGTGCGTGCACGTGGTGCTGGGTGCACATCCCTGGGTGCTCGTGGAAAGGTTTCTGCATGGTTTTCGCTGAGGAATCGTGTGTGTGCACATGGACAAAGAGAAGGCGCAGCAACCAGGTTCCAGCGCCGAAGAAGGCAAAAGGCGAGGTTTCCGGCGCTATCTCCTTCTCTCCCCAGAGCTAGTCGCGCAAAGCAAGCCGCTAAGCCGGCGACCGGCAAGAGAGCTACAACGAAGCATGCCGAACAGAGAAAATAGCAGCAGCTCATCTGTTCACACCTTGTTTCTGCCATGTGCTTGAACGCCAAGACGTTCGCGCTTCTGTGAGATGAAAGACGTCCTTCTGCATATGTGGTTGCTCACACCGGTGCACTTGTTAGTGTATCCATTCAGTCCTGGGCTGCGGGGCATTCAGAAGTGGCTCTGTGGAGACGTCTGCATAGAGGCAGCTGTCAGAACACGCACACTCGATTGTTCACCAAAACATATGCAGACGCGTCCTTAGCCTGTAGATTTGGATGCACAGAGTTCCCTGTGTTCGCAAGAGACAAGGGAATCGCGTCTGTGCGCACAGAAGCAATAGCGGACCGTTTCCCTCGGAGTGAACGCGAAAGAGCCGTCTATATACTCGCAGACACGCGAACGTGCCTCAATGCGGTCACAGAGGCAGCAGCTTTTGCACAGATGCTCCTGGTGATTCTGGCACTTTCCAGGCACACTCCTGAAAGTCGCGCACACTGCTGTTCACTCGCTAAACGACCTCTTGGGAAACACGTCTCCGGTCGACGGACCGCTCAGATTGCTTCTCGTGTAACTGTGAACTGTGTCAGCGCAGGGTATCCGTCTCTGTTGAGCAGATGTCAATCCTGCCTCGCTTTTGCTTTGTTGCCTCTACCAAGATGATTTCCCGTTTCTCTCTTCACTGGAGCAGGCAGACACAGCCAACGCACATCAAGTGTCAAGAGACACGCTCTGCTGAGCTCAACGCTTGTGCAGATGCACATGTGCGACGAAGTCAACACACGTGCTTGTGGAGAGAAAGAAAGGGACTCCCAGGCGTGTGGAGCGACGGGGAGAAAGAGCGGGCGCTGAGGAACACAGTTTCAAACAGACTGTCTCCACACAAACAGGCACCTGTCTGCAGGTATCCTAGATCTTGATTCTTGAACTTGAGGAAACACGCGTCTGAGCAAAACTCCCAAACGCTTCCAGGAAAGACACAGGCTCTCCCACAAGCACACAAGTGTTTGCCCTCAGCTATAGATCAGGGACAAGCCTGTGAAGAGCAACCAAAGAGCTCGTCCGTCTTTCCCTCAATAGATGGGAGTAGGCGCGCTTGCGGATGTGTGCGTGTGTGTGGCCACGCGTTTGCTTAGGCATCAGTGTGTGAAAAGGTAGGTGCTTTTCTCTAGCTGCGTGTGCGTGCACGTGGTGCTGGGTGCACATCCCTGGGTGCTCGTGGAAAGGTTTCTGCATGGTTTTCGCTGAGGAATCGTGTGTGTGCACATGGACAAAGAGAAGGCGCAGCAACCAGGTTCCAGCGCCGAAGAAGGCAAAAGGCGAGGTTTCCGGCGCTATCTCCTTCTCTCCCCAGAGCTAGTCGCGCAAAGCAAGCCGCTAAGCCGGCGACCGGCAAGAGAGCTACAACGAAGCATGCCGAACGGAGAAAATAGCAGCAGCTCATCTGTTCACACCTTGTTTCTGCCATGTGCTTGAACGCCAAGACGTTCGCGCTTCTGTGAGATGAAAGACGTCCTTCTGCATATGTGGTTGCTCACACCGGTGCACTTGTTAGTGTATCCATTCAGTCCTGGGCTGCGGGGCATTCAGAAGTGGCTCTGTGGAGACGTCTGCATAGAGGCAGCTGTCAGAACACGCACACTCGATTGTTCACCAAAACATATGCAGACGCGTCCTTAGCCTGTAGATTTGGATGCACAGAGTTCCCTGTGTTCGCAAGAGACAAGGGAATCGCGTCTGTGCGCACAGAAGCAATAGCGGACCGTTTCCCTCGGAGTGAACGCGAAAGAGCCGTCTATATACTCGCAGACACGGGAACGTGCCTCAATGCGGTCACAGAGGCAGCAGCTTTTGCACAGATGCTCCTGGTGATTCTGGCACTTTCCAGGCACACTCCTGAAAGTCGCGCACACTGCTGTTCACTCGCTAAACGACCTCTTGGGAAACACGTCTCCGGTCGACGGACCGCTCAGATTGCTTCTCGTGTAACTGTGAACTGTGTCAGCGCAGGGAATCCGTCTCTGTTGAGCAGATGTCAATCCTGCCTCGCTTTTGCTTTGTTGCCTCTACCAAGATGATTTCCCGTTTCTCTCTTCACTGGAGCAGGCAGACACAGCCAACGCACATCAAGTGTCAAGAGACACGCTCTGCTGAGCTCAACGCTTGTGCAGATGCACATGTGCGACGAAGTCAACACACGTGCTTGTGGAGAGAAAGAAAGGGACTCCCAGGCGTGTGGAGCGACGGGGAGAAAGAGCGGGCGCTGAGGAACACAGTTTCAAACAGACTGTCTCCACACAAACAGGCACCTGTCTGCAGGTATCCTAGATCTTGATTCTTGAACTTGAGGAAACACGCGTCTGAGCAAAACTCCCAAACGCTTCCAGGAAAGACACAGGCTCTCCCACAAGCACACAAGTGTTTGCCCTCAGCTATAGATCAGGGACAAGCCTGTGAAGAGCAACCAAAGAGCTCGTCCGTCTTTCCCTCAATAGATGGGAGTAGGCGCGCTTGCGGATGTGTGCGTGTGTGTGGCCACGCGTTTGCTTAGGCATCAGTGTGTGAAAAGGTAGGTGCTTTTCTCTAGTGGCGTGTGCGTGCACGTGGTGCTGGGTGCACATCCCTGGGTGCTCGTGGAAAGGTTTCTGCATGGTTTTCGCTGAGGAATCGTGTGTGTGCACATGGACAAAGAGAAGGCGCAGCAACCAGGTTCCAGCGCCGAAGAAGGCAAAAGGCGAGGTTTCCGGCGCTATCTCCTTCTCTCCCCAGAGCTAGTCGCGCAAAGCAAGCCGCTAAGCCGGCGACCGGCAAGAGAGCTACAACGAAGCATGCCGAACGGAGAAAATAGCAGCAGCTCATCTGTTCACACCTTGTTTCTGCCATGTGCTTGAACGCCAAGACGTTCGCGCTTCTGTGAGATGAAAGACGTCCTTCTGCATATGTGGTTGCTCACACCGGTGCACTTGTTAGTGTATCCATTCAGTCCTGGGCTGCGGGGCATTCAGAAGTGGCTCTGTGGAGACGTCTGCATAGAGGCAGCTGTCAGAACACGCACACTCGATTGTTCACCAAAACATATGCAGACGCGTCCTTAGCCTGTAGATTTGGATGCACAGAGTTCCCTGTGTTCGCAAGAGACAAGGGAATCGCGTCTGTGCGCACAGAAGCAATAGCGGACCGTTTCCCTCGGAGTGAACGCGAAAGAGCCGTCTATATACTCGCAGACACGCGAACGTGCCTCAATGCGGTCACAGAGGCAGCAGCTTTTGCACAGATGCTCCTGGTGATTCTGGCACTTTCCAGGCACACTCCTGAAAGTCGCGCACACTGCTGTTCACTCGCTAAACGACCTCTTGGGAAACACGTCTCCGGTCGACGGACCGCTCAGATTGCTTCTCGTGTAACTGTGAACTGTGTCAGCGCAGGGAATCCGTCTCTGTTGAGCAGATGTGGATCCTGCCTCGCTTTTGCTTTGTTGCCTCTACCAAGATGATTTCCCGTTTCTCTCTTCACTGGAGCAGGCAGACACAGCCAACGCACATCAAGTGTCAAGAGACACGCTCTGCTGAGCTCAACGCTTGTGCAGATGCACATGTGCGACGAAGTCAACACACGTGCTTGTGGAGAGAAAGAAAGGGACTCCCAGGCGTGTGGAGCGACGGGGAGAAAGAGCGGGCGCTGAGGAACACAGTTTCAAACAGACTGTCTCCACACAAACAGGCACCTGTCTGCAGGTATCCTAGATCTTGATTCTTGAACTTGAGGAAACACGCGTCTGAGCAAAACTCCCAAACGCTTCCAGGAAAGACACAGGCTCTCCCACAAGCACACAAGTGTTTGCCCTCAGCTATAGATCAGGGACAAGCCTGTGAAGAGCAACCAAAGAGCTCGTCCGTCTTTCTCTCAATAGATGGGAGTAGGCGCGCTTGCGGATGTGTGCGTGTGTGTGGCCACGCGTTTGCTTAGGCATCAGTGTGTGAAAAGGTAGGTGCTTTTCTCTAGCTGCGTGTGCGTGCACGTGGTGCTGGGTGCACATCCCTGGGTGCTCGTGGAAAGGTTTCTGCATGGTTTTCGCTGAGGAATCGTGTGTGTGCACATGGACAAAGAGAAGGCGCAGCAACCAGGTTCCAGCGCCGAAGAAGGCAAAAGGCGAGGTTTCCGGCGCTATCTCCTTCTCTCCCCAGAGCTAGTCGCGCAAAGCAAGCCGCTAAGCCGGCGACCGGCAAGAGAGCTACAACGAAGCATGCCGAACGGAGAAAATAGCAGCAGCTCATCTGTTCACACCTTGTTTCTGCCATGTGCTTGAACGCCAAGACGTTCGCGCTTCTGTGAGATGAAAGACGTCCTTCTGCATATGTGGTTGCTCACACCGGTGCACTTGTTAGTGTATCCATTCAGTCCTGGGCTGCGGGGCATTCAGAAGTGGCTCTGTGGAGACGTCTGCATAGAGGCAGCTGTCAGAACACGCACACTCGATTGTTCACCAAAACATATGCAGACGCGTCCTTAGCCTGTAGATTTGGATGCACAGAGTTCCCTGTGTTCGCAAGAGACAAGGGAATCGCGTCTGTGCGCACAGAAGCAATAGCGGACCGTTTCCCTCGGAGTGAACGCGAAAGAGCCGTCTATATACTCGCAGACACGCGAACGTGCCTCAATGCGGTCACAGAGGCAGCAGCTTTTGCACAGATGCTCCTGGTGATTCTGGCACTTTCCAGGCACACTCCTGAAAGTCGCGCACACTGCTGTTCACTCGCTAAACGACCTCTTGGGAAACACGTCTCCGGTCGACGGACCGCTCAGATTGCTTCTCGTGTAACTGTGAACTGTGTCAGCGCAGGGAATCCGTCTCTGTTGAGCAGATGTCAATCCTGCCTCGCTTTTGCTTTGTTGCCTCTACCAAGATGATTTCCCGTTTCTCTCTTCACTGGAGCAGGCAGACACAGCCAACGCACATCAAGTGTCAAGAGACACGCTCTGCTGAGCTCAACGCTTGTGCAGATGCACATGTGCGACGAAGTCAACACACGTGCTTGTGGAGAGAAAGAAAGGGACTCCCAGGCGTGTGGAGCGACGGGGAGAAAGAGCGGGCGCTGAGGAACACAGTTTCAAACAGACTGTCTCCACACAAACAGGCACCTGTCTGCAGGTATCCTAGATCTTGATTCTTGAACTTGAGGAAACACGCGTCTGAGCAAAACTCCCAAACGCTTCCAGGAAAGACACAGGCTCTCCCACAAGCACACAAGTGTTTGCCCTCAGCTATAGATCAGGGACAAGCCTGTGAAGAGCAACCAAAGAGCTCGTCCGTCTTTCCCTCAATAGATGGGAGTAGGCGCGCTTGCGGATGTGTGCGTGTGTGTGGCCACGCGTTTGCTTAGGCATCAGTGTGTGAAAAGGTAGGTGCTTTTCTCTAGTGGCGTGTGCGTGCACGTGGTGCTGGGTGCACATCCCTGGGTGCTCGTGGAAAGGTTTCTGCATGGTTTTCGCTGAGGAATCGTGTGTGTGCACATGGACAAAGAGAAGGCGCAGCAACCAGGTTCCAGCGCCGAAGAAGGCAAAAGGCGAGGTTTCCGGCGCTATCTCCTTCTCTCCCCAGAGCTAGTCGCGCAAAGCAAGCCGCTAAGCCGGCGACCGGCAAGAGAGCTACAACGAAGCATGCCGAACGGAGAAAATAGCAGCAGCTCATCTGTTCACACCTTGTTTCTGCCATGTGCTTGAACGCCAAGACGTTCGCGCTTCTGTGAGATGAAAGACGTCCTTCTGCATATGTGGTTGCTCACACCGGTGCACTTGTTAGTGTATCCATTCAGTCCTGGGCTGCGGGGCATTCAGAAGTGGCTCTGTGGAGACGTCTGCATAGAGGCAGCTGTCAGAACACGCACACTCGATTGTTCACCAAAACATATGCAGACGCGTCCTTAGCCTGTAGATTTGGATGCACAGAGTTCCCTGTGTTCGCAAGAGACAAGGGAATCGCGTCTGTGCGCACAGAAGCAATAGCGGACCGTTTCCCTCGGAGTGAACGCGAAAGAGCCGTCTATATACTCGCAGACACGCGAACGTGCCTCAATGCGGTCACAGAGGCAGCAGCTTTTGCACAGATGCTCCTGGTGATTCTGGCACTTTCCAGGCACACTCCTGAAAGTCGCGCACACTGCTGTTCACTCGCTAAACGACCTCTTGGGAAACACGTCTCCGGTCGACGGACCGCTCAGATTGCTTCTCGTGTAACTGTGAACTGTGTCAGCGCAGGGAATCCGTCTCTGTTGAGCAGATGTCAATCCTGCCTCGCTTTTGCTTTGTTGCCTCTACCAAGATGATTTCCCGTTTCTCTCTTCACTGGAGCAGGCAGACACAGCCAACGCACATCAAGTGTCAAGAGACACGCTCTGCTGAGCTCAACGCTTGTGCAGATGCACACGTGCGACGAAGTCAACACACGTGCTTGTGGAGAGAAAGAAAGGGACTCCCAGGCGTGTGGAGCGACGGGGAGAAAGAGCGGGCGCTGAGGAACACAGTTTCAAACAGACTGTCTCCACACAAACAGGCACCTGTCTGCAGGTATCCTAGATCTTGATTCTTGAACTTGAGGAAACACGCGTCTGAGCAAAACTCCCAAACGCTTCCAGGAAAGACACAGGCTCTCCCACAAGCACACAAGTGTTTGCCCTCAGCTATAGATCAGGGACAAGCCTGTGAAGAGATGCCCTGCTATTCTTTCGCCTTATGGCATCATGTGTTTCGTTCCTCTTGGAGATCGATTGTTAAACGTCTTTCCTCGGGCGACTGTGAAGCATTTGCCAGCGGAGGAGAAGTAGCACGGAGCAGCATTCAGTACTGCCTACGAGTGTCTTTGCTACCCTACTAGCAGAGCTCCAAGAACAGGCACACATCTTCAGGTACCTTCCAAATGTGGATTCCCCTGCAGCCCCGTAGGCGGGCGTGCAGTACGCCAACCGTCAACGGACGTTTTTCCCCTCAAGCCTGTCAGGACGTTGCTCGTCCGTCTTTCCCTCAATAGATGGGAGTAGGCGCGCTTGCGGATGTGTGCGTGTGTGTGGCCACGCGTTTGCTTAGGCATCAGTGTGTGAAAAGGTAGGTGCTTTTCTCTAGCTGCGTGTGCGTGCACGTGGTGCTGGGTGCACATCCCTGGGTGCTCGTGGAAAGGTTTCTGCATGGTTTTCGCTGAGGAATCGTGTGTGTGCACATGGACAAAGAGAAGGCGCAGCAACCAGGTTCCAGCGCCGAAGAAGGCAAAAGGCGAGGTTTCCGGCGCTATCTCCTTCTCTCCCCAGAGCTAGTCGCGCAAAGCAAGCCGCTAAGCCGGCGACCGGCAAGAGAGCTACAACGAAGCATGCCGAACGGAGAAAATAGCAGCAGCTCATCTGTTCACACCTTGTTTCTGCCATGTGCTTGAACGCCAAGACGTTCGCGCTTCTGTGAGATGAAAGACGTCCTTCTGCATATGTGGTTGCTCACACCGGTGCACTTGTTAGTGTATCCATTCAGTCCTGGGCTGCGGGGCATTCAGAAGTGGCTCTGTGGAGACGTCTGCATAGAGGCAGCTGTCAGAACACGCACACTCGATTGTTCACCAAAACATATGCAGACGCGTCCTTAGCCTGTAGATTTGGATGCACAGAGTTCCCTGTGTTCGCAAGAGACAAGGGAATCGCGTCTGTGCGCACAGAAGCAATAGCGGACCGTTTCCCTCGGAGTGAACGCGAAAGAGCCGTCTATATACTCGCAGACACGGGAACGTGCCTCAATGCGGTCACAGAGGCAGCAGCTTTTGCACAGATGCTCCTGGTGATTCTGGCACTTTCCAGGCACACTCCTGAAAGTCGCGCACACTGCTGTTCACTCGCTAAACGACCTCTTGGGAAACACGTCTCCGGTCGACGGACCGCTCAGATTGCTTCTCGTGTAACTGTGAACTGTGTCAGCGCAGGGAATCCGTCTCTGTTGAGCAGATGTGGATCCTGCCTCGCTTTTGCTTTGTTGCCTCTACCAAGATGATTTCCCGTTTCTCTCTTCACTGGAGCAGGCAGACACAGCCAACGCACATCAAGTGTCAAGAGACACGCTCTGCTGAGCTCAACGCTTGTGCAGATGCACATGTGCGACGAAGTCAACACACGTGCTTGTGGAGAGAAAGAAAGGGACTCCCAGGCGTGTGGAGCGACGGGGAGAAAGAGCGGGCGCTGAGGAACACAGTTTCAAACAGACTGTCTCCACACAAACAGGCACCTGTCTGCAGGTATCCTAGATCTTGATTCTTGAACTTGAGGAAACACGCGTCTGAGCAAAACTCCCAAACGCTTCCAGGAAAGACACAGGCTCTCCCACAAGCACACAAGTGTTTGCCCTCAGCTATAGATCAGGGACAAGCCTGTGAAGAGCAACCAAAGAGCTCGTCCGTCTTTCCCTCAATAGATGGGAGTAGGCGCGCTTGCGGATGTGTGCGTGTGTGTGGCCACGCGTTTGCTTAGGCATCAGTGTGTGAAAAGGTAGGTGCTTTTCTCTAGCTGCGTGTGCGTGCACGTGGTGCTGGGTGCACATCCCTGGGTGCTCGTGGAAAGGTTTCTGCATGGTTTTCGCTGAGGAATCGTGTGTGTGCACATGGACAAAGAGAAGGCGCAGCAACCAGGTTCCAGCGCCGAAGAAGGCAAAAGGCGAGGTTTCCGGCGCTATCTCCTTCTCTCCCCAGAGCTAGTCGCGCAAAGCAAGCCGCTAAGCCGGCGACCGGCAAGAGAGCTACAACGAAGCATGCCGAACGGAGAAAATAGCAGCAGCTCATCTGTTCACACCTTGTTTCTGCCATGTGCTTGAACGCCAAGACGTTCGCGCTTCTGTGAGATGAAAGACGTCCTTCTGCATATGTGGTTGCTCACACCGGTGCACTTGTTAGTGTATCCATTCAGTCCTGGGCTGCGGGGCATTCAGAAGTGGCTCTGTGGAGACGTCTGCATAGAGGCAGCTGTCAGAACACGCACACTCGATTGTTCACCAAAACATATGCAGACGCGTCCTTAGCCTGTAGATTTGGATGCACAGAGTTCCCTGTGTTCGCAAGAGACAAGGGAATCGCGTCTGTGCGCACAGAAGCAATAGCGGACCGTTTCCCTCGGAGTGAACGCGAAAGAGCCGTCTATATACTCGCAGACACGCGAACGTGCCTCAATGCGGTCACAGAGGCAGCAGCTTTTGCACAGATGCTCCTGGTGATTCTGGCACTTTCCAGGCACACTCCTGAAAGTCGCGCACACTGCTGTTCACTCGCTAAACGACCTCTTGGGAAACACGTCTCCGGTCGACGGACCGCTCAGATTGCTTCTCGTGTAACTGTGAACTGTGTCAGCGCAGGGAATCCGTCTCTGTTGAGCAGATGTCAATCCTGCCTCGCTTTTGCTTTGTTGCCTCTACCAAGATGATTTCCCGTTTCTCTCTTCACTGGAGCAGGCAGACACAGCCAACGCACATCAAGTGTCAAGAGACACGCTCTGCTGAGCTCAACGCTTGTGCAGATGCACATGTGCGACGAAGTCAACACACGTGCTTGTGGAGAGAAAGAAAGGGACTCCCAGGCGTGTGGAGCGACGGGGAGAAAGAGCGGGCGCTGAGGAACACAGTTTCAAACAGACTGTCTCCACACAAACAGGCACCTGTCTGCAGGTATCCTAGATCTTGATTCTTGAACTTGAGGAAACACGCGTCTGAGCAAAACTCCCAAACGCTTCCAGGAAAGACACAGGCTCTCCCACAAGCACACAAGTGTTTGCCCTCAGCTATAGATCAGGGACAAGCCTGTGAAGAGATGCCCTGCTATTCTTTCGCCTTATGGCATCATGTGTTTCGTTCCTCTTGGAGATCGATTGTTAAACGTCTTTCCTAGGGCGACTGTGAAGCATTTGCCAGCGGAGGAGAAGTAGCACGGAGCAGCATTCAGTACTGCCTACGAGTGTCTTTGCTACCCTACTAGCGGAGCTCCAAGAACAGGCACACATCTTCAGGTACCTTCCAAATGTGGATTCCCCTGCAGCCCCGTAGGCGGGCGTGCAGTACGCCAACCGTCAACGGACGTTTTTCCCCTCAAGCCTGTCAGGACGTTGCTCGTCCGTCTTTCCCTCAATAGATGGGAGTAGGCGCGCTTGCGGATGTGTGCGTGTGTGTGGCCACGCGTTTGCTTAGGCATCAGTGTGTGAAAAGGTAGGTGCTTTTCTCTAGCTGCGTGTGCGTGCACGTGGTGCTGGGTGCACATCCCTGGGTGCTCGTGGAAAGGTTTCTGCATGGTTTTCGCTGAGGAATCGTGTGTGTGCACATGGACAAAGAGAAGGCGCAGCAACCAGGTTCCAGCGCCGAAGAAGGCAAAAGGCGAGGTTTCCGGCGCTATCTCCTTCTCTCCCCAGAGCTAGTCGCGCAAAGCAAGCCGCTAAGCCGGCGACCGGCAAGAGAGCTACAACGAAGCATGCCGAACGGAGAAAATAGCAGCAGCTCATCTGTTCACACCTTGTTTCTGCCATGTGCTTGAACGCCAAGACGTTCGCGCTTCTGTGAGATGAAAGACGTCCTTCTGCATATGTGGTTGCTCACACCGGTGCACTTGTTAGTGTATCCATTCAGTCCTGGGCTGCGGGGCATTCAGAAGTGGCTCTGTGGAGACGTCTGCATAGAGGCAGCTGTCAGAACACGCACACTCGATTGTTCACCAAAACATATGCAGACGCGTCCTTAGCCTGTAGATTTGGATGCACAGAGTTCCCTGTGTTCGCAAGAGACAAGGGAATCGCGTCTGTGCGCACAGAAGCAATAGCGGACCGTTTCCCTCGGAGTGAACGCGAAAGAGCCGTCTATATACTCGCAGACACGCGAACGTGCCTCAATGCGGTCACAGAGGCAGCAGCTTTTGCACAGATGCTCCTGGTGATTCTGGCACTTTCCAGGCACACTCCTGAAAGTCGCGCACACTGCTGTTCACTCGCTAAACGACCTCTTGGGAAACACGTCTCCGGTCGACGGACCGCTCAGATTGCTTCTCGTGTAACTGTGAACTGTGTCAGCGCAGGGAATCCGTCTCTGTTGAGCAGATGTCAATCCTGCCTCGCTTTTGCTTTGTTGCCTCTACCAAGATGATTTCCCGTTTCTCTCTTCACTGGAGCAGGCAGACACAGCCAACGCACATCAAGTGTCAAGAGACACGCTCTGCTGAGCTCAACGCTTGTGCAGATGCACATGTGCGACGAAGTCAACACACGTGCTTGTGGAGAGAAAGAAAGGGACTCCCAGGCGTGTGGAGCGACGGGGAGAAAGAGCGGGCGCTGAGGAACACAGTTTCAAACAGACTGTCTCCACACAAACAGGCACCTGTCTGCAGGTATCCTAGATCTTGATTCTTGAACTTGAGGAAACACGCGTCTGAGCAAAACTCCCAAACGCTTCCAGGAAAGACACAGGCTCTCCCACAAGCACACAAGTGTTTGCCCTCAGCTATAGATCAGGGACAAGCCTGTGAAGAGCAACCAAAGAGCTCGTCCGTCTTTCCCTCAATAGATGGGAGTAGGCGCGCTTGCGGATGTGTGCGTGTGTGTGGCCACGCGTTTGCTTAGGCATCAGTGTGTGAAAAGGTAGGTGCTTTTCTCTAGCTGCGTGTGCGTGCACGTGGTGCTGGGTGCACATCCCTGGGTGCTCGTGGAAAGGTTTCTGCATGGTTTTCGCTGAGGAATCGTGTGTGTGCACATGGACAAAGAGAAGGCGCAGCAACCAGGTTCCAGCGCCGAAGAAGGCAAAAGGCGAGGTTTCCGGCGCTATCTCCTTCTCTCCCCAGAGCTAGTCGCGCAAAGCAAGCCGCTAAGCCGGCGACCGGCAAGAGAGCTACAACGAAGCATGCCGAACGGAGAAAATAGCAGCAGCTCATCTGTTCACACCTTGTTTCTGCCATGTGCTTGAACGCCAAGACGTTCGCGCTTCTGTGAGATGAAAGACGTCCTTCTGCATATGTGGTTGCTCACACCGGTGCACTTGTTAGTGTATCCATTCAGTCCTGGGCTGCGGGGCATTCAGAAGTGGCTCTGTGGAGACGTCTGCATAGAGGCAGCTGTCAGAACACGCACACTCGATTGTTCACCAAAACATATGCAGACGCGTCCTTAGCCTGTAGATTTGGATGCACAGAGTTCCCTGTGTTCGCAAGAGACAAGGGAATCGCGTCTGTGCGCACAGAAGCAATAGCGGACCGTTTCCCTCGGAGTGAACGCGAAAGAGCCGTCTATATACTCGCAGACACGCGAACGTGCCTCAATGCGGTCACAGAGGCAGCAGCTTTTGCACAGATGCTCCTGGTGATTCTGGCACTTTCCAGGCACACTCCTGAAAGTCGCGCACACTGCTGTTCACTCGCTAAACGACCTCTTGGGAAACACGTCTCCGGTCGACGGACCGCTCAGATTGCTTCTCGTGTAACTGTGAACTGTGTCAGCGCAGGGAATCCGTCTCTGTTGAGCAGATGTCAATCCTGCCTCGCTTTTGCTTTGTTGCCTCTACCAAGATGATTTCCCGTTTCTCTCTTCACTGGAGCAGGCAGACACAGCCAACGCACATCAAGTGTCAAGAGACACGCTCTGCTGAGCTCAACGCTTGTGCAGATGCACATGTGCGACGAAGTCAACACACGTGCTTGTGGAGAGAAAGAAAGGGACTCCCAGGCGTGTGGAGCGACGGGGAGAAAGAGCGGGCGCTGAGGAACACAGTTTCAAACAGACTGTCTCCACACAAACAGGCACCTGTCTGCAGGTATCCTAGATCTTGATTCTTGAACTTGAGGAAACACGCGTCTGAGCAAAACTCCCAAACGCTTCCAGGAAAGACACAGGCTCTCCCACAAGCACACAAGTGTTTGCCCTCAGCTATAGATCAGGGACAAGCCTGTGAAGAGCAACCAAAGAGCTCGTCCGTCTTTCTCTCAATAGATGGGAGTAGGCGCGCTTGCGGATGTGTGCGTGTGTGTGGCCACGCGTTTGCTTAGGCATCAGTGTGTGAAAAGGTAGGTGCTTTTCTCTAGCTGCGTGTGCGTGCACGTGGTGCTGGGTGCACATCCCTGGGTGCTCGTGGAAAGGTTTCTGCATGGTTTTCGCTGAGGAATCGTGTGTGTGCACATGGACAAAGAGAAGGCGCAGCAACCAGGTTCCAGCGCCGAAGAAGGCAAAAGGCGAGGTTTCCGGCGCTATCTCCTTCTCTCCCCAGAGCTAGTCGCGCAAAGCAAGCCGCTAAGCCGGCGACCGGCAAGAGAGCTACAACGAAGCATGCCGAACGGAGAAAATAGCAGCAGCTCATCTGTTCACACCTTGTTTCTGCCATGTGCTTGAACGCCAAGACGTTCGCGCTTCTGTGAGATGAAAGACGTCCTTCTGCATATGTGGTTGCTCACACCGGTGCACTTGTTAGTGTATCCATTCAGTCCTGGGCTGCGGGGCATTCAGAAGTGGCTCTGTGGAGACGTCTGCATAGAGGCAGCTGTCAGAACACGCACACTCGATTGTTCACCAAAACATATGCAGACGCGTCCTTAGCCTGTAGATTTGGATGCACAGAGTTCCCTGTGTTCGCAAGAGACAAGGGAATCGCGTCTCTGCGCACAGAAGCAATAGCGGACCGTTTCCCTCGGAGTGAACGCGAAAGAGCCGTCTATATACTCGCAGACACGGGAACGTGCCTCAATGTGGTCACAGAGGCAGCAGCTTTTGCACAGATGCTCCTGGTGATTCTGGCACTTTCCAGGCACACTCCTGAAAGTCGCGCACACTGCTGTTCACTCGCTAAACGACCTCTTGGGAAACACGTCTCCGGTCGACGGACCGCTCAGATTGCTTCTCGTGTAACTGTGAACTGTGTCAGCGCAGGGAATCCGTCTCTGTTGAGCAGATGTCAATCCTGCCTCGCTTTTGCTTTGTTGCCTCTACCAAGATGATTTCCCGTTTCTCTCTTCACTGGAGCAGGCAGACACAGCCAACGCACATCAAGTGTCAAGAGACACGCTCTGCTGAGCTCAACGCTTGTGCAGATGCACATGTGCGACGAAGTCAACACACGTGCTTGTGGAGAGAAAGAAAGGGACTCCCAGGCGTGTGGAGCGACGGGGAGAAAGAGCGGGCGCTGAGGAACACAGTTTCAAACAGACTGTCTCCACACAAACAGGCACCTGTCTGCAGGTATCCTAGATCTTGATTCTTGAACTTGAGGAAACACGCGTCTGAGCAAAACTCCCAAACGCTTCCAGGAAAGACACAGGCTCTCCCACAAGCACACAAGTGTTTGCCCTCAGCTATAGATCAGGGACAAGCCTGTGAAGAGATGCCCTGCTATTCTTTCGCCTTATGGCATCATGTGTTTCGTTCCTCTTGGAGATCGATTGTTAAACGTCTTTCCTCGGGCGACTGTGAAGCATTTGCCAGCGGAGGAGAAGTAGCACGGAGCAGCATTCAGTACTGCCTACGAGTGTCTTTGCTACCCTACTAGCGGAGCTCCAAGAACAGGCACACATCTTCAGGTACCTTCCAAATGTGGATTCCCCTGCAGCCCCGTAGGCGGGCGTGCAGTACGCCAACCGTCAACGGACGTTTTTCCCCTCAAGCCTGTCAGGACGTTGCTCGTCCGTCTTTCCCTCAATAGATGGGAGTAGGCGCGCTTGCGGATGTGTGCGTGTGTGTGGCCACGCGTTTGCTTAGGCATCAGTGTGTGAAAAGGTAGGTGCTTTTCTCTAGCTGCGTGTGCGTGCACGTGGTGCTGGGTGCACATCCCTGGGTGCTCGTGGAAAGGTTTCTGCATGGTTTTCGCTGAGGAATCGTGTGTGTGCACATGGACAAAGAGAAGGCGCAGCAACCAGGTTCCAGCGCCGAAGAAGGCAAAAGGCGAGGTTTCCGGCGCTATCTCCTTCTCTCCCCAGAGCTAGTCGCGCAAAGCAAGCCGCTAAGCCGGCGACCGGCAAGAGAGCTACAACGAAGCATGCCGAACGGAGAAAATAGCAGCAGCTCATCTGTTCACACCTTGTTTCTGCCATGTGCTTGAACGCCAAGACGTTCGCGCTTCTGTGAGATGAAAGACGTCCTTCTGCATATGTGGTTGCTCACACCGGTGCACTTGTTAGTGTATCCATTCAGTCCTGGGCTGCGGGGCATTCAGAAGTGGCTCTGTGGAGACGTCTGCATAGAGGCAGCTGTCAGAACACGCACACTCGATTGTTCACCAAAACATATGCAGACGCGTCCTTAGCCTGTAGATTTGGATGCACAGAGTTCCCTGTGTTCGCAAGAGACAAGGGAATCGCGTCTGTGCGCACAGAAGCAATAGCGGACCGTTTCCCTCGGAGTGAACGCGAAAGAGCCGTCTATATACTCGCAGACACGCGAACGTGCCTCAATGCGGTCACAGAGGCAGCAGCTTTTGCACAGATGCTCCTGGTGATTCTGGCACTTTCCAGGCACACTCCTGAAAGTCGCGCACACTGCTGTTCACTCGCTAAACGACCTCTTGGGAAACACGTCTCCGGTCGACGGACCGCTCAGATTGCTTCTCGTGTAACTGTGAACTGTGTCAGCGCAGGGAATCCGTCTCTGTTGAGCAGATGTCAATCCTGCCTCGCTTTTGCTTTGTTGCCTCTACCAAGATGATTTCCCGTTTCTCTCTTCACTGGAGCAGGCAGACACAGCCAACGCACATCAAGTGTCAAGAGACACGCTCTGCTGAGCTCAACGCTTGTGCAGATGCACATGTGCGACGAAGTCAACACACGTGCTTGTGGAGAGAAAGAAAGGGACTCCCAGGCGTGTGGAGCGACGGGGAGAAAGAGCGGGCGCTGAGGAACACAGTTTCAAACAGACTGTCTCCACACAAACAGGCACCTGTCTGCAGGTATCCTAGATCTTGATTCTTGAACTTGAGGAAACACGCGTCTGAGCAAAACTCCCAAACGCTTCCAGGAAAGACACAGGCTCTCCCACAAGCACACAAGTGTTTGCCCTCAGCTATAGATCAGGGACAAGCCTGTGAAGAGATGCCCTGCTATTCTTTCGCCTTATGGCATCATGTGTTTCGTTCCTCTTGGAGATCGATTGTTAAACGTCTTTCCTCGGGCGACTGTGAAGCATTTGCCAGCGGAGGAGAAGTAGCACGGAGCAGCATTCAGTACTGCCTACGAGTGTCTTTGCTACCCTACTAGCGGAGCTCCAAGAACAGGCACACATCTTCAGGTACCTTCCAAATGTGGATTCCCCTGCAGCCCCGTAGGCGGGCGTGCAGTACGCCAACCGTCAACGGACGTTTTTCCCCTCAAGCCTGTCAGGACGTTGCTCGTCCGTCTTTCCCTCAATAGATGGGAGTAGGCGCGCTTGCGGATGTGTGCGTGTGTGTGGCCACGCGTTTGCTTAGGCATCAGTGTGTGAAAAGGTAGGTGCTTTTCTCTAGCTGCGTGTGCGTGCACGTGGTGCTGGGTGCACATCCCTGGGTGCTCGTGGAAAGGTTTCTGCATGGTTTTCGCTGAGGAATCGTGTGTGTGCACATGGACAAAGAGAAGGCGCAGCAACCAGGTTCCAGCGCCGAAGAAGGCAAAAGGCGAGGTTTCCGGCGCTATCTCCTTCTCTCCCCAGAGCTAGTCGCGCAAAGCAAGCCGCTAAGCCGGCGACCGGCAAGAGAGCTACAACGAAGCATGCCGAACGGAGAAAATAGCAGCAGCTCATCTGTTCACACCTTGTTTCTGCCATGTGCTTGAACGCCAAGACGTTCGCGCTTCTGTGAGATGAAAGACGTCCTTCTGCATATGTGGTTGCTCACACCGGTGCACTTGTTAGTGTATCCATTCAGTCCTGGGCTGCGGGGCATTCAGAAGTGGCTCTGTGGAGACGTCTGCATAGAGGCAGCTGTCAGAACACGCACACTCGATTGTTCACCAAAACATATGCAGACGCGTCCTTAGCCTGTAGATTTGGATGCACAGAGTTCCCTGTGTTCGCAAGAGACAAGGGAATCGCGTCTGTGCGCACAGAAGCAATAGCGGACCGTTTCCCTCGGAGTGAACGCGAAAGAGCCGTCTATATACTCGCAGACACGCGAACGTGCCTCAATGCGGTCACAGAGGCAGCAGCTTTTGCACAGATGCTCCTGGTGATTCTGGCACTTTCCAGGCACACTCCTGAAAGTCGCGCACACTGCTGTTCACTCGCTAAACGACCTCTTGGGAAACACGTCTCCGGTCGACGGAACGCTCAGATTGCTTCTCGTGTAACTGTGAACTGTGTCAGCGCAGGGAATCCGTCTCTGTTGAGCAGATGTCAATCCTGCCTCGCTTTTGCTTTGTTGCCTCTACCAAGATGATTTCCCGTTTCTCTCTTCACTGGAGCAGGCAGACACAGCCAACGCACATCAAGTGTCAAGAGACACGCTCTGCTGAGCTCAACGCTTGTGCAGATGCACATGTGCGACGAAGTCAACACACGTGCTTGTGGAGAGAAAGAAAGGGACTCCCAGGCGTGTGGAGCGACGGGGAGAAAGAGCGGGCGCTGAGGAACACAGTTTCAAACAGACTGTCTCCACACAAACAGGCACCTGTCTGCAGGTATCCTAAATCTTGATTCTTGAACTTGAGGAAACACGCGTCTGAGCAAAACTCCCAAACGCTTCCAGGAAAGACACAGGCTCTCCCACAAGCACACAAGTGTTTGCCCTCAGCTATAGATCAGGGACAAGCCTGTGAAGAGCAACCAAAGAGCTCGTCCGTCTTTCCCTCAATAGATGGGAGTAGGCGCGCTTGCGGATGTGTGCGTGTGTGTGGCCACGCGTTTGCTTAGGCATCAGTGTGTGAAAAGGTAGGTGCTTTTCTCTAGCTGCGTGTGCGTGCACGTGGTGCTGGGTGCACATCCCTGGGTGCTCGTGGAAAGGTTTCTGCATGGTTTTCGCTGAGGAATCGTGTGTGTGCACATGGACAAAGAGAAGGCGCAGCAACCAGGTTCCAGCGCCGAAGAAGGCAAAAGGCGAGGTTTCCGGCGCTATCTCCTTCTCTCCCCAGAGCTAGTCGCGCAAAGCAAGCCGCTAAGCCGGCGACCGGCAAGAGAGCTACAACGAAGCATGCCGAACGGAGAAAATAGCAGCAGCTCATCTGTTCACACCTTGTTTCTGCCATGTGCTTGAACGCCAAGACGTTCGCGCTTCTGTGAGATGAAAGACGTCCTTCTGCATATGTGGTTGCTCACACCGGTGCACTTGTTAGTGTATCCATTCAGTCCTGGGCTGCGGGGCATTCAGAAGTGGCTCTGTGGAGACGTCTGCATAGAGGCAGCTGTCAGAACACGCACACTCGATTGTTCACCAAAACATATGCAGACGCGTCCTTAGCCTGTAGATTTGGATGCACAGAGTTCCCTGTGTTCGCAAGAGACAAGGGAATCGCGTCTGTGCGCACAGAAGCAATAGCGGACCGTTTCCCTCGGAGTGAACGCGAAAGAGCCGTCTATATACTCGCAGACACGCGAACGTGCCTCAATGCGGTCACAGAGGCAGCAGCTTTTGCACAGATGCTCCTGGTGATTCTGGCACTTTCCAGGCACACTCCTGAAAGTCGCGCACACTGCTGTTCACTCGCTAAACGACCTCTTGGGAAACACGTCTCCGGTCGACGGACCGCTCAGATTGCTTCTCGTGTAACTGTGAACTGTGTCAGCGCAGGGAATCCGTCTCTGTTGAGCAGATGTCAATCCTGCCTCGCTTTTGCTTTGTTGCCTCTACCAAGATGATTTCCCGTTTCTCTCTTCACTGGAGCAGGCAGACACAGCCAACGCACATCAAGTGTCAAGAGACACGCTCTGCTGAGCTCAACGCTTGTGCAGATGCACATGTGCGACGAAGTCAACACACGTGCTTGTGGAGAGAAAGAAAGGGACTCCCAGGCGTGTGGAGCGACGGGGAGAAAGAGCGGGCGCTGAGGAACACAGTTTCAAACAGACTGTCTCCACACAAACAGGCACCTGTCTGCAGGTATCCTAGATCTTGATTCTTGAACTTGAGGAAACACGCGTCTGAGCAAAACTCCCAAACGCTTCCAGGAAAGACACAGGCTCTCCCACAAGCACACAAGTGTTTGCCCTCAGCTATAGATCAGGGACAAGCCTGTGAAGAGCAACCAAAGAGCTCGTCCGTCTTTCCCTCAATAGATGGGAGTAGGCGCGCTTGCGGATGTGTGCGTGTGTGTGGCCACGCGTTTGCTTAGGCATCAGTGTGTGAAAAGGTAGGTGCTTTTCTCTAGCTGCGTGTGCGTGCACGTGGTGCTGGGTGCACATCCCTGGGTGCTCGTGGAAAGGTTTCTGCATGGTTTTCGCTGAGGAATCGTGTGTGTGCACATGGACAAAGAGAAGGCGCAGCAACCAGGTTCCAGCGCCGAAGAAGGCAAAAGGCGAGGTTTCCGGCGCTATCTCCTTCTCTCCCCAGAGCTAGTCGCGCAAAGCAAGCCGCTAAGCCGGCGACCGGCAAGAGAGCTACAACGAAGCATGCCGAACGGAGAAAATAGCAGCAGCTCATCTGTTCACACCTTGTTTCTGCCATGTGCTTGAACGCCAAGACGTTCGCGCTTCTGTGAGATGAAAGACGTCCTTCTGCATATGTGGTTGCTCACACCGGTGCACTTGTTAGTGTATCCATTCAGTCCTGGGCTGCGGGGCATTCAGAAGTGGCTCTGTGGAGACGTCTGCATAGAGGCAGCTGTCAGAACACGCACACTCGATTGTTCACCAAAACATATGCAGACGCGTCCTTAGCCTGTAGATTTGGATGCACAGAGTTCCCTGTGTTCGCAAGAGACAAGGGAATCGCGTCTGTGCGCACAGAAGCAATAGCGGACCGTTTCCCTCGGAGTGAACGCGAAAGAGCCGTCTATATACTCGCAGACACGCGAACGTGCCTCAATGCGGTCACAGAGGCAGCAGCTTTTGCACAGATGCTCCTGGTGATTCTGGCACTTTCCAGGCACACTCCTGAAAGTCGCGCACACTGCTGTTCACTCGCTAAACGACCTCTTGGGAAACACGTCTCCGGTCGACGGACCGCTCAGATTGCTTCTCGTGTAACTGTGAACTGTGTCAGCGCAGGGAATCCGTCTCTGTTGAGCAGATGTCAATCCTGCCTCGCTTTTGCTTTGTTGCCTCTACCAAGATGATTTCCCGTTTCTCTCTTCACTGGAGCAGGCAGACACAGCCAACGCACATCAAGTGTCAAGAGACACACTCTGCTGAGCTCAACGCTTGTGCAGATGCACATGTGCGACGAAGTCAACACACGTGCTTGTGGAGAGAAAGAAAGGGACTCCCAGGCGTGTGGAGCGACGGGGAGAAAGAGCGGGCGCTGAGGAACACAGTTTCAAACAGACTGTCTCCACACAAACAGGCACCTGTCTGCAGGTATCCTAGATCTTGATTCTTGAACTTGAGGAAACACGCGTCTGAGCAAAACTCCCAAACGCTTCCAGGAAAGACACAGGCTCTCCCACAAGCACACAAGTGTTTGCCCTCAGCTATAGATCAGGGACAAGCCTGTGAAGAGATGCCCTGCTATTCTTTCGCCTTATGGCATCATGTGTTTCGTTCCTCTTGGAGATCGATTGTTAAACGTCTTTCCTAGGGCGACTGTGAAGCATTTGCCAGCGGAGGAGAAGTAGCACGGAGCAGCATTCAGTACTGCCTACGAGTGTCTTTGCTACCCTACTAGCGGAGCTCCAAGAACAGGCACACATCTTCAGGTACCTTCCAAATGTGGATTCCCCTGCAGCCCCGTAGGCGGGCGTGCAGTACGCCAACCGTCAACGGACGTTTTTCCCCTCAAGCCTGTCAGGACGTTGCTCGTCCGTCTTTCCCTCAATAGATGGGAGTAGGCGCGCTTGCGGATGTGTGCGTGTGTGTGGCCACGCGTTTGCTTAGGCATCAGTGTGTGAAAAGGTAGGTGCTTTTCTCTAGCTGCGTGTGCGTGCACGTGGTGCTGGGTGCACATCCCTGGGTGTTCGTGGAAAGGTTTCTGCATGGTTTTCGCTGAGGAATCGTGTGTGTGCACATGGACAAAGAGAAGGCGCAGCAACCAGGTTCCAGCGCCGAAGAAGGCAAAAGGCGAGGTTTCCGGCGCTATCTCCTTCTCTCCCCAGAGCTAGTCGCGCAAAGCAAGCCGCTAAGCCGGCGACCGGCAAGAGAGCTACAACGAAGCATGCCGAACGGAGAAAATAGCAGCAGCTCATCTGTTCACACCTTGTTTCTGCCATGTGCTTGAACGCCAAGACGTTCGCGCTTCTGTGAGATGAAAGACGTCCTTCTGCATATGTGGTTGCTCACAGCGGTGCACTTGTTAGTGTATCCATTCAGTCCTGGGCTGCGGGGCATTCAGAAGTGGCTCTGTGGAGACGTCTGCATAGAGGCAGCTGTCAGAACACGCACACTCGATTGTTCACCAAAACATATGCAGACGCGTCCTTAGCCTGTAGATTTGGATGCACAGAGTTCCCTGTGTTCGCAAGAGACAAGGGAATCGCGTCTGTGCGCACAGAAGCAATAGCGGACCGTTTCCCTCGGAGTGAACGCGAAAGAGCCGTCTATATACTCGCAGACACGCGAACGTGCCTCAATGCGGTCACAGAGGCAGCAGCTTTTGCACAGATGCTCCTGGTGATTCTGGCACTTTCCAGGCACACTCCTGAAAGTCGCGCACACTGCTGTTCACTCGCTAAACGACCTCTTGGGAAACACGTCTCCGGTCGACGGACCGCTCAGATTGCTTCTCGTGTAACTGTGAACTGTGTCAGCGCAGGGAATCCGTCTCTGTTGAGCAGATGTCGATCCTGCCTCGCTTTTGCTTTGTTGCCTCTACCAAGATGATTTCCCGTTTCTCTCTTCACTGGAGCACGCAGACACAGCCAACGCACATCAAGTGTCAAGAGACACGCTCTGCTGAGCTCAACGCTTGTGCAGATGCACATGTGCGACGAAGTCAACACACGTGCTTGTGGAGAGAAAGAAAGGGACTCCCAGGCGTGTGGAGCGACGGGGAGAAAGAGCGGGCGCTGAGGAACACAGTTTCAAACAGACTGTCTCCACACAAACAGGCACCTGTCTGCAGGTATCCTAGATCTTGATTCTTGAACTTGAGGAAACACGCGTCTGAGCAAAACTCCCAAACGCTTCCAGGAAAGACACAGGCTCTCCCACAAGCACACAAGTGTTTGCCCTCAGCTATAGATCAGGGACAAGCCTGTGAAGAGATGCCCTGCTATTCTTTCGCCTTATGGCATCATGTGTTTCGTTCCTCTTGGAGATCGATTGTTAAACGTCTTTCCTAGGGCGACTGTGAAGCATTTGCCAGCGGAGGAGAAGTAGCACGGAGCAGCATTCAGTACTGCCTACGAGTGTCTTTGCTACCCTACTAGCGGAGCTCCAAGAACAGGCACACATCTTCAGGTACCTTCCAAATGTGGATTCCCCTGCAGCCCCGTAGGCGGGCGTGCAGTACGCCAACCGTCAACGGACGTTTTTCCCCTCAAGCCTGTCAGGACGTTGCTCGTCCGTCTTTCCCTCAATAGATGGGAGTAGGCGCGCTTGCGGATGTGTGCGTGTGTGTGGCCACGCGTTTGCTTAGGCATCAGTGTGTGAAAAGGTAGGTGCTTTTCTCTAGCTGCGTGTGCGTGCACGTGGTGCTGGGTGCACATCCCTGGGTGCTCGTGGAAAGGTTTCTGCATGGTTTTCGCTGAGGAATCGTGTGTGTGCACATGGACAAAGAGAAGGCGCAGCAACCAGGTTCCAGCGCCGAAGAAGGCAAAAGGCGAGGTTTCCGGCGCTATCTCCTTCTCTCCCCAGAGCTAGTCGCGCAAAGCAAGCCGCTAAGCCGGCGACCGGCAAGAGAGCTACAACGAAGCATGCCGAACGGAGAAAATAGCAGCAGCTCATCTGTTCACACCTTGTTTCTGCCATGTGCTTGAACGCCAAGACGTTCGCGCTTCTGTGAGATGAAAGACGTCCTTCTGCATATGTGGTTGCTCACAGCGGTGCACTTGTTAGTGTATCCATTCAGTCCTGGGCTGCGGGGCATTCAGAAGTGGCTCTGTGGAGACGTCTGCATAGAGGCAGCTGTCAGAACACGCACACTCGATTGTTCACCAAAACATATGCAGACGCGTCCTTAGCCTGTAGATTTGGATGCACAGAGTTCCCTGTGTTCGCAAGAGACAAGGGAATCGCGTCTGTGCGCACAGAAGCAATAGCGGACCGTTTCCCTCGGAGTGAACGCGAAAGAGCCGTCTATATACTCGCAGACACGCGAACGTGCCTCAATGCGGTCACAGAGGCAGCAGCTTTTGCACAGATGCTCCTGGTGATTCTGGCACTTTCCAGGCACACTCCTGAAAGTCGCGCACACTGCTGTTCACTCGCTAAACGACCTCTTGGGAAACACGTCTCCGGTCGACGGACCGCTCAGATTGCTTCTCGTGTAACTGTGAACTGTGTCAGCGCAGGGAATCCGTCTCTGTTGAGCAGATGTCAATCCTGCCTCGCTTTTGCTTTGTTGCCTCTACCAAGATGATTTCCCGTTTCTCTCTTCACTGGAGCAGGCAGACACAGCCAACGCACATCTAGTGTCAAGAGACACGCTCTGCTGAGCTCAACGCTTGTGCAGATGCACATGTGCGACGAAGTCAACACACGTGCTTGTGGAGAGAAAGAAAGGGACTCCCAGGCGTGTGGAGCGACGGAGAGAAAGAGCGGGCGCTGAGGAACACAGTTTCAAACAGACTGTCTCCACACAAACAGGCACCTGTCTGCAGGTATCCTAGATCTTGATTCTTGAACTTGAGGAAACACGCGTCTGAGCAAAACTCCCAAACGCTTCCAGGAAAGACACAGGCTCTCCCACAAGCACACAAGTGTTTGCCCTCAGCTATAGATCAGGGACAAGCCTGTGAAGAGCAACCAAAGAGCTCGTCCGTCTTTCCCTCAATAGATGGGAGTAGGCGCGCTTGCGGATGTGTGCGTGTGTGTGGCCACGCGTTTGCTTAGGCATCAGTGTGTGAAAAGGTAGGTGCTTTTCTCTAGCTGCGTGTGCGTGCACGTGGTGCTGGGTGCACATCCCTGGGTGCTCGTGGAAAGGTTTCTGCATGGTTTTCGCTGAGGAATCGTGTGTGTGCACATGGACAAAGAGAAGGCGCAGCAACCAGGTTCCAGCGCCGAAGAAGGCAAAAGGCGAGGTTTCCGGCGCTATCTCCTTCTCTCCCCAGAGCTAGTCGCGCAAAGCAAGCCGCTAAGCCGGCGACCGGCAAGAGAGCTACAACGAAGCATGCCGAACGGAGAAAATAGCAGCAGCTCATCTGTTCACACCTTGTTTCTGCCATGTGCTTGAACGCCAAGACGTTCGCGCTTCTGTGAGATGAAAGACGTCCTTCTGCATATGTGGTTGCTCACACCGGTGCACTTGTTAGTGTATCCATTCAGTCCTGGGCTGCGGGGCATTCAGAAGTGGCTCTGTGGAGACGTCTGCATAGAGGCAGCTGTCAGAACACGCACACTCGATTGTTCACCAAAACATATGCAGACGCGTCCTTAGCCTGTAGATTTGGATGCACAGAGTTCCCTGTGTTCGCAAGAGACAAGGGAATCGCGTCTGTGCGCACAGAAGCAATAGCGGACCGTTTCCCTCGGAGTGAACGCGAAAGAGCCGTCTATATACTCGCAGACACGCGAACGTGCCTCAATGCGGTCACAGAGGCAGCAGCTTTTGCACAGATGCTCCTGGTGATTCTGGCACTTTCCAGGCACACTCCTGAAAGTCGCGCACACTGCTGTTCACTCGCTAAACGACCTCTTGGGAAACACGTCTCCGGTCGACGGACCGCTCAGATTGCTTCTCGTGTAACTGTGAACTGTGTCAGCGCAGGGAATCCGTCTCTGTTGAGCAGATGTCAATCCTGCCTCGCTTTTGCTTTGTTGCCTCTACCAAGATGATTTCCCGTTTCTCTCTTCACTGGAGCAGGCAGACACAGCCAACGCACATCAAGTGTCAAGAGACACGCTCTGCTGAGCTCAACGCTTGTGCAGATGCACATGTGCGACGAAGTCAACACACGTGCTTGTGGAGAGAAAGAAAGGGACTCCCAGGCGTGTGGAGCGACGGGGAGAAAGAGCGGGCGCTGAGGAACACAGTTTCAAACAGACTGTCTCCACACAAACAGGCACCTGTCTGCAGGTATCCTAGATCTTGATTCTTGAACTTGAGGAAACACGCGTCTGAGCAAAACTCCCAAACGCTTCCAGGAAAGACACAGGCTCTCCCACAAGCACACAAGTGTTTGCCCTCAGCTATAGATCAGGGACAAGCCTGTGAAGAGATGCCCTGCTATTCTTTCGCCTTATGGCATCATGTGTTTCGTTCCTCTTGGAGATCGATTGTTAAACGTCTTTCCTAGGGCGACTGTGAAGCATTTGCCAGCGGAGGAGAAGTAGCACGGAGCAGCATTCAGTACTGCCTACGAGTGTCTTTGCTACCCTACTAGCGGAGCTCCAAGAACAGGCACACATCTTCAGGTACCTTCCAAATGTGGATTCCCCTGCAGCCCCGTAGGCGGGCGTGCAGTACGCCAACCGTCAACGGACGTTTTTCCCCTCAAGCCTGTCAGGACGTTGCTCGTCCGTCTTTCCCTCAATAGATGGGAGTAGGCGCGCTTGCGGATGTGTGCGTGTGTGTGGCCACGCGTTTGCTTAGGCATCAGTGTGTGAAAAGGTAGGTGCTTTTCTCTAGCTGCGTGTGCGTGCACGTGGTGCTGGGTGCACATCCCTGGGTGCTCGTGGAAAGGTTTCTGCATGGTTTTCGCTGAGGAATCGTGTGTGTGCACATGGACAAAGAGAAGGCGCAGCAACCAGGTTCCAGCGCCGAAGAAGGCAAAAGGCGAGGTTTCCGGCGCTATCTCCTTCTCTCCCCAGAGCTAGTCGCGCAAAGCAAGCCGCTAAGCCGGCGACCGGCAAGAGAGCTACAACGAAGCATGCCGAACGGAGAAAATAGCAGCAGCTCATCTGTTCACACCTTGTTTCTGCCATGTGCTTGAACGCCAAGACGTTCGCGCTTCTGTGAGATGAAAGACGTCCTTCTGCATATGTGGTTGCTCACACCGGTGCACTTGTTAGTGTATCCATTCAGTCCTGGGCTGCGGGGCATTCAGAAGTGGCTCTGTGGAGACGTCTGCATAGAGGCAGCTGTCAGAACACGCACACTCGATTGTTCACCAAAACATATGCAGACGCGTCCTTAGCCTGTAGATTTGGATGCACAGAGTTCCCTGTGTTCGCAAGAGACAAGGGAATCGCGTCTGTGCGCACAGAAGCAATAGCGGACCGTTTCCCTCGGAGTGAACGCGAAAGAGCCGTCTATATACTCGCAGACACGCGAACGTGCCTCAATGCGGTCACAGAGGCAGCAGCTTTTGCACAGATGCTCCTGGTGATTCTGGCACTTTCCAGGCACACTCCTGAAAGTCGCGCACACTGCTGTTCACTCGCTAAACGACCTCTTGGGAAACACGTCTCCGGTCGACGGACCGCTCAGATTGCTTCTCGTGTAACTGTGAACTGTGTCAGCGCAGGGAATCCGTCTCTGTTGAGCAGATGTCGATCCTGCCTCGCTTTTGCTTTGTTGCCTCTACCAAGATGATTTCCCGTTTCTCTCTTCACTGGAGCACGCAGACACAGCCAACGCACATCAAGTGTCAAGAGACACGCTCTGCTGAGCTCAACGCTTGTGCAGATGCACATGTGCGACGAAGTCAACACACGTGCTTGTGGAGAGAAAGAAAGGGACTCCCAGGCGTGTGGAGCGACGGGGAGAAAGAGCGGGCGCTGAGGAACACAGTTTCAAACAGACTGTCTCCACACAAACAGGCACCTGTCTGCAGGTATCCTAGATCTTGATTCTTGAACTTGAGGAAACACGCGTCTGAGCAAAACTCCCAAACGCTTCCAGGAAAGACACAGGCTCTCCCACAAGCACACAAGTGTTTGCCCTCAGCTATAGATCAGGGACAAGCCTGTGAAGAGATGCGCTGCTATTCTTTCGCCTTATGGCATCATGTGTTTCGTTCCTCTTGGAGATCGATTGTTAAACGTCTTTCCTAGGGCGACTGTGAAGCATTTGCCAGCGGAGGAGAAGTAGCACGGAGCAGCATTCAGTACTGCCTACGAGTGTCTTTGCTACCCTACTAGCGGAGCTCCAAGAACAGGCACACATCTTCAGGTACCTTCCAAATGTGGATTCCCCTGCAGCCCCGTAGGCGGGCGTGCAGTACGCCAACCGTCAACGGACGTTTTTCCCCTCAAGCCTGTCAGGACGTTGCTCGTCCGTCTTTCCCTCAATAGATGGGAGTAGGCGCGCTTGCGGATGTGTGCGTGTGTGTGGCCACGCGTTTGCTTAGGCATCAGTGTGTGAAAAGGTAGGTGCTTTTCTCTAGCTGCGTGTGCGTGCACGTGGTGCTGGGTGCACATCCCTGGGTGCTCGTGGAAAGGTTTCTGCATGGTTTTCGCTGAGGAATCGTGTGTGTGCACATGGACAAAGAGAAGGCGCAGCAACCAGGTTCCAGCGCCGAAGAAGGCAAAAGGCGAGGTTTCCGGCGCTATCTCCTTCTCTCCCCAGAGCTAGTCGCGCAAAGCAAGCCGCTAAGCCGGCGACCGGCAAGAGAGCTACAACGAAGCATGCCGAACGGAGAAAATAGCAGCAGCTCATCTGTTCACACCTTGTTTCTGCCATGTGCTTGAACGCCAAGACGTTCGCGCTTCTGTGAGATGAAAGACGTCCTTCTGCATATGTGGTTGCTCACAGCGGTGCACTTGTTAGTGTATCCATTCAGTCCTGGGCTGCGGGGCATTCAGAAGTGGCTCTGTGGAGACGTCTGCATAGAGGCAGCTGTCAGAACACGCACACTCGATTGTTCACCAAAACATATGCAGACGCGTCCTTAGCCTGTAGATTTGGATGCACAGAGTTCCCTGTGTTCGCAAGAGACAAGGGAATCGCGTCTGTGCGCACAGAAGCAATAGCGGACCGTTTCCCTCGGAGTGAACGCGAAAGAGCCGTCTATATACTCGCAGACACGCGAACGTGCCTCAATGCGGTCACAGAGGCAGCAGCTTTTGCACAGATGCTCCTGGTGATTCTGGCACTTTCCAGGCACACTCCTGAAAGTCGCGCACACTGCTGTTCACTCGCTAAACGACCTCTTGGGAAACACGTCTCCGGTCGACGGACCGCTCAGATTGCTTCTCGTGTAACTGTGAACTGTGTCAGCGCAGGGAATCCGTCTCTGTTGAGCAGATGTCAATCCTGCCTCGCTTTTGCTTTGTTGCCTCTACCAAGATGATTTCCCGTTTCTCTCTTCACTGGAGCAGGCAGACACAGCCAACGCACATCTAGTGTCAAGAGACACGCTCTGCTGAGCTCAACGCTTGTGCAGATGCACATGTGCGACGAAGTCAACACACGTGCTTGTGGAGAGAAAGAAAGGGACTCCCAGGCGTGTGGAGCGACGGAGAGAAAGAGCGGGCGCTGAGGAACACAGTTTCAAACAGACTGTCTCCACACAAACAGGCACCTGTCTGCAGGTATCCTAGATCTTGATTCTTGAACTTGAGGAAACACGCGTCTGAGCAAAACTCCCAAACGCTTCCAGGAAAGACACAGGCTCTCCCACAAGCACACAAGTGTTTGCCCTCAGCTATAGATCAGGGACAAGCCTGTGAAGAGCAACCAAAGAGCTCGTCCGTCTTTCCCTCAATAGATGGGAGTAGGCGCGCTTGCGGATGTGTGCGTGTGTGTGGCCACGCGTTTGCTTAGGCATCAGTGTGTGAAAAGGTAGGTGCTTTTCTCTAGCTGCGTGTGCGTGCACGTGGTGCTGGGTGCACATCCCTGGGTGCTCGTGGAAAGGTTTCTGCATGGTTTTCGCTGAGGAATCGTGTGTGTGCACATGGACAAAGAGAAGGCGCAGCAACCAGGTTCCAGCGCCGAAGAAGGCAAAAGGCGAGGTTTCCGGCGCTATCTCCTTCTCTCCCCAGAGCTAGTCGCGCAAAGCAAGCCGCTAAGCCGGCGACCGGCAAGAGAGCTACAACGAAGCATGCCGAACGGAGAAAATAGCAGCAGCTCATCTGTTCACACCTTGTTTCTGCCATGTGCTTGAACGCCAAGACGTTCGCGCTTCTGTGAGATGAAAGACGTCCTTCTGCATATGTGGTTGCTCACACCGGTGCACTTGTTAGTGTATCCATTCAGTCCTGGGCTGCGGGGCATTCAGAAGTGGCTCTGTGGAGACGTCTGCATAGAGGCAGCTGTCAGAACACGCACACTCGATTGTTCACCAAAACATATGCAGACGCGTCCTTAGCCTGTAGATTTGGATGCACAGAGTTCCCTGTGTTCGCAAGAGACAAGGGAATCGCGTCTGTGCGCACAGAAGCAATAGCGGACCGTTTCCCTCGGAGTGAACGCGAAAGAGCCGTCTATATACTCGCAGACACGCGAACGTGCCTCAATGCGGTCACAGAGGCAGCAGCTTTTGCACAGATGCTCCTGGTGATTCTGGCACTTTCCAGGCACACTCCTGAAAGTCGCGCACACTGCTGTTCACTCGCTAAACGACCTCTTGGGAAACACGTCTCCGGTCGACGGACCGCTCAGATTGCTTCTCGTGTAACTGTGAACTGTGTCAGCGCAGGGAATCCGTCTCTGTTGAGCAGATGTCAATCCTGCCTCGCTTTTGCTTTGTTGCCTCTACCAAGATGATTTCCCGTTTCTCTCTTCACTGGAGCAGGCAGACACAGCCAACGCACATCAAGTGTCAAGAGACACGCTCTGCTGAGCTCAACGCTTGTGCAGATGCACATGTGCGACGAAGTCAACACACGTGCTTGTGGAGAGAAAGAAAGGGACTCCCAGGCGTGTGGAGCGACGGGGAGAAAGAGCGGGCGCTGAGGAACACAGTTTCAAACAGACTGTCTCCACACAAACAGGCACCTGTCTGCAGGTATCCTAGATCTTGATTCTTGAACTTGAGGAAACACGCGTCTGAGCAAAACTCCCAAACGCTTCCAGGAAAGACACAGGCTCTCCCACAAGCACACAAGTGTTTGCCCTCAGCTATAGATCAGGGACAAGCCTGTGAAGAGATGCCCTGCTATTCTTTCGCCTTATGGCATCATGTGTTTCGTTCCTCTTGGAGATCGATTGTTAAACGTCTTTCCTAGGGCGACTGTGAAGCATTTGCCAGCGGAGGAGAAGTAGCACGGAGCAGCATTCAGTACTGCCTACGAGTGTCTTTGCTACCCTACTAGCGGAGCTCCAAGAACAGGCACACATCTTCAGGTACCTTCCAAATGTGGATTCCCCTGCAGCCCCGTAGGCGGGCGTGCAGTACGCCAACCGTCAACGGACGTTTTTCCCCTCAAGCCTGTCAGGACGTTGCTCGTCCGTCTTTCCCTCAATAGATGGGAGTAGGCGCGCTTGCGGATGTGTGCGTGTGTGTGGCCACGCGTTTGCTTAGGCATCAGTGTGTGAAAAGGTAGGTGCTTTTCTCTAGCTGCGTGTGCGTGCACGTGGTGCTGGGTGCACATCCCTGGGTGCTCGTGGAAAGGTTTCTGCATGGTTTTCGCTGAGGAATCGTGTGTGTGCACATGGACAAAGAGAAGGCGCAGCAACCAGGTTCCAGCGCCGAAGAAGGCAAAAGGCGAGGTTTCCGGCGCTATCTCCTTCTCTCCCCAGAGCTAGTCGCGCAAAGCAAGCCGCTAAGCCGGCGACCGGCAAGAGAGCTACAACGAAGCATGCCGAACGGAGAAAATAGCAGCAGCTCATCTGTTCACACCTTGTTTCTGCCATGTGCTTGAACGCCAAGACGTTCGCGCTTCTGTGAGATGAAAGACGTCCTTCTGCATATGTGGTTGCTCACACCGGTGCACTTGTTAGTGTATCCATTCAGTCCTGGGCTGCGGGGCATTCAGAAGTGGCTCTGTGGAGACGTCTGCATAGAGGCAGCTGTCAGAACACGCACACTCGATTGTTCACCAAAACATATGCAGACGCGTCCTTAGCCTGTAGATTTGGATGCACAGAGTTCCCTGTGTTCGCAAGAGACAAGGGAATCGCGTCTGTACGCACAGAAGCAATAGCGGACCGTTTCCCTCGGAGTGAACGCGAAAGAGCCGTCTATATACTCGCAGACACGGGAACGTGCCTCAATGCGGTCACAGAGGCAGCAGCTTTTGCACAGATGCTCCTGGTGATTCTGGCACTTTCCAGGCACACTCCTGAAAGTCGCGCACACTGCTGTTCACTCGCTAAACGACCTCTTGGGAAACACGTCTCCGGTCGACGGACCGCTCAGATTGCTTCTCGTGTAACTGTGAACTGTGTCAGCGCAGGGAATCCGTCTCTGTTGAGCAGATGTCGATCCTGCCTCGCTTTTGCTTTGTTGCCTCTACCAAGATGATTTCCCGTTTCTCTCTTCACTGGAGCACGCAGACACAGCCAACGCACATCAAGTGTCAAGAGACACGCTCTGCTGAGCTCAACGCTTGTGCAGATGCACATGTGCGACGAAGTCAACACACGTGCTTGTGGAGAGAAAGAAAGGGACTCCCAGGCGTGTGGAGCGACGGGGAGAAAGAGCGGGCGCTGAGGAACACAGTTTCAAACAGACTGTCTCCACACAAACAGGCACCTGTCTGCAGGTATCCTAGATCTTGATTCTTGAACTTGAGGAAACACGCGTCTGAGCAAAACTCCCAAACGCTTCCAGGAAAGACACAGGCTCTCCCACAAGCACACAAGTGTTTGCCCTCAGCTATAGATCAGGGACAAGCCTGTGAAGAGCAACCAAAGAGCTCGTCCGTCTTTCCCTCAATAGATGGGAGTAGGCGCGCTTGCGGATGTGTGCGTGTGTGTGGCCACGCGTTTGCTTAGGCATCAGTGTGTGAAAAGGTAGGTGCTTTTCTCTAGCTGCGTGTGCGTGCACGTGGTGCTGGGTGCACATCCCTGGGTGCTCGTGGAAAGGTTTCTGCATGGTTTTCGCTGAGGAATCGTGTGTGTGCACATGGACAAAGAGAAGGCGCAGCAACCAGGTTCCAGCGCCGAAGAAGGCAAAAGGCGAGGTTTCCGGCGCTATCTCCTTCTCTCCCCAGAGCTAGTCGCGCAAAGCAAGCCGCTAAGCCGGCGACCGGCAAGAGAGCTACAACGAAGCATGCCGAACGGAGAAAATAGCAGCAGCTCATCTGTTCACACCTTGTTTCTGCCATGTGCTTGAACGCCAAGACGTTCGCGCTTCTGTGAGATGAAAGACGTCCTTCTGCATATGTGGTTGCTCACACCGGTGCACTTGTTAGTGTATCCATTCAGTCCTGGGCTGCGGGGCATTCAGAAGTGGCTCTGTGGAGACGTCTGCATAGAGGCAGCTGTCAGAACACGCACACTCGATTGTTCACCAAAACATATGCAGACGCGTCCTTAGCCTGTAGATTTGGATGCACAGAGTTCCCTGTGTTCGCAAGAGACAAGGGAATCGCGTCTGTGCGCACAGAAGCAATAGCGGACCGTTTCCCTCGGAGTGAACGCGAAAGAGCCGTCTATATACTCGCAGACACGCGAACGTGCCTCAATGCGGTCACAGAGGCAGCAGCTTTTGCACAGATGCTCCTGGTGATTCTGGCACTTTCCAGGCACACTCCTGAAAGTCGCGCACACTGCTGTTCACTCGCTAAACGACCTCTTGGGAAACACGTCTCCGGTCGACGGACCGCTCAGATTGCTTCTCGTGTAACTGTGAACTGTGTCAGCGCAGGGAATCCGTCTCTGTTGAGCAGATGTCAATCCTGCCTCGCTTTTGCTTTGTTGCCTCTACCAAGATGATTTCCCGTTTCTCTCTTCACTGGAGCAGGCAGACACAGCCAACGCACATCTAGTGTCAAGAGACACGCTCTGCTGAGCTCAACGCTTGTGCAGATGCACATGTGCGACGAAGTCAACACACGTGCTTGTGGAGAGAAAGAAAGGGACTCCCAGGCGTGTGGAGCGACGGGGAGAAAGAGCGGGCGCTGAGGAACACAGTTTCAAACAGACTGTCTCCACACAAACAGGCACCTGTCTGCAGGTATCCTAGATCTTGATTCTTGAACTTGAGGAAACACGCGTCTGAGCAAAACTCCCAAACGCTTCCAGGAAAGACACAGGCTCTCCCACAAGCACACAAGTGTTTGCCCTCAGCTATAGATCAGGGACAAGCCTGTGAAGAGATGCCCTGCTATTCTTTCGCCTTATGGCATCATGTGTTTCGTTCCTCTTGGAGATCGATTGTTAAACGTCTTTCCTAGGGCGACTGTGAAGCATTTGCCAGCGGAGGAGAAGTAGCACGGAGCAGCATTCAGTACTGCCTACGAGTGTCTTTGCTACCCTACTAGCGGAGCTCCAAGAACAGGCACACATCTTCAGGTACCTTCCAAATGTGGATTCCCCTGCAGCCCCGTAGGCGGGCGTGCAGTACGCCAACCGTCAACGGACGTTTTTCCCCTCAAGCCTGTCAGGACGTTGCTCGTCCGTCTTTCCCTCAATAGATGGGAGTAGGCGCGCTTGCGGATGTGTGCGTGTGTGTGGCCACGCGTTTGCTTAGGCATCAGTGTGTGAAAAGGTAGGTGCTTTTCTCTAGCTGCGTGTGCGTGCACGTGGTGCTGGGTGCACATCCCTGGGTGCTCGTGGAAAGGTTTCTGCATGGTTTTCGCTGAGGAATCGTGTGTGTGCACATGGACAAAGAGAAGGCGCAGCAACCAGGTTCCAGCGCCGAAGAAGGCAAAAGGCGAGGTTTCCGGCGCTATCTCCTTCTCTCCCCAGAGCTAGTCGCGCAAAGCAAGCCGCTAAGCCGGCGACCGGCAAGAGAGCTACAACGAAGCATGCCGAACGGAGAAAATAGCAGCAGCTCATCTGTTCACACCTTGTTTCTGCCATGTGCTTGAACGCCAAGACGTTCGCGCTTCTGTGAGATGAAAGACGTCCTTCTGCATATGTGGTTGCTCACACCGGTGCACTTGTTAGTGTATCCATTCAGTCCTGGGCTGCGGGGCATTCAGAAGTGGCTCTGTGGAGACGTCTGCATAGAGGCAGCTGTCAGAACACGCACACTCGATTGTTCACCAAAACATATGCAGACGCGTCCTTAGCCTGTAGATTTGGATGCACAGAGTTCCCTGTGTTCGCAAGAGACAAGGGAATCGCGTCTGTGCGCACAGAAGCAATAGCGGACCGTTTCCCTCGGAGTGAACGCGAAAGAGCCGTCTATATA
Organism: Patagioenas fasciata; assembly: GCF_037038585.1. NCBI lineage: Eukaryota > Metazoa > Chordata > Aves > Columbiformes > Columbidae > Patagioenas > Patagioenas fasciata. The sequence continues at coordinate 186,023 of NW_027288792.1, read as the reverse complement.
CTCGCAGACACGCGAACGTGCCTCAATGCGGTCACAGAGGCAGCAGCTTTTGCACAGATGCTCCTGGTGATTCTGGCACTTTCCAGGCACACTCCTGAAAGTCGCGCACACTGCTGTTCACTCGCTAAACGACCTCTTGGGAAACACGTCTCCGGTCGACGGACCGCTCAGATTGCTTCTCGTGTAACTGTGAACTGTGTCAGCGCAGGGAATCCGTCTCTGTTGAGCAGATGTCGATCCTGCCTCGCTTTTGCTTTGTTGCCTCTACCAAGATGATTTCCCGTTTCTCTCTTCACTGGAGCACGCAGACACAGCCAACGCACATCAAGTGTCAAGAGACACGCTCTGCTGAGCTCAACGCTTGTGCAGATGCACATGTGCGACGAAGTCAACACACGTGCTTGTGGAGAGAAAGAAAGGGACTCCCAGGCGTGTGGAGCGACGGGGAGAAAGAGCGGGCGCTGAGGAACACAGTTTCAAACAGACTGTCTCCACACAAACCGGCACCTGTCTGCAGGTATCCTAGATCTTGATTCTTGAACTTGAGGAAACACGCGTCTGAGCAAAACTCCCAAACGCTTCCAGGAAAGACACAGGCTCTCCCACAAGCACACAAGTGTTTGCCCTCAGCTATAGATCAGGGACAAGCCTGTGAAGAGCAACCAAAGAGCTCGTCCGTCTTTCTCTCAATAGATGGGAGTAGGCGCGCTTGCGGATGTGTGCGTGTGTGTGGCCACGCGTTTGCTTAGGCATCAGTGTGTGAAAAGGTAGGTGCTTTTCTCTAGCTGCGTGTGCGTGCACGTGGTGCTGGGTGCACATCCCTGGGTGCTCGTGGAAAGGTTTCTGCATGGTTTTCGCTGAGGAATCGTGTGTGTGCACATGGACAAAGAGAAGGCGCAGCAACCAGGTTCCAGCGCCGAAGAAGGCAAAAGGCGAGGTTTCCGGCGCTATCTCCTTCTCTCCCCAGAGCTAGTCGCGCAAAGCAAGCCGCTAAGCCGGCGACCGGCAAGAGAGCTACAACGAAGCATGCCGAACGGAGAAAATAGCAGCAGCTCATCTGTTCACACCTTGTTTCTGCCATGTGCTTGAACGCCAAGACGTTCGCGCTTCTGTGAGATGAAAGACGTCCTTCTGCATATGTGGTTGCTCACACCGGTGCACTTGTTAGTGTATCCATTCAGTCCTGGGCTGCGGGGCATTCAGAAGTGGCTCTGTGGAGACGTCTGCATAGAGGCAGCTGTCAGAACACGCACACTCGATTGTTCACCAAAACATATGCAGACGCGTCCTTAGCCTGTAGATTTGGATGCACAGAGTTCCCTGTGTTCGCAAGAGACAAGGGAATCGCGTCTGTGCGCACAGAAGCAATAGCGGACCGTTTCCCTCGGAGTGAACGCGAAAGAGCCGTCTATATACTCGCAGACACGCGAACGTGCCTCAATGCGGTCACAGAGGCAGCAGCTTTTGCACAGATGCTCCTGGTGATTCTGGCACTTTCCAGGCACACTCCTGAAAGTCGCGCACACTGCTGTTCACTCGCTAAACGACCTCTTGGGAAACACGTCTCCGGTCGACGGACCGCTCAGATTGCTTCTCGTGTAACTGTGAACTGTGTCAGCGCAGGGAATCCGTCTCTGTTGAGCAGATGTCAATCCTGCCTCGCTTTTGCTTTGTTGCCTCTACCAAGATGATTTCCCGTTTCTCTCTTCACTGGAGCAGGCAGACACAGCCAACGCACATCAAGTGTCAAGAGACACGCTCTGCTGAGCTCAACGCTTGTGCAGATGCACATGTGCGACGAAGTCAACACACGTGCTTGTGGAGAGAAAGAAAGGGACTCCCAGGCGTGTGGAGCGACGGGGAGAAAGAGCGGGCGCTGAGGAACACAGTTTCAAACAGACTGTCTCCACACAAACAGGCACCTGTCTGCAGGTATCCTAGATCTTGATTCTTGAACTTGAGGAAACACGCGTCTGAGCAAAACTCCCAAACGCTTCCAGGAAAGACACAGGCTCTCCCACAAGCACACAAGTGTTTGCCCTCAGCTATAGATCAGGGACAAGCCTGTGAAGAGCAACCAAAGAGCTCGTCCGTCTTTCTCTCAATAGATGGGAGTAGGCGCGCTTGCGGATGTGTGCGTGTGTGTGGCCACGCGTTTGCTTAGGCATCAGTGTGTGAAAAGGTAGGTGCTTTTCTCTAGCTGCGTGTGCGTGCACGTGGTGCTGGGTGCACATCCCTGGGTGCTCGTGGAAAGGTTTCTGCATGGTTTTCGCTGAGGAATCGTGTGTGTGCACATGGACAAAGAGAAGGCGCAGCAACCAGGTTCCAGCGCCGAAGAAGGCAAAAGGCGAGGTTTCCGGCGCTATCTCCTTCTCTCCCCAGAGCTAGTCGCGCAAAGCAAGCCGCTAAGCCGGCGACCGGCAAGAGAGCTACAACGAAGCATGCCGAACGGAGAAAATAGCAGCAGCTCATCTGTTCACACCTTGTTTCTGCCATGTGCTTGAACGCCAAGACGTTCGCGCTTCTGTGAGATGAAAGACGTCCTTCTGCATATGTGGTTGCTCACACCGGTGCACTTGTTAGTGTATCCATTCAGTCCTGGGCTGCGGGGCATTCAGAAGTGGCTCTGTGGAGACGTCTGCATAGAGGCAGCTGTCAGAACACGCACACTCGATTGTTCACCAAAACATATGCAGACGCGTCCTTAGCCTGTAGATTTGGATGCACAGAGTTCCCTGTGTTCGCAAGAGACAAGGGAATCGCGTCTGTGCGCACAGAAGCAATAGCGGACCGTTTCCCTCGGAGTGAACGCGAAAGAGCCGTCTATATACTCGCAGACACGCGAACGTGCCTCAATGCGGTCACAGAGGCAGCAGCTTTTGCACAGATGCTCCTGGTGATTCTGGCACTTTCCAGGCACACTCCTGAAAGTCGCGCACACTGCTGTTCACTCGCTAAACGACCTCTTGGGAAACACGTCTCCGGTCGACGGACCGCTCAGATTGCTTCTCGTGTAACTGTGAACTGTGTCAGCGCAGGGAATCCGTCTCTGTTGAGCAGATGTCAATCCTGCCTCGCTTTTGCTTTGTTGCCTCTACCAAGATGATTTCCCGTTTCTCTCTTCACTGGAGCAGGCAGACACAGCCAGCGCACATCAAGTGTCAAGAGACACGCTCTGCTGAGCTCAACGCTTGTGCAGATGCACATGTGCGACGAAGTCAACACACGTGCTTGTGGAGAGAAAGAAAGGGACTCCCAGGCGTGTGGAGCGACGGGGAGAAAGAGCGGGCGCTGAGGAACACAGTTTCAAACAGACTGTCTCCACACAAACAGGCACCTGTCTGCAGGTATCCTAGATCTTGATTCTTGAACTTGAGGAAACACGCGTCTGAGCAAAACTCCCAAACGCTTCCAGGAAAGACACAGGCTCTCCCACAAGCACACAAGTGTTTGCCCTCAGCTATAGATCAGGGACAAGCCTGTGAAGAGATGCCCTGCTATTCTTTCGCCTTATGGCATCATGTGTTTCGTTCCTCTTGGAGATCGATTGTTAAACGTCTTTCCTAGGGCGACTGTGAAGCATTTGCCAGCGGAGGAGAAGTAGCACGGAGCAGCATTCAGTACTGCCTACGAGTGTCTTTGCTACCCTACTAGCGGAGCTCCAAGAACAGGCACACATCTTCAGGTACCTTCCAAATGTGGATTCCCCTGCAGCCCCGTAGGCGGGCGTGCAGTACGCCAACCGTCAACGGACGTTTTTCCCCTCAAGCCTGTCAGGACGTTGCTCGTCCGTCTTTCCCTCAATAGATGGGAGTAGGCGCGCTTGCGGATGTGTGCGTGTGTGTGGCCACGCGTTTGCTTAGGCATCAGAGTGTGAAAAGGTAGGTGCTTTTCTCTAGCTGCGTGTGCGTGCACGTGGTGCTGGGTGCACATCCCTGGGTGCTCGTGGAAAGGTTTCTGCATGGTTTTCGCTGAGGAATCGTGTGTGTGCACATGGACAAAGAGAAGGCGCAGCAACCAGGTTCCAGCGCCGAAGAAGGCAAAAGGCGAGGTTTCCGGCGCTATCTCCTTCTCTCCCCAGAGCTAGTCGCGCAAAGCAAGCCGCTAAGCCGGCGACCGGCAAGAGAGCTACAACGAAGCATGCCGAACGGAGAAAATAGCAGCAGCTCATCTGTTCACACCTTGTTTCTGCCATGTGCTTGAACGCCAAGACGTTCGCGCTTCTGTGAGATGAAAGACGTCCTTCTGCATATGTGGTTGCTCACACCGGTGCACTTGTTAGTGTATCCATTCAGTCCTGGGCTGCGGGGCATTCAGAAGTGGCTCTGTGGAGACGTCTGCATAGAGGCAGCTGTCAGAACACGCACACTCGATTGTTCACCAAAACATATGCAGACGCGTCCTTAGCCTGTAGATTTGGATGCACAGAGTTCCCTGTGTTCGCAAGAGACAAGGGAATCGCGTCTGTGCGCACAGAAGCAATAGCGGACCGTTTCCCTCGGAGTGAACGCGAAAGAGCCGTCTATATACTCGCAGACACGCGAACGTGCCTCAATGCGGTCACAGAGGCAGCAGCTTTTGCACAGATGCTCCTGGTGATTCTGGCACTTTCCAGGCACACTCCTGAAAGTCGCGCACACTGCTGTTCACTCGCTAAACGACCTCTTGGGAAACACGTCTCCGGTCGACGGACCGCTCAGATTGCTTCTCGTGTAACTGTGAACTGTGTCAGCGCAGGGAATCCGTCTCTGTTGAGCAGATGTCAATCCTGCCTCGCTTTTGCTTTGTTGCCTCTACCAAGATGATTTCCCGTTTCTCTCTTCACTGGAGCAGGCAGACACAGCCAACGCACATCAAGTGTCAAGAGACACGCTCTGCTGAGCTCAACGCTTGTGCAGATGCACATGTGCGACGAAGTCAACACACGTGCTTGTGGAGAGAAAGAAAGGGACTCCCAGGCGTGTGGAGCGACGGGGAGAAAGAGCGGGCGCTGAGGAACACAGTTTCAAACAGACTGTCTCCACACAAACAGGCACCTGTCTGCAGGTATCCTAGATCTTGATTCTTGAACTTGAGGAAACACGCGTCTGAGCAAAACTCCCAAACGCTTCCAGGAAAGACACAGGCTCTCCCACAAGCACACAAGTGTTTGCCCTCAGCTATAGATCAGGGACAAGCCTGTGAAGAGCAACCAAAGAGCTCGTCCGTCTTTCTCTCAATAGATGGGAGTAGGCGCGCTTGCGGATGTGTGCGTGTGTGTGGCCACGCGTTTGCTTAGGCATCAGTGTGTGAAAAGGTAGGTGCTTTTCTCTAGCTGCGTGTGCGTGCACGTGGTGCTGGGTGCACATCCCTGGGTGCTCGTGGAAAGGTTTCTGCATGGTTTTCGCTGAGGAATCGTGTGTGTGCACATGGACAAAGAGAAGGCGCAGCAACCAGGTTCCAGCGCCGAAGAAGGCAAAAGGCGAGGTTTCCGGCGCTATCTCCTTCTCTCCCCAGAGCTAGTCGCGCAAAGCAAGCCGCTAAGCCGGCGACCGGCAAGAGAGCTACAACGAAGCATGCCGAACGGAGAAAATAGCAGCAGCTCATCTGTTCACACCTTGTTTCTGCCATGTGCTTGAACGCCAAGACGTTCGCGCTTCTGTGAGATGAAAGACGTCCTTCTGCATATGTGGTTGCTCACACCGGTGCACTTGTTAGTGTATCCATTCAGTCCTGGGCTGCGGGGCATTCAGAAGTGGCTCTGTGGAGACGTCTGCATAGAGGCAGCTGTCAGAACACGCACACTCGATTGTTCACCAAAACATATGCAGACGCGTCCTTAGCCTGTAGATTTGGATGCACAGAGTTCCCTGTGTTCGCAAGAGACAAGGGAATCGCGTCTGTGCGCACAGAAGCAATAGCGGACCGTTTCCCTCGGAGTGAACGCGAAAGAGCCGTCTATATACTCGCAGACACGCGAACGTGCCTCAATGCGGTCACAGAGGCAGCAGCTTTTGCACAGATGCTCCTGGTGATTCTGGCACTTTCCAGGCACACTCCTGAAAGTCGCGCACACTGCTGTTCACTCGCTAAACGACCTCTTGGGAAACACGTCTCCGGTCGACGGACCGCTCAGATTGCTTCTCGTGTAACTGTGAACTGTGTCAGCGCAGGGAATCCGTCTCTGTTGAGCAGATGTCAATCCTGCCTCGCTTTTGCTTTGTTGCCTCTACCAAGATGATTTCCCGTTTCTCTCTTCACTGGAGCAGGCAGACACAGCCAACGCACATCAAGTGTCAAGAGACACGCTCTGCTGAGCTCAACGCTTGTGCAGATGCACATGTGCGACGAAGTCAACACACGTGCTTGTGGAGAGAAAGAAAGGGACTCCCAGGCGTGTGGAGCGACGGGGAGAAAGAGCGGGCGCTGAGGAACACAGTTTCAAACAGACTGTCTCCACACAAACAGGCACCTGTCTGCAGGTATCCTAGATCTTGATTCTTGAACTTGAGGAAACACGCGTCTGAGCAAAACTCCCAAACGCTTCCAGGAAAGACACAGGCTCTCCCACAAGCACACAAGTGTTTACCCTCAGCTATAGATCAGGGACAAGCCTGTGAAGAGCAACCAAAGAGCTCGTCCGTCTTTCTCTCAATAGATGGGAGTAGGCGCGCTTGCGGATGTGTGCGTGTGTGTGGCCACGCGTTTGCTTAGGCATCAGTGTGTGAAAAGGTAGGTGCTTTTCTCTAGCTGCGTGTGCGTGCACGTGGTGCTGGGTGCACATCCCTGGGTGCTCGTGGAAAGGTTTCTGCATGGTTTTCGCTGAGGAATCGTGTGTGTGCACATGGACAAAGAGAAGGCGCAGCAACCAGGTTCCAGCGCCGAAGAAGGCAAAAGGCGAGGTTTCCGGCGCTATCTCCTTCTCTCCCCAGAGCTAGTCGCGCAAAGCAAGCCGCTAAGCCGGCGACCGGCAAGAGAGCTACAACGAAGCATGCCGAACGGAGAAAATAGCAGCAGCTCATCTGTTCACACCTTGTTTCTGCCATGTGCTTGAACGCCAAGACGTTCGCGCTTCTGTGAGATGAAAGACGTCCTTCTGCATATGTGGTTGCTCACACCGGTGCACTTGTTAGTGTATCCATTCAGTCCTGGGCTGCGGGGCATTCAGAAGTGGCTCTGTGGAGACGTCTGCATAGAGGCAGCTGTCAGAACACGCACACTCGATTGTTCACCAAAACATATGCAGACGCGTCCTTAGCCTGTAGATTTGGATGCACAGAGTTCCCTGTGTTCGCAAGAGACAAGGGAATCGCGTCTGTGCGCACAGAAGCAATAGCGGACCGTTTCCCTCGGAGTGAACGCGAAAGAGCCGTCTATATACTCGCAGACACGCGAACGTGCCTCAATGCGGTCACAGAGGCAGCAGCTTTTGCACAGATGCTCCTGGTGATTCTGGCACTTTCCAGGCACACTCCTGAAAGTCGCGCACACTGCTGTTCACTCGCTAAACGACCTCTTGGGAAACACGTCTCCGGTCGACGGACCGCTCAGATTGCTTCTCGTGTAACTGTGAACTGTGTCAGCGCAGGGAATCCGTCTCTGTTGAGCAGATGTCAATCCTGCCTCGCTTTTGCTTTGTTGCCTCTACCAAGATGATTTCCCGTTTCTCTCTTCACTGGAGCAGGCAGACACAGCCAACGCACATCAAGTGTCAAGAGACACGCTCTGCTGAGCTCAACGCTTGTGCAGATGCACATGTGCGACGAAGTCAACACACGTGCTTGTGGAGAGAAAGAAAGGGACTCCCAGGCGTGTGGAGCGACGGGGAGAAAGAGCGGGCGCTGAGGAACACAGTTTCAAACAGACTGTCTCCACACAAACAGGCACCTGTCTGCAGGTATCCTAGATCTTGATTCTTGAACTTGAGGAAACACGCGTCTGAGCAAAACTCCCAAACGCTTCCAGGAAAGACACAGGCTCTCCCACAAGCACACAAGTGTTTGCCCTCAGCTATAGATCAGGGACAAGCCTGTGAAGAGCAACCAAAGAGCTCGTCCGTCTTTCCCTCAATAGATGGGAGTAGGCGCGCTTGCGGATGTGTGCGTGTGTGTGGCCACGCGTTTGCTTAGGCATCAGTGTGTGAAAAGGTAGGTGCTTTTCTCTAGCTGCGTGTGCGTGCACGTGGTGCTGGGTGCACATCCCTGGGTGCTCGTGGAAAGGTTTCTGCATGGTTTTCGCTGAGGAATCGTGTGTGTGCACATGGACAAAGAGAAGGCGCAGCAACCAGGTTCCAGCGCCGAAGAAGGCAAAAGGCGAGGTTTCCGGCGCTATCTCCTTCTCTCCCCAGAGCTAGTCGCGCAAAGCAAGCCGCTAAGCCGGCGACCGGCAAGAGAGCTACAACGAAGCATGCCGAACGGAGAAAATAGCAGCAGCTCATCTGTTCACACCTTGTTTCTGCCATGTGCTTGAACGCCAAGACGTTCGCGCTTCTGTGAGATGAAAGACGTCCTTCTGCATATGTGGTTGCTCACACCGGTGCACTTGTTAGTGTATCCATTCAGTCCTGGGCTGCGGGGCATTCAGAAGTGGCTCTGTGGAGACGTCTGCATAGAGGCAGCTGTCAGAACACGCACACTCGATTGTTCACCAAAACATATGCAGACGCGTCCTTAGCCTGTAGATTTGGATGCACAGAGTTCCCTGTGTTCGCAAGAGACAAGGGAATCGCGTCTGTGCGCACAGAAGCAATAGCGGACCGTTTCCCTCGGAGTGAACGCGAAAGAGCCGTCTATATACTCGCAGACACGCGAACGTGCCTCAATGCGGTCACAGAGGCAGCAGCTTTTGCACAGATGCTCCTGGTGATTCTGGCACTTTCCAGGCACACTCCTGAAAGTCGCGCACACTGCTGTTCACTCGCTAAACGACCTCTTGGGAAACACGTCTCCGGTCGACGGACCGCTCAGATTGCTTCTCGTGTAACTGTGAACTGTGTCAGCGCAGGGAATCCGTCTCTGTTGAGCAGATGTCAATCCTGCCTCGCTTTTGCTTTGTTGCCTCTACCAAGATGATTTCCCGTTTCTCTCTTCACTGGAGCAGGCAGACACAGCCAACGCACATCAAGTGTCAAGAGACACGCTCTGCTGAGCTCAACGCTTGTGCAGATGCACATGTGCGACGAAGTCAACACACGTGCTTGTGGAGAGAAAGAAAGGGACTCCCAGGCGTGTGGAGCGACGGGGAGAAAGAGCGGGCGCTGAGGAACACAGTTTCAAACAGACTGTCTCCACACAAACAGGCACCTGTCTGCAGGTATCCTAGATCTTGATTCTTGAACTTGAGGAAACACGCGTCTGAGCAAAACTCCCAAACGCTTCCAGGAAAGACACAGGCTCTCCCACAAGCACACAAGTGTTTGCCCTCAGCTATAGATCAGGGACAAGCCTGTGAAGAGCAACCAAAGAGCTCGTCCGTCTTTCCCTCAATAGATGGGAGTAGGCGCGCTTGCGGATGTGTGCGTGTGTGTGGCCACGCGTTTGCTTAGGCATCAGTGTGTGAAAAGGTAGGTGCTTTTCTCTAGCTGCGTGTGCGTGCACGTGGTGCTGGGTGCACATCCCTGGGTGCTCGTGGAAAGGTTTCTGCATGGTTTTCGCTGAGGAATCGTGTGTGTGCACATGGACAAAGAGAAGGCGCAGCAACCAGGTTCCAGCGCCGAAGAAGGCAAAAGGCGAGGTTTCCGGCGCTATCTCCTTCTCTCCCCAGAGCTAGTCGCGCAAAGCAAGCCGCTAAGCCGGCGACCGGCAAGAGAGCTACAACGAAGCATGCCGAACGGAGAAAATAGCAGCAGCTCATCTGTTCACACCTTGTTTCTGCCATGTGCTTGAACGCCAAGACGTTCGCGCTTCTGTGAGATGAAAGACGTCCTTCTGCATATGTGGTTGCTCACACCGGTGCACTTGTTAGTGTATCCATTCAGTCCTGGGCTGCGGGGCATTCAGAAGTGGCTCTGTGGAGACGTCTGCATAGAGGCAGCTGTCAGAACACGCACACTCGATTGTTCACCAAAACATATGCAGACGCGTCCTTAGCCTGTAGATTTGGATGCACAGAGTTCCCTGTGTTCGCAAGAGACAAGGGAATCGCGTCTGTGCGCACAGAAGCAATAGCGGACCGTTTCCCTCGGAGTGAACGCGAAAGAGCCGTCTATATACTCGCAGACACGCGAACGTGCCTCAATGCGGTCACAGAGGCAGCAGCTTTTGCACAGATGCTCCTGGTGATTCTGGCACTTTCCAGGCACACTCCTGAAAGTCGCGCACACTGCTGTTCACTCGCTAAACGACCTCTTGGGAAACACGTCTCCGGTCGACGGACCGCTCAGATTGCTTCTCGTGTAACTGTGAACTGTGTCAGCGCAGGGAATCCGTCTCTGTTGAGCAGATGTCAATCCTGCCTCGCTTTTGCTTTGTTGCCTCTACCAAGATGATTTCCCGTTTCTCTCTTCACTGGAGCAGGCAGACACAGCCAACGCACATCAAGTGTCAAGAGACACGCTCTGCTGAGCTCAACGCTTGTGCAGATGCACATGTGCGACGAAGTCAACACACGTGCTTGTGGAGAGAAAGAAAGGGACTCCCAGGCGTGTGGAGCGACGGGGAGAAAGAGCGGGCGCTGAGGAACACAGTTTCAAACAGACTGTCTCCACACAAACAGGCACCTGTCTGCAGGTATCCTAGATCTTGATTCTTGAACTTGAGGAAACACGCGTCTGAGCAAAACTCCCAAACGCTTCCAGGAAAGACACAGGCTCTCCCACAAGCACACAAGTGTTTGCCCTCAGCTATAGATCAGGGACAAGCCTGTGAAGAGCAACCAAAGAGCTCGTCCGTCTTTCCCTCAATAGATGGGAGTAGGCGCGCTTGCGGATGTGTGCGTGTGTGTGGCCACGCGTTTGCTTAGGCTTCAGTGTGTGAAAAGGTAGGTGCTTTTCTCTAGCTGCGTGTGCGTGCACGTGGTGCTGGGTGCACATCCCTGGGTGCTCGTGGAAAGGTTTCTGCATGGTTTTCGCTGAGGAATCGTGTGTGTGCACATGGACAAAGAGAAGGCGCAGCAACCAGGTTCCAGCGCCGAAGAAGGCAAAAGGCGAGGTTTCCGGCGCTATCTCCTTCTCTCCCCAGAGCTAGTCGCGCAAAGCAAGCCGCTAAGCCGGCGACCGGCAAGAGAGCTACAACGAAGCATGCCGAACGGAGAAAATAGCAGCAGCTCATCTGTTCACACCTTGTTTCTGCCATGTGCTTGAACGCCAAGACGTTCGCGCTTCTGTGAGATGAAAGACGTCCTTCTGCATATGTGGTTGCTCACACCGGTGCACTTGTTAGTGTATCCATTCAGTCCTGGGCTGCGGGGCATTCAGAAGTGGCTCTGTGGAGACGTCTGCATAGAGGCAGCTGTCAGAACACGCACACTCGATTGTTCACCAAAACATATGCAGACGCGTCCTTAGCCTGTAGATTTGGATGCACAGAGTTCCCTGTGTTCGCAAGAGACAAGGGAATCGCGTCTGTGCGCACAGAAGCAATAGCGGACCGTTTCCCTCGGAGTGAACGCGAAAGAGCCGTCTATATACTCGCAGACACGCGAACGTGCCTCAATGCGGTCACAGAGGCAGCAGCTTTTGCACAGATGCTCCTGGTGATTCTGGCACTTTCCAGGCACACTCCTGAAAGTCGCGCACACTGCTGTTCACTCGCTAAACGACCTCTTGGGAAACACGTCTCCGGTCGACGGACCGCTCAGATTGCTTCTCGTGTAACTGTGAACTGTGTCAGCGCAGGGAATCCGTCTCTGTTGAGCAGATGTCAATCCTGCCTCGCTTTTGCTTTGTTGCCTCTACCAAGATGATTTCCCGTTTCTCTCTTCACTGGAGCAGGCAGACACAGCCAACGCACATCAAGTGTCAAGAGACACGCTCTGCTGAGCTCAACGCTTGTGCAGATGCACATGTGCGACGAAGTCAACACACGTGCTTGTGGAGAGAAAGAAAGGGACTCCCAGGCGTGTGGAGCGACGGGGAGAAAGAGCGGGCGCTGAGGAACACAGTTTCAAACAGACTGTCTCCACACAAACAGGCACCTGTCTGCAGGTATCCTAGATCTTGATTCTTGAACTTGAGGAAACACGCGTCTGAGCAAAACTCCCAAACGCTTCCAGGAAAGACACAGGCTCTCCCACAAGCACACAAGTGTTTGCCCTCAGCTATAGATCAGGGACAAGCCTGTGAAGAGATGCCCTGCTATTCTTTCGCCTTATGGCATCATGTGTTTCGTTCCTCTTGGAGATCGATTGTTAAACGTCTTTCCTAGGGCGACTGTGAAGCATTTGCCAGCGGAGGAGAAGTAGCACGGAGCAGCATTCAGTACTGCCTACGAGTGTCTTTGCTACCCTACTAGCGGAGCTCCAAGAACAGGCACACATCTTCAGGTACCTTCCAAATGTGGATTCCCCTGCAGCCCCGTAGGCGGGCGTGCAGTACGCCAACCGTCAACGGACGTTTTTCCCCTCAAGCCTGTCAGGACGTTGCTCGTCCGTCTTTCCCTCAATAGATGGGAGTAGGCGCGCTTGCGGATGTGTGCGTGTGTGTGGCCACGCGTTTGCTTAGGCTTCAGTGTGTGAAAAGGTAGGTGCTTTTCTCTAGCTGCGTGTGCGTGCACGTGGTGCTGGGTGCACATCCCTGGGTGCTCGTGGAAAGGTTTCTGCATGGTTTTCGCTGAGGAATCGTGTGTGTGCACATGGACAAAGAGAAGGCGCAGCAACCAGGTTCCAGCGCCGAAGAAGGCAAAAGGCGAGGTTTCCGGCGCTATCTCCTTCTCTCCCCAGAGCTAGTCGCGCAAAGCAAGCCGCTAAGCCGGCGACCGGCAAGAGAGCTACAACGAAGCATGCCGAACGGAGAAAATAGCAGCAGCGCATCTGTTCACACCTTGTTTCTGCCATGTGCTTGAACGCCAAGACGTTCGCGCTTCTGTGAGATGAAAGACGTCCTTCTGCATATGTGGTTGCTCACACCGGTGCACTTGTTAGTGTATCCATTCAGTCCTGGGCTGCGGGGCATTCAGAAGTGGCTCTGTGGAGACGTCTGCATAGAGGCAGCTGTCAGAACACGCACACTCGATTGTTCACCAAAACATATGCAGACGCGTCCTTAGCCTGTAGATTTGGATGCACAGAGTTCCCTGTGTTCGCAAGAGACAAGGGAATCGCGTCTGTGCGCACAGAAGCAATAGCGGACCGTTTCCCTCGGAGTGAACGCGAAAGAGCCGTCTATATACTCGCAGACACGCGAACGTGCCTCAATGCGGTCACAGAGGCAGCAGCTTTTGCACAGATGCTCCTGGTGATTCTGGCACTTTCCAGGCACACTCCTGAAAGTCGCGCACACTGCTGTTCACTCGCTAAACGACCTCTTGGGAAACACGTCTCCGGTCGACGGACCGCTCAGATTGCTTCTCGTGTAACTGTGAACTGTGTCAGCGCAGGGAATCCGTCTCTGTTGAGCAGATGTCAATCCTGCCTCGCTTTTGCTTTGTTGCCTCTACCAAGATGATTTCCCGTTTCTCTCTTCACTGGAGCAGGCAGACACAGCCAACGCACATCAAGTGTCAAGAGACACGCTCTGCTGAGCTCAACGCTTGTGCAGATGCACATGTGCGACGAAGTCAACACACGTGCTTGTGGAGAGAAAGAAAGGGACTCCCAGGCGTGTGGAGCGACGGGGAGAAAGAGCGGGCGCTGAGGAACACAGTTTCAAACAGACTGTCTCCACACAAACAGGCACCTGTCTGCAGGTATCCTAGATCTTGATTCTTGAACTTGAGGAAACACGCGTCTGAGCAAAACTCCCAAACGCTTCCAGGAAAGACACAGGCTCTCCCACAAGCACACAAGTGTTTGCCCTCAGCTATAGATCAGGGACAAGCCTGTGAAGAGCAACCAAAGAGCTCGTCCGTCTTTCCCTCAATAGATGGGAGTAGGCGCGCTTGCGGATGTGTGCGTGTGTGTGGCCACGCGTTTGCTTAGGCATCAGTGTGTGAAAAGGTAGGTGCTTTTCTCTAGCTGCGTGTGCGTGCACGTGGTGCTGGGTGCACATCCCTGGGTGCTCGTGGAAAGGTTTCTGCATGGTTTTCGCTGAGGAATCGTGTGTGTGCACATGGACAAAGAGAAGGCGCAGCAACCAGGTTCCAGCGCCGAAGAAGGCAAAAGGCGAGGTTTCCGGCGCTATCTCCTTCTCTCCCCAGAGCTAGTCGCGCAAAGCAAGCCGCTAAGCCGGCGACCGGCAAGAGAGCTACAACGAAGCATGCCGAACGGAGAAAATAGCAGCAGCTCATCTGTTCACACCTTGTTTCTGCCATGTGCTTGAACGCCAAGACGTTCGCGCTTCTGTGAGATGAAAGACGTCCTTCTGCATATGTGGTTGCTCACACCGGTGCACTTGTTAGTGTATCCATTCAGTCCTGGGCTGCGGGGCATTCAGAAGTGGCTCTGTGGAGACGTCTGCATAGAGGCAGCTGTCAGAACACGCACACTCGATTGTTCACCAAAACATATGCAGACGCGTCCTTAGCCTGTAGATTTGGATGCACAGAGTTCCCTGTGTTCGCAAGAGACAAGGGAATCGCGTCTGTGCGCACAGAAGCAATAGCGGACCGTTTCCCTCGGAGTGAACGCGAAAGAGCCGTCTATATACTCGCAGACACGCGAACGTGCCTCAATGCGGTCACAGAGGCAGCAGCTTTTGCACAGATGCTCCTGGTGATTCTGGCACTTTCCAGGCACACTCCTGAAAGTCGCGCACACTGCTGTTCACTCGCTAAACGACCTCTTGGGAAACACGTCTCCGGTCGACGGACCGCTCAGATTGCTTCTCGTGTAACTGTGAACTGTGTCAGCGCAGGGAATCCGTCTCTGTTGAGCAGATGTCAATCCTGCCTCGCTTTTGCTTTGTTGCCTCTACCAAGATGATTTCCCGTTTCTCTCTTCACTGGAGCAGGCAGACACAGCCAACGCACATCAAGTGTCAAGAGACACGCTCTGCTGAGCTCAACGCTTGTGCAGATGCACATGTGCGACGAAGTCAACACACGTGCTTGTGGAGAGAAAGAAAGGGACTCCCAGGCGTGTGGAGCGACGGGGAGAAAGAGCGGGCGCTGAGGAACACAGTTTCAAACAGACTGTCTCCACACAAACAGGCACCTGTCTGCAGGTATCCTAGATCTTGATTCTTGAACTTGAGGAAACACGCGTCTGAGCAAAACTCCCAAACGCTTCCAGGAAAGACACAGGCTCTCCCACAAGCACACAAGTGTTTGCCCTCAGCTATAGATCAGGGACAAGCCTGTGAAGAGCAACCAAAGAGCTCGTCCGTCTTTCCCTCAATAGATGGGAGTAGGCGCGCTTGCGGATGTGTGCGTGTGTGTGGCCACGCGTTTGCTTAGGCATCAGTGTGTGAAAAGGTAGGTGCTTTTCTCTAGCTGCGTGTGCGTGCACGTGGTGCTGGGTGCACATCCCTGGGTGCTCGTGGAAAGGTTTCTGCATGGTTTTCGCTGAGGAATCGTGTGTGTGCACATGGACAAAGAGAAGGCGCAGCAACCAGGTTCCAGCGCCGAAGAAGGCAAAAGGCGAGGTTTCCGGCGCTATCTCCTTCTCTCCCCAGAGCTAGTCGCGCAAAGCAAGCCGCTAAGCCGGCGACCGGCAAGAGAGCTACAACGAAGCATGCCGAACGGAGAAAATAGCAGCAGCTCATCTGTTCACACCTTGTTTCTGCCATGTGCTTGAACGCCAAGACGTTCGCGCTTCTGTGAGATGAAAGACGTCCTTCTGCATATGTGGTTGCTCACACCGGTGCACTTGTTAGTGTATCCATTCAGTCCTGGGCTGCGGGGCATTCAGAAGTGGCTCTGTGGAGACGTCTGCATAGAGGCAGCTGTCAGAACACGCACACTCGATTGTTCACCAAAACATATGCAGACGCGTCCTTAGCCTGTAGATTTGGATGCACAGAGTTCCCTGTGTTCGCAAGAGACAAGGGAATCGCGTCTGTGCGCACAGAAGCAATAGCGGACCGTTTCCCTCGGAGTGAACGCGAAAGAGCCGTCTATATACTCGCAGACACGCGAACGTGCCTCAATGCGGTCACAGAGGCAGCAGCTTTTGTACAGATGCTCCTGGTGATTCTGGCACTTTCCAGGCACACTCCTGAAAGTCGCGCACACTGCTGTTCACTCGCTAAACGACCTCTTGGGAAACACGTCTCCGGTCGACGGACCGCTCAGATTGCTTCTCGTGTAACTGTGAACTGTGTCAGCGCAGGGAATCCGTCTCTGTTGAGCAGATGTCAATCCTGCCTCGCTTTTGCTTTGTTGCCTCTACCAAGATGATTTCCCGTTTCTCTCTTCACTGGAGCAGGCAGACACAGCCAACGCACATCAAGTGTCAAGAGACACGCTCTGCTGAGCTCAACGCTTGTGCAGATGCACATGTGCGACGAAGTCAACACACGTGCTTGTGGAGAGAAAGAAAGGGACTCCCAGGCGTGTGGAGCGACGGGGAGAAAGAGCGGGCGCTGAGGAACACAGTTTCAAACAGACTGTCTCCACACAAACAGGCACCTGTCTGCAGGTATCCTAGATCTTGATTCTTGAACTTGAGGAAACACGCGTCTGAGCAAAACTCCCAAACGCTTCCAGGAAAGACACAGGCTCTCCCACAAGCACACAAGTGTTTGCCCTCAGCTATAGATCAGGGACAAGCCTGTGAAGAGCAACCAAAGAGCTCGTCCGTCTTTCCCTCAATAGATGGGAGTAGGCGCGCTTGCGGATGTGTGCGTGTGTGTGGCCACGCGTTTGCTTAGGCATCAGTGTGTGAAAAGGTAGGTGCTTTTCTCTAGCTGCGTGTGCGTGCACGTGGTGCTGGGTGCACATCCCTGGGTGCTCGTGGAAAGGTTTCTGCATGGTTTTCGCTGAGGAATCGTGTGTGTGCACATGGACAAAGAGAAGGCGCAGCAACCAGGTTCCAGCGCCGAAGAAGGCAAAAGGCGAGGTTTCCGGCGCTATCTCCTTCTCTCCCCAGAGCTAGTCGCGCAAAGCAAGCCGCTAAGCCGGCGACCGGCAAGAGAGCTACAACGAAGCATGCCGAACGGAGAAAATAGCAGCAGCTCATCTGTTCACACCTTGTTTCTGCCATGTGCTTGAACGCCAAGACGTTCGCGCTTCTGTGAGATGAAAGACGTCCTTCTGCATATGTGGTTGCTCACACCGGTGCACTTGTTAGTGTATCCATTCAGTCCTGGGCTGCGGGGCATTCAGAAGTGGCTCTGTGGAGACGTCTGCATAGAGGCAGCTGTCAGAACACGCACACTCGATTGTTCACCAAAACATATGCAGACGCGTCCTTAGCCTGTAGATTTGGATGCACAGAGTTCCCTGTGTTCGCAAGAGACAAGGGAATCGCGTCTGTGCGCACAGAAGCAATAGCGGACCGTTTCCCTCGGAGTGAACGCGAAAGAGCCGTCTATATACTCGCAGACACGCGAACGTGCCTCAATGCGGTCACAGAGGCAGCAGCTTTTGCACAGATGCTCCTGGTGATTCTGGCACTTTCCAGGCACACTCCTGAAAGTCGCGCACACTGCTGTTCACTCGCTAAACGACCTCTTGGGAAACACGTCTCCGGTCGACGGACCGCTCAGATTGCTTCTCGTGTAACTGTGAACTGTGTCAGCGCAGGGAATCCGTCTCTGTTGAGCAGATGTGGATCCTGCCTCGCTTTTGCTTTGTTGCCTCTACCAAGATGATTTCCCGTTTCTCTCTTCACTGGAGCAGGCAGACACAGCCAACGCACATCAAGTGTCAAGAGACACGCTCTGCTGAGCTCAACGCTTGTGCAGATGCACATGTGCGACGAAGTCAACACACGTGCTTGTGGAGAGAAAGAAAGGGACTCCCAGGCGTGTGGAGCGACGGGGAGAAAGAGCGGGCGCTGAGGAACACAGTTTCAAACAGACTGTCTCCACACAAACAGGCACCTGTCTGCAGGTATCCTAGATCTTGATTCTTGAACTTGAGGAAACACGCGTCTGAGCAAAACTCCCAAACGCTTCCAGGAAAGACACAGGCTCTCCCACAAGCACACAAGTGTTTGCCCTCAGCTATAGATCAGGGACAAGCCTGTGAAGAGCAACCAAAGAGCTCGTCCGTCTTTCCCTCAATAGATGGGAGTAGGCGCGCTTGCGGATGTGTGCGTGTGTGTGGCCACGCGTTTGCTTAGGCATCAGTGTGTGAAAAGGTAGGTGCTTTTCTCTAGCTGCGTGTGCGTGCACGTGGTGCTGGGTGCACATCCCTGGGTGCTCGTGGAAAGGTTTCTGCATGGTTTTCGCTGAGGAATCGTGTGTGTGCACATGGACAAAGAGAAGGCGCAGCAACCAGGTTCCAGCGCCGAAGAAGGCAAAAGGCGAGGTTTCCGGCGCTATCTCCTTCTCTCCCCAGAGCTAGTCGCGCAAAGCAAGCCGCTAAGCCGGCGACCGGCAAGAGAGCTACAACGAAGCATGCCGAACGGAGAAAATAGCAGCAGCTCATCTGTTCACACCTTGTTTCTGCCATGTGCTTGAACGCCAAGACGTTCGCGCTTCTGTGAGATGAAAGACGTCCTTCTGCATATGTGGTTGCTCACACCGGTGCACTTGTTAGTGTATCCATTCAGTCCTGGGCTGCGGGGCATTCAGAAGTGGCTCTGTGGAGACGTCTGCATAGAGGCAGCTGTCAGAACACGCACACTCGATTGTTCACCAAAACATATGCAGACGCGTCCTTAGCCTGTAGATTTGGATGCACAGAGTTCCCTGTGTTCGCAAGAGACAAGGGAATCGCGTCTGTGCGCACAGAAGCAATAGCGGACCGTTTCCCTCGGAGTGAACGCGAAAGAGCCGTCTATATACTCGCAGACACGCGAACGTGCCTCAATGCGGTCACAGAGGCAGCAGCTTTTGCACAGATGCTCCTGGTGATTCTGGCACTTTCCAGGCACACTCCTGAAAGTCGCGCACACTGCTGTTCACTCGCTAAACGACCTCTTGGGAAACACGTCTCCGGTCGACGGACCGCTCAGATTGCTTCTCGTGTAACTGTGAACTGTGTCAGCGCAGGGAATCCGTCTCTGTTGAGCAGATGTCAATCCTGCCTCGCTTTTGCTTTGTTGCCTCTACCAAGATGATTTCCCGTTTCTCTCTTCACTGGAGCAGGCAGACACAGCCAACGCACATCAAGTGTCAAGAGACACGCTCTGCTGAGCTCAACGCTTGTGCAGATGCACATGTGCGACGAAGTCAACACACGTGCTTGTGGAGAGAAAGAAAGGGACTCCCAGGCGTGTGGAGCGACGGGGAGAAAGAGCGGGCGCTGAGGAACACAGTTTCAAACAGACTGTCTCCACACAAACAGGCACCTGTCTGCAGGTATCCTAGATCTTGATTCTTGAACTTGAGGAAACACGCGTCTGAGCAAAACTCCCAAACGCTTCCAGGAAAGACACAGGCTCTCCCACAAGCACACAAGTGTTTGCCCTCAGCTATAGATCAGGGACAAGCCTGTGAAGAGATGCCCTGCTATTCTTTCGCCTTATGGCATCATGTGTTTCGTTCCTCTTGGAGATCGATTGTTAAACGTCTTTCCTAGGGCGACTGTGAAGCATTTGCCAGCGGAGGAGAAGTAGCACGGAGCAGCATTCAGTACTGCCTACGAGTGTCTTTGCTACCCTACTAGCGGAGCTCCAAGAACAGGCACACATCTTCAGGTACCTTCCAAATGTGGATTCCCCTGCAGCCCCGTAGGCGGGCGTGCAGTACGCCAACCGTCAACGGACGTTTTTCCCCTCAAGCCTGTCAGGACGTTGCTCGTCCGTCTTTCCCTCAATAGATGGGAGTAGGCGCGCTTGCGGATGTGTGCGTGTGTGTGGCCACGCGTTTGCTTAGGCATCAGTGTGTGAAAAGGTAGGTGCTTTTCTCTAGCTGCGTGTGCGTGCACGTGGTGCTGGGTGCACATCCCTGGGTGCTCGTGGAAAGGTTTCTGCATGGTTTTCGCTGAGGAATCGTGTGTGTGCACATGGACAAAGAGAAGGCGCAGCAACCAGGTTCCAGCGCCGAAGAAGGCAAAAGGCGAGGTTTCCGGCGCTATCTCCTTCTCTCCCCAGAGCTAGTCGCGCAAAGCAAGCCGCTAAGCCGGCGACCGGCAAGAGAGCTACAACGAAGCATGCCGAACGGAGAAAATAGCAGCAGCGCATCTGTTCACACCTTGTTTCTGCCATGTGCTTGAACGCCAAGACGTTCGCGCTTCTGTGAGATGAAAGACGTCCTTCTGCATATGTGGTTGCTCACACCGGTGCACTTGTTAGTGTATCCATTCAGTCCTGGGCTGCGGGGCATTCAGAAGTGGCTCTGTGGAGACGTCTGCATAGAGGCAGCTGTCAGAACACGCACACTCGATTGTTCACCAAAACATATGCAGACGCGTCCTTAGCCTGTAGATTTGGATGCACAGAGTTCCCTGTGTTCGCAAGAGACAAGGGAATCGCGTCTGTGCGCACAGAAGCAATAGCGGGCCGTTTCCCTCGGAGTGAACGCGAAAGAGCCGTCTATATACTCGCAGACACGCGAACGTGCCTCAATGCGGTCACAGAGGCAGCAGCTTTTGCACAGATGCTCCTGGTGATTCTGGCACTTTCCAGGCACACTCCTGAAAGTCGCGCACACTGCTGTTCACTCGCTAAACGACCTCTTGGGAAACACGTCTCCGGTCGACGGACCGCTCAGATTGCTTCTCGTGTAACTGTGAACTGTGTCAGCGCAGGGAATCCGTCTCTGTTGAGCAGATGTCAATCCTGCCTCGCTTTTGCTTTGTTGCCTCTACCAAGATGATTTCCCGTTTCTCTCTTCACTGGAGCAGGCAGACACAGCCAACGCACATCAAGTGTCAAGAGACACGCTCTGCTGAGCTCAACGCTTGTGCAGATGCACATGTGCGACGAAGTCAACACACGTGCTTGTGGAGAGAAAGAAAGGGACTCCCAGGCGTGTGGAGCGACGGGGAGAAAGAGCGGGCGCTGAGGAACACAGTTTCAAACAGACTGTCTCCACACAAACAGGCACCTGTCTGCAGGTATCCTAGATCTTGATTCTTGAACTTGAGGAAACACGCGTCTGAGCAAAACTCCCAAACGCTTCCAGGAAAGACACAGGCTCTCCCACAAGCACACAAGTGTTTGCCCTCAGCTATAGATCAGGGACAAGCCTGTGAAGAGCAACCAAAGAGCTCGTCCGTCTTTCCCTCAATAGATGGGAGTAGGCGCGCTTGCGGATGTGTGCGTGTGTGTGGCCACGCGTTTGCTTAGGCATCAGTGTGTGAAAAGGTAGGTGCTTTTCTCTAGCTGCGTGTGCGTGCACGTGGTGCTGGGTGCACATCCCTGGGTGCTCGTGGAAAGGTTTCTGCATGGTTTTCGCTGAGGAATCGTGTGTGTGCACATGGACAAAGAGAAGGCGCAGCAACCAGGTTCCAGCGCCGAAGAAGGCAAAAGGCGAGGTTTCCGGCGCTATCTCCTTCTCTCCCCAGAGCTAGTCGCGCAAAGCAAGCCGCTAAGCCGGCGACCGGCAAGAGAGCTACAACGAAGCATGCCGAACGGAGAAAATAGCAGCAGCTCATCTGTTCACACCTTGTTTCTGCCATGTGCTTGAACGCCAAGACGTTCGCGCTTCTGTGAGATGAAAGACGTCCTTCTGCATATGTGGTTGCTCACACCGGTGCACTTGTTAGTGTATCCATTCAGTCCTGGGCTGCGGGGCATTCAGAAGTGGCTCTGTGGAGACGTCTGCATAGAGGCAGCTGTCAGAACACGCACACTCGATTGTTCACCAAAACATATGCAGACGCGTCCTTAGCCTGTAGATTTGGATGCACAGAGTTCCCTGTGTTCGCAAGAGACAAGGGAATCGCGTCTGTGCGCACAGAAGCAATAGCGGACCGTTTCCCTCGGAGTGAACGCGAAAGAGCCGTCTATATACTCGCAGACACGCGAACGTGCCTCAATGCGGTCACAGAGGCAGCAGCTTTTGCACAGATGCTCCTGGTGATTCTGGCACTTTCCAGGCACACTCCTGAAAGTCGCGCACACTGCTGTTCACTCGCTAAACGACCTCTTGGGAAACACGTCTCCGGTCGACGGACCGCTCAGATTGCTTCTCGTGTAACTGTGAACTGTGTCAGCGCAGGGAATCCGTCTCTGTTGAGCAGATGTCAATCCTGCCTCGCTTTTGCTTTGTTGCCTCTACCAAGATGATTTCCCGTTTCTCTCTTCACTGGAGCAGGCAGACACAGCCAACGCACATCAAGTGTCAAGAGACACGCTCTGCTGAGCTCAACGCTTGTGCAGATGCACATGTGCGACGAAGTCAACACACGTGCTTGTGGAGAGAAAGAAAGGGACTCCCAGGCGTGTGGAGCGACGGGGAGAAAGAGCGGGCGCTGAGGAACACAGTTTCAAACAGACTGTCTCCACACAAACAGGCACCTGTCTGCAGGTATCCTAGATCTTGATTCTTGAACTTGAGGAAACACGCGTCTGAGCAAAACTCCCAAACGCTTCCAGGAAAGACACAGGCTCTCCCACAAGCACACAAGTGTTTGCCCTCAGCTATAGATCAGGGACAAGCCTGTGAAGAGATGCCCTGCTATTCTTTCGCCTTATGGCATCATGTGTTTCGTTCCTCTTGGAGATCGATTGTTAAACGTCTTTCCTAGGGCGACTGTGAAGCATTTGCCAGCGGAGGAGAAGTAGCACGGAGCAGCATTCAGTACTGCCTACGAGTGTCTTTGCTACCCTACTAGCGGAGCTCCAAGAACAGGCACACATCTTCAGGTACCTTCCAAATGTGGATTCCCCTGCAGCCCCGTAGGCGGGCGTGCAGTACGCCAACCGTCAACGGACGTTTTTCCCCTCAAGCCTGTCAGGACGTTGCTCGTCCGTCTTTCCCTCAATAGATGGGAGTAGGCGCGCTTGCGGATGTGTGCGTGTGTGTGGCCACGCGTTTGCTTAGGCATCAGTGTGTGAAAAGGTAGGTGCTTTTCTCTAGCTGCGTGTGCGTGCACGTGGTGCTGGGTGCACATCCCTGGGTGCTCGTGGAAAGGTTTCTGCATGGTTTTCGCTGAGGAATCGTGTGTGTGCACATGGACAAAGAGAAGGCGCAGCAACCAGGTTCCAGCGCCGAAGAAGGCAAAAGGCGAGGTTTCCGGCGCTATCTCCTTCTCTCCCCAGAGCTAGTCGCGCAAAGCAAGCCGCTAAGCCGGCGACCGGCAAGAGAGCTACAACGAAGCATGCCGAACGGAGAAAATAGCAGCAGCTCATCTGTTCACACCTTGTTTCTGCCATGTGCTTGAACGCCAAGACGTTCGCGCTTCTGTGAGATGAAAGACGTCCTTCTGCATATGTGGTTGCTCACACCGGTGCACTTGTTAGTGTATCCATTCAGTCCTGGGCTGCGGGGCATTCAGAAGTGGCTCTGTGGAGACGTCTGCATAGAGGCAGCTGTCAGAACACGCACACTCGATTGTTCACCAAAACATATGCAGACGCGTCCTTAGCCTGTAGATTTGGATGCACAGAGTTCCCTGTGTTCGCAAGAGACAAGGGAATCGCGTCTGTGCGCACAGAAGCAATAGCGGGCCGTTTCCCTCGGAGTGAACGCGAAAGAGCCGTCTATATACTCGCAGACACGCGAACGTGCCTCAATGCGGTCACAGAGGCAGCAGCTTTTGCACAGATGCTCCTGGTGATTCTGGCACTTTCCAGGCACACTCCTGAAAGTCGCGCACACTGCTGTTCACTCGCTAAACGACCTCTTGGGAAACACGTCTCCGGTCGACGGACCGCTCAGATTGCTTCTCGTGTAACTGTGAACTGTGTCAGCGCAGGGAATCCGTCTCTGTTGAGCAGATGTCAATCCTGCCTCGCTTTTGCTTTGTTGCCTCTACCAAGATGATTTCCCGTTTCTCTCTTCACTGGAGCAGGCAGACACAGCCAACGCACATCAAGTGTCAAGAGACACGCTCTGCTGAGCTCAACGCTTGTGCAGATGCACATGTGCGACGAAGTCAACACACGTGCTTGTGGAGAGAAAGAAAGGGACTCCCAGGCGTGTGGAGCGACGGGGAGAAAGAGCGGGCGCTGAGGAACACAGTTTCAAACAGACTGTCTCCACACAAACAGGCACCTGTCTGCAGGTATCCTAGATCTTGATTCTTGAACTTGAGGAAACACGCGTCTGAGCAAAACTCCCAAACGCTTCCAGGAAAGACACAGGCTCTCCCACAAGCACACAAGTGTTTGCCCTCAGCTATAGATCAGGGACAAGCCTGTGAAGAGCAACCAAAGAGCTCGTCCGTCTTTCCCTCAATAGATGGGAGTAGGCGCGCTTGCGGATGTGTGCGTGTGTGTGGCCACGCGTTTGCTTAGGCATCAGTGTGTGAAAAGGTAGGTGCTTTTCTCTAGCTGCGTGTGCGTGCACGTGGTGCTGGGTGCACATCCCTGGGTGCTCGTGGAAAGGTTTCTGCATGGTTTTCGCTGAGGAATCGTGTGTGTGCACATGGACAAAGAGAAGGCGCAGCAACCAGGTTCCAGCGCCGAAGAAGGCAAAAGGCGAGGTTTCCGGCGCTATCTCCTTCTCTCCCCAGAGCTAGTCGCGCAAAGCAAGCCGCTAAGCCGGCGACCGGCAAGAGAGCTACAACGAAGCATGCCGAACGGAGAAAATAGCAGCAGCTCATCTGTTCACACCTTGTTTCTGCCATGTGCTTGAACGCCAAGACGTTCGCGCTTCTGTGAGATGAAAGACGTCCTTCTGCATATGTGGTTGCTCACACCGGTGCACTTGTTAGTGTATCCATTCAGTCCTGGGCTGCGGGGCATTCAGAAGTGGCTCTGTGGAGACGTCTGCATAGAGGCAGCTGTCAGAACACGCACACTCGATTGTTCACCAAAACATATGCAGACGCGTCCTTAGCCTGTAGATTTGGATGCACAGAGTTCCCTGTGTTCGCAAGAGACAAGGGAATCGCGTCTGTGCGCACAGAAGCAATAGCGGACCGTTTCCCTCGGAGTGAACGCGAAAGAGCCGTCTATATACTCGCAGACACGCGAACGTGCCTCAATGCGGTCACAGAGGCAGCAGCTTTTGCACAGATGCTCCTGGTGATTCTGGCACTTTCCAGGCACACTCCTGAAAGTCGCGCACACTGCTGTTCACTCGCTAAACGACCTCTTGGGAAACACGTCTCCGGTCGACGGACCGCTCAGATTGCTTCTCGTGTAACTGTGAACTGTGTCAGCGCAGGGAATCCGTCTCTGTTGAGCAGATGTCAATCCTGCCTCGCTTTTGCTTTGTTGCCTCTACCAAGATGATTTCCCGTTTCTCTCTTCACTGGAGCAGGCAGACACAGCCAACGCACATCAAGTGTCAAGAGACACGCTCTGCTGAGCTCAACGCTTGTGCAGATGCACATGTGCGACGAAGTCAACACACGTGCTTGTGGAGAGAAAGAAAGGGACTCCCAGGCGTGTGGAGCGACGGGGAGAAAGAGCGGGCGCTGAGGAACACAGTTTCAAACAGACTGTCTCCACACAAACAGGCACCTGTCTGCAGGTATCCTAGATCTTGATTCTTGAACTTGAGGAAACACGCGTCTGAGCAAAACTCCCAAACGCTTCCAGGAAAGACACAGGCTCTCCCACAAGCACACAAGTGTTTGCCCTCAGCTATAGATCAGGGACAAGCCTGTGAAGAGCAACCAAAGAGCTCGTCCGTCTTTCCCTCAATAGATGGGAGTAGGCGCGCTTGCGGATGTGTGCGTGTGTGTGGCCACGCGTTTGCTTAGGCATCAGTGTGTGAAAAGGTAGGTGCTTTTCTCTAGCTGCGTGTGCGTGCACGTGGTGCTGGGTGCACATCCCTGGGTGCTCGTGGAAAGGTTTCTGCATGGTTTTCGCTGAGGAATCGTGTGTGTGCACATGGACAAAGAGAAGGCGCAGCAACCAGGTTCCAGCGCCGAAGAAGGCAAAAGGCGAGGTTTCCGGCGCTATCTCCTTCTCTCCCCAGAGCTAGTCGCGCAAAGCAAGCCGCTAAGCCGGCGACCGGCAAGAGAGCTACAACGAAGCATGCCGAACGGAGAAAATAGCAGCAGCTCATCTGTTCACACCTTGTTTCTGCCATGTGCTTGAACGCCAAGACGTTCGCGCTTCTGTGAGATGAAAGACGTCCTTCTGCATATGTGGTTGCTCACACCGGTGCACTTGTTAGTGTATCCATTCAGTCCTGGGCTGCGGGGCATTCAGAAGTGGCTCTGTGGAGACGTCTGCATAGAGGCAGCTGTCAGAACACGCACACTCGATTGTTCACCAAAACATATGCAGACGCGTCCTTAGCCTGTAGATTTGGATGCACAGAGTTCCCTGTGTTCGCAAGAGACAAGGGAATCGCGTCTGTGCGCACAGAAGCAATAGCGGACCGTTTCCCTCGGAGTGAACGCGAAAGAGCCGTCTATATACTCGCAGACACGCGAACGTGCCTCAATGCGGTCACAGAGGCAGCAGCTTTTGCACAGATGCTCCTGGTGATTCTGGCACTTTCCAGGCACACTCCTGAAAGTCGCGCACACTGCTGTTCACTCGCTAAACGACCTCTTGGGAAACACGTCTCCGGTCGACGGACCGCTCAGATTGCTTCTCGTGTAACTGTGAACTGTGTCAGCGCAGGGAATCCGTCTCTGTTGAGCAGATGTGGATCCTGCCTCGCTTTTGCTTTGTTGCCTCTACCAAGATGATTTCCCGTTTCTCTCTTCACTGGAGCAGGCAGACACAGCCAACGCACATCAAGTGTCAAGAGACACGCTCTGCTGAGCTCAACGCTTGTGCAGATGCACATGTGCGACGAAGTCAACACACGTGCTTGTGGAGAGAAAGAAAGGGACTCCCAGGCGTGTGGAGCGACGGGGAGAAAGAGCGGGCGCTGAGGAACACAGTTTCAAACAGACTGTCTCCACACAAACAGGCACCTGTCTGCAGGTATCCTAGATCTTGATTCTTGAACTTGAGGAAACACGCGTCTGAGCAAAACTCCCAAACGCTTCCAGGAAAGACACAGGCTCTCCCACAAGCACACAAGTGTTTGCCCTCAGCTATAGATCAGGGACAAGCCTGTGAAGAGCAACCAAAGAGCTCGTCCGTCTTTCCCTCAATAGATGGGAGTAGGCGCGCTTGCGGATGTGTGCGTGTGTGTGGCCACGCGTTTGCTTAGGCATCAGTGTGTGAAAAGGTAGGTGCTTTTCTCTAGCTGCGTGTGCGTGCACGTGGTGCTGGGTGCACATCCCTGGGTGCTCGTGGAAAGGTTTCTGCATGGTTTTCGCTGAGGAATCGTGTGTGTGCACATGGACAAAGAGAAGGCGCAGCAACCAGGTTCCAGCGCCGAAGAAGGCAAAAGGCGAGGTTTCCGGCGCTATCTCCTTCTCTCCCCAGAGCTAGTCGCGCAAAGCAAGCCGCTAAGCCGGCGACCGGCAAGAGAGCTACAACGAAGCATGCCGAACGGAGAAAATAGCAGCAGCTCATCTGTTCACACCTTGTTTCTGCCATGTGCTTGAACGCCAAGACGTTCGCGCTTCTGTGAGATGAAAGACGTCCTTCTGCATATGTGGTTGCTCACACCGGTGCACTTGTTAGTGTATCCATTCAGTCCTGGGCTGCGGGGCATTCAGAAGTGGCTCTGTGGAGACGTCTGCATAGAGGCAGCTGTCAGAACACGCACACTCGATTGTTCACCAAAACATATGCAGACGCGTCCTTAGCCTGTAGATTTGGATGCACAGAGTTCCCTGTGTTCGCAAGAGACAAGGGAATCGCGTCTGTGCGCACAGAAGCAATAGCGGACCGTTTCCCTCGGAGTGAACGCGAAAGAGCCGTCTATATACTCGCAGACACGCGAACGTGCCTCAATGCGGTCACAGAGGCAGCAGCTTTTGCACAGATGCTCCTGGTGATTCTGGCACTTTCCAGGCACACTCCTGAAAGTCGCGCACACTGCTGTTCACTCGCTAAACGACCTCTTGGGAAACACGTCTCCGGTCGACGGACCGCTCAGATTGCTTCTCGTGTAACTGTGAACTGTGTCAGCGCAGGGAATCCGTCTCTGTTGAGCAGATGTGGATCCTGCCTCGCTTTTGCTTTGTTGCCTCTACCAAGATGATTTCCCGTTTCTCTCTTCACTGGAGCAGGCAGACACAGCCAACGCACATCAAGTGTCAAGAGACACGCTCTGCTGAGCTCAACGCTTGTGCAGATGCACATGTGCGACGAAGTCAACACACGTGCTTGTGGAGAGAAAGAAAGGGACTCCCAGGCGTGTGGAGCGACGGGGAGAAAGAGCGGGCGCTGAGGAACACAGTTTCAAACAGACTGTCTCCACACAAACAGGCACCTGTCTGCAGGTATCCTAGATCTTGATTCTTGAACTTGAGGAAACACGCGTCTGAGCAAAACTCCCAAACGCTTCCAGGAAAGACACAGGCTCTCCCACAAGCACACAAGTGTTTGCCCTCAGCTATAGATCAGGGACAAGCCTGTGAAGAGCAACCAAAGAGCTCGTCCGTCTTTCCCTCAATAGATGGGAGTAGGCGCGCTTGCGGATGTGTGCGTGTGTGTGGCCACGCGTTTGCTTAGGCATCAGTGTGTGAAAAGGTAGGTGCTTTTCTCTAGCTGCGTGTGCGTGCACGTGGTGCTGGGTGCACATCCCTGGGTGCTCGTGGAAAGGTTTCTGCATGGTTTTCGCTGAGGAATCGTGTGTGTGCACATGGACAAAGAGAAGGCGCAGCAACCAGGTTCCAGCGCCGAAGAAGGCAAAAGGCGAGGTTTCCGGCGCTATCTCCTTCTCTCCCCAGAGCTAGTCGCGCAAAGCAAGCCGCTAAGCCGGCGACCGGCAAGAGAGCTACAACGAAGCAT
Organism: Patagioenas fasciata; assembly: GCF_037038585.1. NCBI lineage: Eukaryota > Metazoa > Chordata > Aves > Columbiformes > Columbidae > Patagioenas > Patagioenas fasciata. The sequence goes on along the minus strand of NW_027288792.1, from coordinate 156,974 downwards.
GCCGAACGGAGAAAATAGCAGCAGCTCATCTGTTCACACCTTGTTTCTGCCATGTGCTTGAACGCCAAGACGTTCGCGCTTCTGTGAGATGAAAGACGTCCTTCTGCATATGTGGTTGCTCACACCGGTGCACTTGTTAGTGTATCCATTCAGTCCTGGGCTGCGGGGCATTCAGAAGTGGCTCTGTGGAGACGTCTGCATAGAGGCAGCTGTCAGAACACGCACACTCGATTGTTCACCAAAACATATGCAGACGCGTCCTTAGCCTGTAGATTTGGATGCACAGAGTTCCCTGTGTTCGCAAGAGACAAGGGAATCGCGTCTGTGCGCACAGAAGCAATAGCGGACCGTTTCCCTCGGAGTGAACGCGAAAGAGCCGTCTATATACTCGCAGACACGCGAACGTGCCTCAATGCGGTCACAGAGGCAGCAGCTTTTGCACAGATGCTCCTGGTGATTCTGGCACTTTCCAGGCACACTCCTGAAAGTCGCGCACACTGCTGTTCACTCGCTAAACGACCTCTTGGGAAACACGTCTCCGGTCGACGGACCGCTCAGATTGCTTCTCGTGTAACTGTGAACTGTGTCAGCGCAGGGAATCCGTCTCTGTTGAGCAGATGTCAATCCTGCCTCGCTTTTGCTTTGTTGCCTCTACCAAGATGATTTCCCGTTTCTCTCTTCACTGGAGCAGGCAGACACAGCCAACGCACATCAAGTGTCAAGAGACACGCTCTGCTGAGCTCAACGCTTGTGCAGATGCACATGTGCGACGAAGTCAACACACGTGCTTGTGGAGAGAAAGAAAGGGACTCCCAGGCGTGTGGAGCGACGGGGAGAAAGAGCGGGCGCTGAGGAACACAGTTTCAAACAGACTGTCTCCACACAAACAGGCACCTGTCTGCAGGTATCCTAGATCTTGATTCTTGAACTTGAGGAAACACGCGTCTGAGCAAAACTCCCAAACGCTTCCAGGAAAGACACAGGCTCTCCCACAAGCACACAAGTGTTTGCCCTCAGCTATAGATCAGGGACAAGCCTGTGAAGAGCAACCAAAGAGCTCGTCCGTCTTTCCCTCAATAGATGGGAGTAGGCGCGCTTGCGGATGTGTGCGTGTGTGTGGCCACGCGTTTGCTTAGGCATCAGTGTGTGAAAAGGTAGGTGCTTTTCTCTAGCTGCGTGTGCGTGCACGTGGTGCTGGGTGCACATCCCTGGGTGCTCGTGGAAAGGTTTCTGCATGGTTTTCGCTGAGGAATCGTGTGTGTGCACATGGACAAAGAGAAGGCGCAGCAACCAGGTTCCAGCGCCGAAGAAGGCAAAAGGCGAGGTTTCCGGCGCTATCTCCTTCTCTCCCCAGAGCTAGTCGCGCAAAGCAAGCCGCTAAGCCGGCGACCGGCAAGAGAGCTACAACGAAGCATGCCGAACGGAGAAAATAGCAGCAGCTCATCTGTTCACACCTTGTTTCTGCCATGTGCTTGAACGCCAAGACGTTCGCGCTTCTGTGAGATGAAAGACGTCCTTCTGCATATGTGGTTGCTCACACCGGTGCACTTGTTAGTGTATCCATTCAGTCCTGGGCTGCGGGGCATTCAGAAGTGGCTCTGTGGAGACGTCTGCATAGAGGCAGCTGTCAGAACACGCACACTCGATTGTTCACCAAAACATATGCAGACGCGTCCTTAGCCTGTAGATTTGGATGCACAGAGTTCCCTGTGTTCGCAAGAGACAAGGGAATCGCGTCTGTGCGCACAGAAGCAATAGCGGACCGTTTCCCTCGGAGTGAACGCGAAAGAGCCGTCTATATACTCGCAGACACGCGAACGTGCCTCAATGCGGTCACAGAGGCAGCAGCTTTTGCACAGATGCTCCTGGTGATTCTGGCACTTTCCAGGCACACTCCTGAAAGTCGCGCACACTGCTGTTCACTCGCTAAACGACCTCTTGGGAAACACGTCTCCGGTCGACGGACCGCTCAGATTGCTTCTCGTGTAACTGTGAACTGTGTCAGCGCAGGGAATCCGTCTCTGTTGAGCAGATGTCAATCCTGCCTCGCTTTTGCTTTGTTGCCTCTACCAAGATGATTTCCCGTTTCTCTCTTCACTGGAGCAGGCAGACACAGCCAACGCACATCAAGTGTCAAGAGACACGCTCTGCTGAGCTCAACGCTTGTGCAGATGCACATGTGCGACGAAGTCAACACACGTGCTTGTGGAGAGAAAGAAAGGGACTCCCAGGCGTGTGGAGCGACGGGGAGAAAGAGCGGGCGCTGAGGAGCACAGTTTCAAACAGACTGTCTCCACACAAACAGGCACCTGTCTGCAGGTATCCTAGATCTTGATTCTTGAACTTGAGGAAACACGCGTCTGAGCAAAACTCCCAAACGCTTCCAGGAAAGACACAGGCTCTCCCACAAGCACACAAGTGTTTGCCCTCAGCTATAGATCAGGGACAAGCCTGTGAAGAGCAACCAAAGAGCTCGTCCGTCTTTCTCTCAGTAGATGGGAGTAGGCGCGCTTGCGGATGTGTGCGTGTGTGTGGCCACGCGTTTGCTTAGGCATCAGTTTGTGAAAAGGTAGGTGCTTTTCTCTAGCTGCGTGTGCGTGCACGTGGTGCTGGGTGCACATCCCTGGGTGCTCGTGGAAAGGTTTCTGCATGGTTTTCGCTGAGGAATCGTGTGTGTGCACATGGACAAAGAGAAGGCGCAGCAACCAGGTTCCAGCGCCGAAGAAGGCAAAAGGCGAGGTTTCCGGCGCTATCTCCTTCTCTCCCCAGAGCTAGTCGCGCAAAGCAAGCCGCTAAGCCGGCGACCGGCAAGAGAGCTACAACGAAGCATGCCGAACGGAGAAAATAGCAGCAGCTCATCTGTTCACACCTTGTTTCTGCCATGTGCTTGAACGCCAAGACGTTCGCGCTTCTGTGAGATGAAAGACGTCCTTCTGCATATGTGGTTGCTCACACCGGTGCACTTGTTAGTGTATCCATTCAGTCCTGGGCTGCGGGGCATTCAGAAGTGGCTCTGTGGAGACGTCTGCATAGAGGCAGCTGTCAGAACACGCACACTCGATTGTTCACCAAAACATATGCAGACGCGTCCTTAGCCTGTAGATTTGGATGCACAGAGTTCCCTGTGTTCGCAAGAGACAAGGGAATCGCGTCTGTGCGCACAGAAGCAATAGCGGACCGTTTCCCTCGGAGTGAACGCGAAAGAGCCGTCTATATACTCGCAGACACGCGAACGTGCCTCAATGCGGTCACAGAGGCAGCAGCTTTTGCACAGATGCTCCTGGTGATTCTGGCACTTTCCAGGCACACTCCTGAAAGTCGCGCACACTGCTGTTCACTCGCTAAACGACCTCTTGGGAAACACGTCTCCGGTCGACGGACCGCTCAGATTGCTTCTCGTGTAACTGTGAACTGTGTCAGCGCAGGGAATCCGTCTCTGTTGAGCAGATGTCAATCCTGCCTCGCTTTTGCTTTGTTGCCTCTACCAAGATGATTTCCCGTTTCTCTCTTCACTGGAGCAGGCAGACACAGCCAACGCACATCAAGTGTCAAGAGACACGCTCTGCTGAGCTCAACGCTTGTGCAGATGCACATGTGCGACGAAGTCAACACACGTGCTTGTGGAGAGAAAGAAAGGGACTCCCAGGCGTGTGGAGCGACGGGGAGAAAGAGCGGGCGCTGAGGAGCACAGTTTCAAACAGACTGTCTCCACACAAACAGGCACCTGTCTGCAGGTATCCTAGATCTTGATTCTTGAACTTGAGGAAACACGCGTCTGAGCAAAACTCCCAAACGCTTCCAGGAAAGACACAGGCTCTCCCACAAGCACACAAGTGTTTGCCCTCAGCTATAGATCAGGGACAAGCCTGTGAAGAGCAACCAAAGAGCTCGTCCGTCTTTCTCTCAGTAGATGGGAGTAGGCGCGCTTGCGGATGTGTGCGTGTGTGTGGCCACGCGTTTGCTTAGGCATCAGTGTGTGAAAAGGTAGGTGCTTTTCTCTAGCTGCGTGTGCGTGCACGTGGTGCTGGGTGCACATCCCTGGGTGCTCGTGGAAAGGTTTCTGCATGGTTTTCGCTGAGGAATCGTGTGTGTGCACATGGACAAAGAGAAGGCGCAGCAACCAGGTTCCAGCGCCGAAGAAGGCAAAAGGCGAGGTTTCCGGCGCTATCTCCTTCTCTCCCCAGAGCTAGTCGCGCAAAGCAAGCCGCTAAGCCGGCGACCGGCAAGAGAGCTACAACGAAGCATGCCGAACGGAGAAAATAGCAGCAGCTCATCTGTTCACACCTTGTTTCTGCCATGTGCTTGAACGCCAAGACGTTCGCGCTTCTGTGAGATGAAAGACGTCCTTCTGCATATGTGGTTGCTCACACCGGTGCACTTGTTAGTGTATCCATTCAGTCCTGGGCTGCGGGGCATTCAGAAGTGGCTCTGTGGAGACGTCTGCATAGAGGCAGCTGTCAGAACACGCACACTCGATTGTTCACCAAAACATATGCAGACGCGTCCTTAGCCTGTAGATTTGGATGCACAGAGTTCCCTGTGTTCGCAAGAGACAAGGGAATCGCGTCTGTGCGCACAGAAGCAATAGCGGACCGTTTCCCTCGGAGTGAACGCGAAAGAGCCGTCTATATACTCGCAGACACGCGAACGTGCCTCAATGCGGTCACAGAGGCAGCAGCTTTTGCACAGATGCTCCTGGTGATTCTGGCACTTTCCAGGCACACTCCTGAAAGTCGCGCACACTGCTGTTCACTCGCTAAACGACCTCTTGGGAAACACGTCTCCGGTCGACGGACCGCTCAGATTGCTTCTCGTGTAACTGTGAACTGTGTCAGCGCAGGGAATCCGTCTCTGTTGAGCAGATGTCAATCCTGCCTCGCTTTTGCTTTGTTGCCTCTACCAAGATGATTTCCCGTTTCTCTCTTCACTGGAGCAGGCAGACACAGCCAACGCACATCAAGTGTCAAGAGACACGCTCTGCTGAGCTCAACGCTTGTGCAGATGCACATGTGCGACGAAGTCAACACACGTGCTTGTGGAGAGAAAGAAAGGGACTCCCAGGCGTGTGGAGCGACGGGGAGAAAGAGCGGGCGCTGAGGAACACAGTTTCAAACAGACTGTCTCCACACAAACAGGCACCTGTCTGCAGGTATCCTAGATCTTGATTCTTGAACTTGAGGAAACACGCGTCTGAGCAAAACTCCCAAACGCTTCCAGGAAAGACACAGGCTCTCCCACAAGCACACAAGTGTTTGCCCTCAGCTATAGATCAGGGACAAGCCTGTGAAGAGCAACCAAAGAGCTCGTCCGTCTTTCCCTCAATAGATGGGAGTAGGCGCGCTTGCGGATGTGTGCGTGTGTGTGGCCACGCGTTTGCTTAGGCATCAGTGTGTGAAAAGGTAGGTGCTTTTCTCTAGCTGCGTGTGCGTGCACGTGGTGCTGGGTGCACATCCCTGGGTGCTCGTGGAAAGGTTTCTGCATGGTTTTCGCTGAGGAATCGTGTGTGTGCACATGGACAAAGAGAAGGCGCAGCAACCAGGTTCCAGCGCCGAAGAAGGCAAAAGGCGAGGTTTCCGGCGCTATCTCCTTCTCTCCCCAGAGCTAGTCGCGCAAAGCAAGCCGCTAAGCCGGCGACCGGCAAGAGAGCTACAACGAAGCATGCCGAACGGAGAAAATAGCAGCAGCTCATCTGTTCACACCTTGTTTCTGCCATGTGCTTGAACGCCAAGACGTTCGCGCTTCTGTGAGATGAAAGACGTCCTTCTGCATATGTGGTTGCTCACACCGGTGCACTTGTTAGTGTATCCATTCAGTCCTGGGCTGCGGGGCATTCAGAAGTGGCTCTGTGGAGACGTCTGCATAGAGGCAGCTGTCAGAACACGCACACTCGATTGTTCACCAAAACATATGCAGACGCGTCCTTAGCCTGTAGATTTGGATGCACAGAGTTCCCTGTGTTCGCAAGAGACAAGGGAATCGCGTCTGTGCGCACAGAAGCAATAGCGGACCGTTTCCCTCGGAGTGAACGCGAAAGAGCCGTCTATATACTCGCAGACACGCGAACGTGCCTCAATGCGGTCACAGAGGCAGCAGCTTTTGCACAGATGCTCCTGGTGATTCTGGCACTTTCCAGGCACACTCCTGAAAGTCGCGCACACTGCTGTTCACTCGCTAAACGACCTCTTGGGAAACACGTCTCCGGTCGACGGACCGCTCAGATTGCTTCTCGTGTAACTGTGAACTGTGTCAGCGCAGGGAATCCGTCTCTGTTGAGCAGATGTCAATCCTGCCTCGCCTTTGCTTTGTTGCCTCTACCAAGATGATTTCCCGTTTCTCTCTTCACTGGAGCAGGCAGACACAGCCAACGCACATCAAGTGTCAAGAGACACGCTCTGCTGAGCTCAACGCTTGTGCAGATGCACATGTGCGACGAAGTCAACACACGTGCTTGTGGAGAGAAAGAAAGGGACTCCCAGGCGTGTGGAGCGACGGGGAGAAAGAGCGGGCGCTGAGGAACACAGTTTCAAACAGACTGTCTCCACACAAACAGGCACCTGTCTGCAGGTATCCTAGATCTTGATTCTTGAACTTGAGGAAACACGCGTCTGAGCAAAACTCCCAAACGCTTCCAGGAAAGACACAGGCTCTCCCACAAGCACACAAGTGTTTGCCCTCAGCTATAGATCAGGGACAAGCCTGTGAAGAGCAACCAAAGAGCTCGTCCGTCTTTCCCTCAATAGATGGGAGTAGGCGCGCTTGCGGATGTGTGCGTGTGTGTGGCCACGCGTTTGCTTAGGCATCAGTGTGTGAAAAGGTAGGTGCTTTTCTCTAGCTGCGTGTGCGTGCACGTGGTGCTGGGTGCACATCCCTGGGTGCTCGTGGAAAGGTTTCTGCATGGTTTTCGCTGAGGAATCGTGTGTGTGCACATGGACAAAGAGAAGGCGCAGCAACCAGGTTCCAGCGCCGAAGAAGGCAAAAGGCGAGGTTTCCGGCGCTATCTCCTTCTCTCCCCAGAGCTAGTCGCGCAAAGCAAGCCGCTAAGCCGGCGACCGGCAAGAGAGCTACAACGAAGCATGCCGAACGGAGAAAATAGCAGCAGCTCATCTGTTCACACCTTGTTTCTGCCATGTGCTTGAACGCCAAGACGTTCGCGCTTCTGTGAGATGAAAGACGTCCTTCTGCATATGTGGTTGCTCACACCGGTGCACTTGTTAGTGTATCCATTCAGTCCTGGGCTGCGGGGCATTCAGAAGTGGCTCTGTGGAGACGTCTGCATAGAGGCAGCTGTCAGAACACGCACACTCGATTGTTCACCAAAACATATGCAGACGCGTCCTTAGCCTGTAGATTTGGATGCACAGAGTTCCCTGTGTTCGCAAGAGACAAGGGAATCGCGTCTGTGCGCACAGAAGCAATAGCGGACCGTTTCCCTCGGAGTGAACGCGAAAGAGCCGTCTATATACTCGCAGACACGCGAACGTGCCTCAATGCGGTCACAGAGGCAGCAGCTTTTGCACAGATGCTCCTGGTGATTCTGGCACTTTCCAGGCACACTCCTGAAAGTCGCGCACACTGCTGTTCACTCGCTAAACGACCTCTTGGGAAACACGTCTCCGGTCGACGGACCGCTCAGATTGCTTCTCGTGTAACTGTGAACTGTGTCAGCGCAGGGAATCCGTCTCTGTTGAGCAGATGTCAATCCTGCCTCGCCTTTGCTTTGTTGCCTCTACCAAGATGATTTCCCGTTTCTCTCTTCACTGGAGCAGGCAGACACAGCCAACGCACATCAAGTGTCAAGAGACACGCTCTGCTGAGCTCAACGCTTGTGCAGATGCACATGTGCGACGAAGTCAACACACGTGCTTGTGGAGAGAAAGAAAGGGACTCCCAGGCGTGTGGAGCGACGGGGAGAAAGAGCGGGCGCTGAGGAACACAGTTTCAAACAGACTGTCTCCACACAAACAGGCACCTGTCTGCAGGTATCCTAGATCTTGATTCTTGAACTTGAGGAAACACGCGTCTGAGCAAAACTCCCAAACGCTTCCAGGAAAGACACAGGCTCTCCCACAAGCACACAAGTGTTTGCCCTCAGCTATAGATCAGGGACAAGCCTGTGAAGAGCAACCAAAGAGCTCGTCCGTCTTTCCCTCAATAGATGGGAGTAGGCGCGCTTGCGGATGTGTGCGTGTGTGTGGCCACGCGTTTGCTTAGGCATCAGTGTGTGAAAAGGTAGGTGCTTTTCTCTAGCTGCGTGTGCGTGCACGTGGTGCTGGGTGCACATCCCTGGGTGCTCGTGGAAAGGTTTCTGCATGGTTTTCGCTGAGGAATCGTGTGTGTGCACATGGACAAAGAGAAGGCGCAGCAACCAGGTTCCAGCGCCGAAGAAGGCAAAAGGCGAGGTTTCCGGCGCTATCTCCTTCTCTCCCCAGAGCTAGTCGCGCAAAGCAAGCCGCTAAGCCGGCGACCGGCAAGAGAGCTACAACGAAGCATGCCGAACGGAGAAAATAGCAGCAGCTCATCTGTTCACACCTTGTTTCTGCCATGTGCTTGAACGCCAAGACGTTCGCGCTTCTGTGAGATGAAAGACGTCCTTCTGCATATGTGGTTGCTCACACCGGTGCACTTGTTAGTGTATCCATTCAGTCCTGGGCTGCGGGGCATTCAGAAGTGGCTCTGTGGAGACGTCTGCATAGAGGCAGCTGTCAGAACACGCACACTCGATTGTTCACCAAAACATATGCAGACGCGTCCTTAGCCTGTAGATTTGGATGCACAGAGTTCCCTGTGTTCGCAAGAGACAAGGGAATCGCGTCTGTGCGCACAGAAGCAATAGCGGACCGTTTCCCTCGGAGTGAACGCGAAAGAGCCGTCTATATACTCGCAGACACGCGAACGTGCCTCAATGCGGTCACAGAGGCAGCAGCTTTTGCACAGATGCTCCTGGTGATTCTGGCACTTTCCAGGCACACTCCTGAAAGTCGCGCACACTGCTGTTCACTCGCTAAACGACCTCTTGGGAAACACGTCTCCGGTCGACGGACCGCTCAGATTGCTTCTCGTGTAACTGTGAACTGTGTCAGCGCAGGGAATCCGTCTCTGTTGAGCAGATGTGGATCCTGCCTCGCTTTTGCTTTGTTGCCTCTACCAAGATGATTTCCCGTTTCTCTCTTCACTGGAGCAGGCAGACACAGCCAACGCACATCAAGTGTCAAGAGACACGCTCTGCTGAGCTCAACGCTTGTGCAGATGCACATGTGCGACGAAGTCAACACACGTGCTTGTGGAGAGAAAGAAAGGGACTCCCAGGCGTGTGGAGCGACGGGGAGAAAGAGCGGGCGCTGAGGAACACAGTTTCAAACAGACTGTCTCCACACAAACAGGCACCTGTCTGCAGGTATCCTAGATCTTGATTCTTGAACTTGAGGAAACACGCGTCTGAGCAAAACTCCCAAACGCTTCCAGGAAAGACACAGGCTCTCCCACAAGCACACAAGTGTTTGCCCTCAGCTATAGATCAGGGACAAGCCTGTGAAGAGATGCCCTGCTATTCTTTCGCCTTATGGCATCATGTGTTTCGTTCCTCTTGGAGATCGATTGTTAAACGTCTTTCCTCGGGCGACTGTGAAGCATTTGCCAGCGGAGGAGAAGTAGCACGGAGCAGCATTCAGTACTGCCTACGAGTGTCTTTGCTACCCTACTAGCGGAGCTCCAAGAACAGGCACACATCTTCAGGTACCTTCCAAATGTGGATTCCCCTGCAGCCCCGTAGGCGGGCGTGCAGTACGCCAACCGTCAACGGACGTTTTTCCCCTCAAGCCTGTCAGGACGTTGCTCGTCCGTCTTTCCCTCAATAGATGGGAGTAGGCGCGCTTGCGGATGTGTGCGTGTGTGTGGCCACGCGTTTGCTTAGGCTTCAGTGTGTGAAAAGGTAGGTGCTTTTCTCTAGCTGCGTGTGCGTGCACGTGGTGCTGGGTGCACATCCCTGGGTGCTCGTGGAAAGGTTTCTGCATGGTTTTCGCTGAGGAATCGTGTGTGTGCACATGGACAAAGAGAAGGCGCAGCAACCAGGTTCCAGCGCCGAAGAAGGCAAAAGGCGAGGTTTCCGGCGCTATCTCCTTCTCTCCCCAGAGCTAGTCGCGCAAAGCAAGCCGCTAAGCCGGCGACCGGCAAGAGAGCTACAACGAAGCATGCCGAACGGAGAAAATAGCAGCAGCTCATCTGTTCACACCTTGTTTCTGCCATGTGCTTGAACGCCAAGACTTTCGCGCTTCTGTGAGATGAAAGACGTCCTTCTGCATATGTGGTTGCTCACACCGGTGCACTTGTTAGTGTATCCATTCAGTCCTGGGCTGCGGGGCATTCAGAAGTGGCTCTGTGGAGACGTCTGCATAGAGGCAGCTGTCAGAACACGCACACTCGATTGTTCACCAAAACATATGCAGACGCGTCCTTAGCCTGTAGATTTGCATGCACAGAGTTCCCTGTGTTCGCAAGAGACAAGGGAATCGCGTCTGTGCGCACAGAAGCAATAGCGGACCGTTTCCCTCGGAGTGAACGCGAAAGAGCCGTCTATATACTCGCAGACACGCGAACGTGCCTCAATGCGGTCACAGAGGCAGCAGCTTTTGCACAGATGCTCCTGGTGATTCTGGCACTTTCCAGGCACACTCCTGAAAGTCGCGCACACTGCTGTTCACTCGCTAAACGACCTCTTGGGAAACACGTCTCCGGTCGACGGACCGCTCAGATTGCTTCTCGTGTAACTGTGAACTGTGTCAGCGCAGGGAATCCGTCTCTGTTGAGCAGATGTCAATCCTGCCTCGCTTTTGCTTTGTTGCCTCTACCAAGATGATTTCCCGTTTCTCTCTTCACTGGAGCAGGCAGACACAGCCAACGCACATCAAGTGTCAAGAGACACGCTCTGCTGAGCTCAACGCTTGTGCAGATGCACATGTGCGACGAAGTCAACACACGTGCTTGTGGAGAGAAAGAAAGGGACTCCCAGGCGTGTGGAGCGACGGGGAGAAAGAGCGGGCGCTGAGGAACACAGTTTCAAACAGACTGTCTCCACACAAACAGGCACCTGTCTGCAGGTATCCTAGATCTTGATTCTTGAACTTGAGGAAACACGCGTCTGAGCAAAACTCCCAAACGCTTCCAGGAAAGACACAGGCTCTCCCACAAGCACACAAGTGTTTGCCCTCAGCTATAGATCAGGGACAAGCCTGTGAAGAGCAACCAAAGAGCTCGTCCGTCTTTCCCTCAATAGATGGGAGTAGGCGCGCTTGCGGATGTGTGCGTGTGTGTGGCCACGCGTTTGCTTAGGCATCAGTGTGTGAAAAGGTAGGTGCTTTTCTCTAGCTGCGTGTGCGTGCACGTGGTGCTGGGTGCACATCCCTGGGTGCTCGTGGAAAGGTTTCTGCATGGTTTTCGCTGAGGAATCGTGTGTGTGCACATGGACAAAGAGAAGGCGCAGCAACCAGGTTCCAGCGCCGAAGAAGGCAAAAGGCGAGGTTTCCGGCGCTATCTCCTTCTCTCCCCAGAGCTAGTCGCGCAAAGCAAGCCGCTAAGCCGGCGACCGGCAAGAGAGCTACAACGAAGCATGCCGAACGGAGAAAATAGCAGCAGCTCATCTGTTCACACCTTGTTTCTGCCATGTGCTTGAACGCCAAGACGTTCGCGCTTCTGTGAGATGAAAGACGTCCTTCTGCATATGTGGTTGCTCACACCGGTGCACTTGTTAGTGTATCCATTCAGTCCTGGGCTGCGGGGCATTCAGAAGTGGCTCTGTGGAGACGTCTGCATAGAGGCAGCTGTCAGAACACGCACACTCGATTGTTCACCAAAACATATGCAGACGCGTCCTTAGCCTGTAGATTTGGATGCACAGAGTTCCCTGTGTTCGCAAGAGACAAGGGAATCGCGTCTGTGCGCACAGAAGCAATAGCGGACCGTTTCCCTCGGAGTGAACGCGAAAGAGCCGTCTATATACTCGCAGACACGCGAACGTGCCTCAATGCGGTCACAGAGGCAGCAGCTTTTGCACAGATGCTCCTGGTGATTCTGGCACTTTCCAGGCACACTCCTGAAAGTCGCGCACACTGCTGTTCACTCGCTAAACGACCTCTTGGGAAACACGTCTCCGGTCGACGGACCGCTCAGATTGCTTCTCGTGTAACTGTGAACTGTGTCAGCGCAGGGAATCCGTCTCTGTTGAGCAGATGTCAATCCTGCCTCGCCTTTGCTTTGTTGCCTCTACCAAGATGATTTCCCGTTTCTCTCTTCACTGGAGCAGGCAGACACAGCCAACGCACATCAAGTGTCAAGAGACACGCTCTGCTGAGCTCAACGCTTGTGCAGATGCACATGTGCGACGAAGTCAACACACGTGCTTGTGGAGAGAAAGAAAGGGACTCCCAGGCGTGTGGAGCGACGGGGAGAAAGAGCGGGCGCTGAGGAACACAGTTTCAAACAGACTGTCTCCACACAAACAGGCACCTGTCTGCAGGTATCCTAGATCTTGATTCTTGAACTTGAGGAAACACGCGTCTGAGCAAAACTCCCAAACGCTTCCAGGAAAGACACAGGCTCTCCCACAAGCACACAAGTGTTTGCCCTCAGCTATAGATCAGGGACAAGCCTGTGAAGAGCAACCAAAGAGCTCGTCCGTCTTTCCCTCAATAGATGGGAGTAGGCGCGCTTGCGGATGTGTGCGTGTGTGTGGCCACGCGTTTGCTTAGGCATCAGTGTGTGAAAAGGTAGGTGCTTTTCTCTAGCTGCGTGTGCGTGCACGTGGTGCTGGGTGCACATCCCTGGGTGCTCGTGGAAAGGTTTCTGCATGGTTTTCGCTGAGGAATCGTGTGTGTGCACATGGACAAAGAGAAGGCGCAGCAACCAGGTTCCAGCGCCGAAGAAGGCAAAAGGCGAGGTTTCCGGCGCTATCTCCTTCTCTCCCCAGAGCTAGTCGCGCAAAGCAAGCCGCTAAGCCGGCGACCGGCAAGAGAGCTACAACGAAGCATGCCGAACGGAGAAAATAGCAGCAGCTCATCTGTTCACACCTTGTTTCTGCCATGTGCTTGAACGCCAAGACGTTCGCGCTTCTGTGAGATGAAAGACGTCCTTCTGCATATGTGGTTGCTCACACCGGTGCACTTGTTAGTGTATCCATTCAGTCCTGGGCTGCGGGGCATTCAGAAGTGGCTCTGTGGAGACGTCTGCATAGAGGCAGCTGTCAGAACACGCACACTCGATTGTTCACCAAAACATATGCAGACGCGTCCTTAGCCTGTAGATTTGGATGCACAGAGTTCCCTGTGTTCGCAAGAGACAAGGGAATCGCGTCTGTGCGCACAGAAGCAATAGCGGACCGTTTCCCTCGGAGTGAACGCGAAAGAGCCGTCTATATACTCGCAGACACGCGAACGTGCCTCAATGCGGTCACAGAGGCAGCAGCTTTTGCACAGATGCTCCTGGTGATTCTGGCACTTTCCAGGCACACTCCTGAAAGTCGCGCACACTGCTGTTCACTCGCTAAACGACCTCTTGGGAAACACGTCTCCGGTCGACGGACCGCTCAGATTGCTTCTCGTGTAACTGTGAACTGTGTCAGCGCAGGGAATCCGTCTCTGTTGAGCAGATGTGGATCCTGCCTCGCTTTTGCTTTGTTGCCTCTACCAAGATGATTTCCCGTTTCTCTCTTCACTGGAGCAGGCAGACACAGCCAACGCACATCAAGTGTCAAGAGACACGCTCTGCTGAGCTCAACGCTTGTGCAGATGCACATGTGCGACGAAGTCAACACACGTGCTTGTGGAGAGAAAGAAAGGGACTCCCAGGCGTGTGGAGCGACGGGGAGAAAGAGCGGGCGCTGAGGAACACAGTTTCAAACAGACTGTCTCCACACAAACAGGCACCTGTCTGCAGGTATCCTAGATCTTGATTCTTGAACTTGAGGAAACACGCGTCTGAGCAAAACTCCCAAACGCTTCCAGGAAAGACACAGGCTCTCCCACAAGCACACAAGTGTTTGCCCTCAGCTATAGATCAGGGACAAGCCTGTGAAGAGATGCCCTGCTATTCTTTCGCCTTATGGCATCATGTGTTTCGTTCCTCTTGGAGATCGATTGTTAAACGTATTTCCTAGGGCGACTGTGAAGCATTTGCCAGCGGAGGAGAAGTAGCACGGAGCAGCATTCAGTACTGCCTACGAGTGTCTTTGCTACCCTACTAGGGGAGCTCCAAGAACAGGCACACATCTTCAGGTACCTTCCAAATGTGGATTCCCCTGCAGCCCCGTAGGCGGGCGTGCAGTACGCCAACCGTCAACGGACGTTTTTCCCCTCAAGCCTGTCAGGACGTTGCTCGTCCGTCTTTCCCTCAATAGATGGGAGTAGGCGCGCTTGCGGATGTGTGCGTGTGTGTGGCCACGCGTTTGCTTAGGCTTCAGTGTGTGAAAAGGTAGGTGCTTTTCTCTAGCTGCGTGTGCGTGCACGTGGTGCTGGGTGCACATCCCTGGGTGCTCGTGGAAAGGTTTCTGCATGGTTTTCGCTGAGGAATCGTGTGTGTGCACATGGACAAAGAGAAGGCGCAGCAACCAGGTTCCAGCGCCGAAGAAGGCAAAAGGCGAGGTTTCCGGCGCTATCTCCTTCTCTCCCCAGAGCTAGTCGCGCAAAGCAAGCCGCTAAGCCGGCGACCGGCAAGAGAGCTACAACGAAGCATGCCGAACGGAGAAAATAGCAGCAGCTCATCTGTTCACACCTTGTTTCTGCCATGTGCTTGAACGCCAAGACGTTCGCGCTTCTGTGAGATGAAAGACGTCCTTCTGCATATGTGGTTGCTCACACCGGTGCACTTGTTAGTGTATCCATTCAGTCCTGGGCTGCGGGGCATTCAGAAGTGGCTCTGTGGAGACGTCTGCATAGAGGCAGCTGTCAGAACACGCACACTCGATTGTTCACCAAAACATATGCAGACGCGTCCTTAGCCTGTAGATTTGGATGCACAGAGTTCCCTGTGTTCGCAAGAGACAAGGGAATCGCGTCTGTGCGCACAGAAGCAATAGCGGACCGTTTCCCTCGGAGTGAACGCGAAAGAGCCGTCTATATACTCGCAGACACGCGAACGTGCCTCAATGCGGTCACAGAGGCAGCAGCTTTTGCACAGATGCTCCTGGTGATTCTGGCACTTTCCAGGCACACTCCTGAAAGTCGCGCACACTGCTGTTCACTCGCTAAACGACCTCTTGGGAAACACGTCTCCGGTCGACGGACCGCTCAGATTGCTTCTCGTGTAACTGTGAACTGTGTCAGCGCAGGGAATCCGTCTCTGTTGAGCAGATGTCAATCCTGCCTCGCCTTTGCTTTGTTGCCTCTACCAAGATGATTTCCCGTTTCTCTCTTCACTGGAGCAGGCAGACACAGCCAACGCACATCAAGTGTCAAGAGACACGCTCTGCTGAGCTCAACGCTTGTGCAGATGCACATGTGCGACGAAGTCAACACACGTGCTTGTGGAGAGAAAGAAAGGGACTCCCAGGCGTGTGGAGCGACGGGGAGAAAGAGCGGGCGCTGAGGAACACAGTTTCAAACAGACTGTCTCCACACAAACAGGCACCTGTCTGCAGGTATCCTAGATCTTGATTCTTGAACTTGAGGAAACACGCGTCTGAGCAAAACTCCCAAACGCTTCCAGGAAAGACACAGGCTCTCCCACAAGCACACAAGTGTTTGCCCTCAGCTATAGATCAGGGACAAGCCTGTGAAGAGCAACCAAAGAGCTCGTCCGTCTTTCCCTCAATAGATGGGAGTAGGCGTGCTTGCGGATGTGTGCGTGTGTGTGGCCACGCGTTTGCTTAGGCATCAGTGTGTGAAAAGGTAGGTGCTTTTCTCTAGCTGCGTGTGCGTGCACGTGGTGCTGGGTGCACATCCCTGGGTGCTCGTGGAAAGGTTTCTGCATGGTTTTCGCTGAGGAATCGTGTGTGTGCACATGGACAAAGAGAAGGCGCAGCAACCAGGTTCCAGCGCCGAAGAAGGCAAAAGGCGAGGTTTCCGGCGCTATCTCCTTCTCTCCCCAGAGCTAGTCGCGCAAAGCAAGCCGCTAAGCCGGCGACCGGCAAGAGAGCTACAACGAAGCATGCCGAACGGAGAAAATAGCAGCAGCTCATCTGTTCACACCTTGTTTCTGCCATGTGCTTGAACGCCAAGACGTTCGCGCTTCTGTGAGATGAAAGACGTCCTTCTGCATATGTGGTTGCTCACACCGGTGCACTTGTTAGTGTATCCATTCAGTCCTGGGCTGCGGGGCATTCAGAAGTGGCTCTGTGGAGACGTCTGCATAGAGGCAGCTGTCAGAACACGCACACTCGATTGTTCACCAAAACATATGCAGACGCGTCCTTAGCCTGTAGATTTGGATGCACAGAGTTCCCTGTGTTCGCAAGAGACAAGGGAATCGCGTCTGTGCGCACAGAAGCAATAGCGGACCGTTTCCCTCGGAGTGAACGCGAAAGAGCCGTCTATATACTCGCAGACACGCGAACGTGCCTCAATGCGGTCACAGAGGCAGCAGCTTTTGCACAGATGCTCCTGGTGATTCTGGCACTTTCCAGGCACACTCCTGAAAGTCGCGCACACTGCTGTTCACTCGCTAAACGACCTCTTGGGAAACACGTCTCCGGTCGACGGACCGCTCAGATTGCTTCTCGTGTAACTGTGAACTGTGTCAGCGCAGGGAATCCGTCTCTGTTGAGCAGATGTCAATCCTGCCTCGCTTTTGCTTTGTTGCCTCTACCAAGATGATTTCCCGTTTCTCTCTTCACTGGAGCAGGCAGACACAGCCAACGCACATCAAGTGTCAAGAGACACGCTCTGCTGAGCTCAACGCTTGTGCAGATGCACATGTGCGACGAAGTCAACACACGTGCTTGTGGAGAGAAAGAAAGGGACTCCCAGGCGTGTGGAGCGACGGGGAGAAAGAGCGGGCGCTGAGGAACACAGTTTCAAACAGACTGTCTCCACACAAACAGGCACCTGTCTGCAGGTATCCTAGATCTTGATTCTTGAACTTGAGGAAACACGCGTCTGAGCAAAACTCCCAAACGCTTCCAGGAAAGACACAGGCTCTCCCACAAGCACACAAGTGTTTGCCCTCAGCTATAGATCAGGGACAAGCCTGTGAAGAGCAACCAAAGAGCTCGTCCGTCTTTCCCTCAATAGATGGGAGTAGGCGCGCTTGCGGATGTGTGCGTGTGTGTGGCCACGCGTTTGCTTAGGCATCAGTGTGTGAAAAGGTAGGTGCTTTTCTCTAGCTGCGTGTGCGTGCACGTGGTGCTGGGTGCACATCCCTGGGTGCTCGTGGAAAGGTTTCTGCATGGTTTTCGCTGAGGAATCGTGTGTGTGCACATGGACAAAGAGAAGGCGCAGCAACCAGGTTCCAGCGCCGAAGAAGGCAAAAGGCGAGGTTTCCGGCGCTATCTCCTTCTCTCCCCAGAGCTAGTCGCGCAAAGCAAGCCGCTAAGCCGGCGACCGGCAAGAGAGCTACAACGAAGCATGCCGAACGGAGAAAATAGCAGCAGCTCATCTGTTCACACCTTGTTTCTGCCATGTGCTTGAACGCCAAGACGTTCGCGCTTCTGTGAGATGAAAGACGTCCTTCTGCATATGTGGTTGCTCACACCGGTGCACTTGTTAGTGTATCCATTCAGTCCTGGGCTGCGGGGCATTCAGAAGTGGCTCTGTGGAGACGTCTGCATAGAGGCAGCTGTCAGAACACGCACACTCGATTGTTCACCAAAACATATGCAGACGCGTCCTTAGCCTGTAGATTTGGATGCACAGAGTTCCCTGTGTTCGCAAGAGACAAGGGAATCGCGTCTGTGCGCACAGAAGCAATAGCGGACCGTTTCCCTCGGAGTGAACGCGAAAGAGCCGTCTATATACTCGCAGACACGCGAACGTGCCTCAATGCGGTCACAGAGGCAGCAGCTTTTGCACAGATGCTCCTGGTGATTCTGGCACTTTCCAGGCACACTCCTGAAAGTCGCGCACACTGCTGTTCACTCGCTAAACGACCTCTTGGGAAACACGTCTCCGGTCGACGGACCGCTCAGATTGCTTCTCGTGTAACTGTGAACTGTGTCAGCGCAGGGAATCCGTCTCTGTTGAGCAGATGTCAATCCTGCCTCGCCTTTGCTTTGTTGCCTCTACCAAGATGATTTCCCGTTTCTCTCTTCACTGGAGCAGGCAGACACAGCCAACGCACATCAAGTGTCAAGAGACACGCTCTGCTGAGCTCAACGCTTGTGCAGATGCACATGTGCGACGAAGTCAACACACGTGCTTGTGGAGAGAAAGAAAGGGACTCCCAGGCGTGTGGAGCGACGGGGAGAAAGAGCGGGCGCTGAGGAACACAGTTTCAAACAGACTGTCTCCACACAAACAGGCACCTGTCTGCAGGTATCCTAGATCTTGATTCTTGAACTTGAGGAAACACGCGTCTGAGCAAAACTCCCAAACGCTTCCAGGAAAGACACAGGCTCTCCCACAAGCACACAAGTGTTTGCCCTCAGCTATAGATCAGGGACAAGCCTGTGAAGAGATGCCCTGCTATTCTTTCGCCTTATGGCATCATGTGTTTCGTTTCTCTTGGAGATCGATTGTTAAACGTCTTTCCTAGGGCGACTGTGAAGCATTTGCCAGCGGAGGAGAAGTAGCACGGAGCAGCATTCAGTACTGCCTACGAGTGTCTTTGCTACCCTACTAGCGGAGCTCCAAGAACAGGCACACATCTTCAGGTACCTTCCAAATGTGGATTCCCCTGCAGCCCCGTAGGCGGGCGTGCAGTACGCCAACCGTCAACGGACGTTTTTCCCCTCAAGCCTGTCAGGACGTTGCTCGTCCGTCTTTCCCTCAATAGATGGGAGTAGGCGCGCTTGCGGATGTGTGCGTGTGTGTGGCCACGCGTTTGCTTAGGCTTCAGTGTGTGAAAAGGTAGGTGCTTTTCTCTAGCTGCGTGTGCGTGCACGTGGTGCTGGGTGCACATCCCTGGGTGCTCGTGGAAAGGTTTCTGCATGGTTTTCGCTGAGGAATCGTGTGTGTGCACATGGACAAAGAGAAGGCGCAGCAACCAGGTTCCAGCGCCGAAGAAGGCAAAAGGCGAGGTTTCCGGCGCTATCTCCTTCTCTCCCCAGAGCTAGTCGCGCAAAGCAAGCCGCTAAGCCGGCGACCGGCAAGAGAGCTACAACGAAGCATGCCGAACGGAGAAAATAGCAGCAGCTCATCTGTTCACACCTTGTTTCTGCCATGTGCTTGAACGCCAAGACGTTCGCGCTTCTGTGAGATGAAAGACGTCCTTCTGCATATGTGGTTGCTCACACCGGTGCACTTGTTAGTGTATCCATTCAGTCCTGGGCTGCGGGGCATTCAGAAGTGGCTCTGTGGAGACGTCTGCATAGAGGCAGCTGTCAGAACACGCACACTCGATTGTTCACCAAAACATATGCAGACGCGTCCTTAGCCTGTAGATTTGGATGCACAGAGTTCCCTGTGTTCGCAAGAGACAAGGGAATCGCGTCTGTGCGCACAGAAGCAATAGCGGACCGTTTCCCTCGGAGTGAACGCGAAAGAGCCGTCTATATACTCGCAGACACGCGAACGTGCCTCAATGCGGTCACAGAGGCAGCAGCTTTTGCACAGATGCTCCTGGTGATTCTGGCACTTTCCAGGCACACTCCTGAAAGTCGCGCACACTGCTGTTCACTCGCTAAACGACCTCTTGGGAAACACGTCTCCGGTCGACGGACCGCTCAGATTGCTTCTCGTGTAACTGTGAACTGTGTCAGCGCAGGGAATCCGTCTCTGTTGAGCAGATGTCAATCCTGCCTCGCTTTTGCTTTGTTGCCTCTACCAAGATGATTTCCCGTTTCTCTCTTCACTGGAGCAGGCAGACACAGCCAACGCACATCAAGTGTCAAGAGACACGCTCTGCTGAGCTCAACGCTTGTGCAGATGCACATGTGCGACGAAGTCAACACACGTGCTTGTGGAGAGAAAGAAAGGGACTCCCAGGCGTGTGGAGCGACGGGGAGAAAGAGCGGGCGCTGAGGAACACAGTTTCAAACAGACTGTCTCCACACAAACAGGCACCTGTCTGCAGGTATCCTAGATCTTGATTCTTGAACTTGAGGAAACACGCGTCTGAGCAAAACTCCCAAACGCTTCCAGGAAAGACACAGGCTCTCCCACAAGCACACAAGTGTTTGCCCTCAGCTATAGATCAGGGACAAGCCTGTGAAGAGCAACCAAAGAGCTCGTCCGTCTTTCCCTCAATAGATGGGAGTAGGCGCGCTTGCGGATGTGTGCGTGTGTGTGGCCACGCGTTTGCTTAGGCATCAGTGTGTGAAAAGGTAGGTGCTTTTCTCTAGCTGCGTGTGCGTGCACGTGGTGCTGGGTGCACATCCCTGGGTGCTCGTGGAAAGGTTTCTGCATGGTTTTCGCTGAGGAATCGTGTGTGTGCACATGGACAAAGAGAAGGCGCAGCAACCAGGTTCCAGCGCCGAAGAAGGCAAAAGGCGAGGTTTCCGGCGCTATCTCCTTCTCTCCCCAGAGCTAGTCGCGCAAAGCAAGCCGCTAAGCCGGCGACCGGCAAGAGAGCTACAACGAAGCATGCCGAACGGAGAAAATAGCAGCAGCTCATCTGTTCACACCTTGTTTCTGCCATGTGCTTGAACGCCAAGACGTTCGCGCTTCTGTGAGATGAAAGACGTCCTTCTGCATATGTGGTTGCTCACACCGGTGCACTTGTTAGTGTATCCATTCAGTCCTGGGCTGCGGGGCATTCAGAAGTGGCTCTGTGGAGACGTCTGCATAGAGGCAGCTGTCAGAACACGCACACTCGATTGTTCACCAAAACATATGCAGACGCGTCCTTAGCCTGTAGATTTGGATGCACAGAGTTCCCTGTGTTCGCAAGAGACAAGGGAATCGCGTCTGTGCGCACAGAAGCAATAGCGGACCGTTTCCCTCGGAGTGAACGCGAAAGAGCCGTCTATATACTCGCAGACACGCGAACGTGCCTCAATGCGGTCACAGAGGCAGCAGCTTTTGCACAGATGCTCCTGGTGATTCTGGCACTTTCCAGGCACACTCCTGAAAGTCGCGCACACTGCTGTTCACTCGCTAAACGACCTCTTGGGAAACACGTCTCCGGTCGACGGACCGCTCAGATTGCTTCTCGTGTAACTGTGAACTGTGTCAGCGCAGGGAATCCGTCTCTGTTGAGCAGATGTCAATCCTGCCTCGCTTTTGCTTTGTTGCCTCTACCAAGATGATTTCCCGTTTCTCTCTTCACTGGAGCAGGCAGACACAGCCAACGCACATCAAGTGTCAAGAGACACGCTCTGCTGAGCTCAACGCTTGTGCAGATGCACATGTGCGACGAAGTCAACACACGTGCTTGTGGAGAGAAAGAAAGGGACTCCCAGGCGTGTGGAGCGACGGGGAGAAAGAGCGGGCGCTGAGGAACACAGTTTCAAACAGACTGTCTCCACACAAACAGGCACCTGTCTGCAGGTATCCTAGATCTTGATTCTTGAACTTGAGGAAACACGCGTCTGAGCAAAACTCCCAAACGCTTCCAGGAAAGACACAGGCTCTCCCACAAGCACACAAGTGTTTGCCCTCAGCTATAGATCAGGGACAAGCCTGTGAAGAGCAACCAAAGAGCTCGTCCGTCTTTCCCTCAATAGATGGGAGTAGGCGCGCTTGCGGATGTGTGCGTGTGTGTGGCCACGCGTTTGCTTAGGCATCAGTGTGTGAAAAGGTAGGTGCTTTTCTCTAGCTGCGTGTGCGTGCACGTGGTGCTGGGTGCACATCCCTGGGTGCTCGTGGAAAGGTTTCTGCATGGTTTTCGCTGAGGAATCGTGTGTGTGCACATGGACAAAGAGAAGGCGCAGCAACCAGGTTCCAGCGCCGAAGAAGGCAAAAGGCGAGGTTTCCGGCGCTATCTCCTTCTCTCCCCAGAGCTAGTCGCGCAAAGCAAGCCGCTAAGCCGGCGACCGGCAAGAGAGCTACAACGAAGCATGCCGAACGGAGAAAATAGCAGCAGCTCATCTGTTCACACCTTGTTTCTGCCATGTGCTTGAACGCCAAGACGTTCGCGCTTCTGTGAGATGAAAGACGTCCTTCTGCATATGTGGTTGCTCACACCGGTGCACTTGTTAGTGTATCCATTCAGTCCTGGGCTGCGGGGCATTCAGAAGTGGCTCTGTGGAGACGTCTGCATAGAGGCAGCTGTCAGAACACGCACACTCGATTGTTCACCAAAACATATGCAGACGCGTCCTTAGCCTGTAGATTTGGATGCACAGAGTTCCCTGTGTTCGCAAGAGACAAGGGAATCGCGTCTGTGCGCACAGAAGCAATAGCGGACCGTTTCCCTCGGAGTGAACGCGAAAGAGCCGTCTATATACTCGCAGACACGCGAACGTGCCTCAATGCGGTCACAGAGGCAGCAGCTTTTGCACAGATGCTCCTGGTGATTCTGGCACTTTCCAGGCACACTCCTGAAAGTCGCGCACACTGCTGTTCACTCGCTAAACGACCTCTTGGGAAACACGTCTCCGGTCGACGGACCGCTCAGATTGCTTCTCGTGTAACTGTGAACTGTGTCAGCGCAGGGAATCCGTCTCTGTTGAGCAGATGTGGATCCTGCCTCGCTTTTGCTTTGTTGCCTCTACCAAGATGATTTCCCGTTTCTCTCTTCACTGGAGCAGGCAGACACAGCCAACGCACATCAAGTGTCAAGAGACACGCTCTGCTGAGCTCAACGCTTGTGCAGATGCACATGTGCGACGAAGTCAACACACGTGCTTGTGGAGAGAAAGAAAGGGACTCCCAGGCGTGTGGAGCGACGGGGAGAAAGAGCGGGCGCTGAGGAACACAGTTTCAAACAGACTGTCTCCACACAAACAGGCACCTGTCTGCAGGTATCCTAGATCTTGATTCTTGAACTTGAGGAAACACGCGTCTGAGCAAAACTCCCAAACGCTTCCAGGAAAGACACAGGCTCTCCCACAAGCACACAAGTGTTTGCCCTCAGCTATAGATCAGGGACAAGCCTGTGAAGAGATGCCCTGCTATTCTTTCGCCTTATGGCATCATGTGTTTCGTTCCTCTTGGAGATCGATTGTTAAACGTCTTTCCTCGGGCGACTGTGAAGCATTTGCCAGCGGAGGAGAAGTAGCACGGAGCAGCATTCAGTACTGCCTACGAGTGTCTTTGCTACCCTACTAGCGGAGCTCCAAGAACAGGCACACATCTTCAGGTACCTTCCAAATGTGGATTCCCCTGCAGCCCCGTAGGCGGGCGTGCAGTACGCCAACCGTCAACGGACGTTTTTCCCCTCAAGCCTGTCAGGACGTTGCTCGTCCGTCTTTCCCTCAATAGATGGGAGTAGGCGCGCTTGCGGATGTGTGCGTGTGTGTGGCCACGCGTTTGCTTAGGCTTCAGTGTGTGAAAAGGTAGGTGCTTTTCTCTAGCTGCGTGTGCGTGCACGTGGTGCTGGGTGCACATCCCTGGGTGCTCGTGGAAAGGTTTCTGCATGGTTTTCGCTGAGGAATCGTGTGTGTGCACATGGACAAAGAGAAGGCGCAGCAACCAGGTTCCAGCGCCGAAGAAGGCAAAAGGCGAGGTTTCCGGCGCTATCTCCTTCTCTCCCCAGAGCTAGTCGCGCAAAGCAAGCCGCTAAGCCGGCGACCGGCAAGAGAGCTACAACGAAGCATGCCGAACGGAGAAAATAGCAGCAGCTCATCTGTTCACACCTTGTTTCTGCCATGTGCTTGAACGCCAAGACGTTCGCGCTTCTGTGAGATGAAAGACGTCCTTCTGCATATGTGGTTGCTCACACCGGTGCACTTGTTAGTGTATCCATTCAGTCCTGGGCTGCGGGGCATTCAGAAGTGGCTCTGTGGAGACGTCTGCATAGAGGCAGCTGTCAGAACACGCACACTCGATTGTTCACCAAAACATATGCAGACGCGTCCTTAGCCTGTAGATTTGGATGCACAGAGTTCCCTGTGTTCGCAAGAGACAAGGGAATCGCGTCTGTGCGCACAGAAGCAATAGCGGACCGTTTCCCTCGGAGTGAACGCGAAAGAGCCGTCTATATACTCGCAGACACGCGAACGTGCCTCAATGCGGTCACAGAGGCAGCAGCTTTTGCACAGATGCTCCTGGTGATTCTGGCACTTTCCAGGCACACTCCTGAAAGTCGCGCACACTGCTGTTCACTCGCTAAACGACCTCTTGGGAAACACGTCTCCGGTCGACGGACCGCTCAGATTGCTTCTCGTGTAACTGTGAACTGTGTCAGCGCAGGGAATCCGTCTCTGTTGAGCAGATGTGGATCCTGCCTCGCTTTTGCTTTGTTGCCTCTACCAAGATGATTTCCCGTTTCTCTCTTCACTGGAGCAGGCAGACACAGCCAACGCACATCAAGTGTCAAGAGACACGCTCTGCTGAGCTCAACGCTTGTGCAGATGCACATGTGCGACGAAGTCAACACACGTGCTTGTGGAGAGAAAGAAAGGGACTCCCAGGCGTGTGGAGCGACGGGGAGAAAGAGCGGGCGCTGAGGAACACAGTTTCAAACAGACTGTCTCCACACAAACAGGCACCTGTCTGCAGGTATCCTAGATCTTGATTCTTGAACTTGAGGAAACACGCGTCTGAGCAAAACTCCCAAACGCTTCCAGGAAAGACACAGGCTCTCCCACAAGCACACAAGTGTTTGCCCTCAGCTATAGATCAGGGACAAGCCTGTGAAGAGCAACCAAAGAGCTCGTCCGTCTTTCCCTCAATAGATGGGAGTAGGCGCGCTTGCGGATGTGTGCGTGTGTGTGGCCACGCGTTTGCTTAGGCATCAGTGTGTGAAAAGGTAGGTGCTTTTCTCTAGCTGCGTGTGCGTGCACGTGGTGCTGGGTGCACATCCCTGGGTGCTCGTGGAAAGGTTTCTGCATGGTTTTCGCTGAGGAATCGTGTGTGTGCACATGGACAAAGAGAAGGCGCAGCAACCAGGTTCCAGCGCCGAAGAAGGCAAAAGGCGAGGTTTCCGGCGCTATCTCCTTCTCTCCCCAGAGCTAGTCGCGCAAAGCAAGCCGCTAAGCCGGCGACCGGCAAGAGAGCTACAACGAAGCATGCCGAACGGAGAAAATAGCAGCAGCTCATCTGTTCACACCTTGTTTCTGCCATGTGCTTGAACGCCAAGACGTTCGCGCTTCTGTGAGATGAAAGACGTCCTTCTGCATATGTGGTTGCTCACACCGGTGCACTTGTTAGTGTATCCATTCAGTCCTGGGCTGCGGGGCATTCAGAAGTGGCTCTGTGGAGACGTCTGCATAGAGGCAGCTGTCAGAACACGCACACTCGATTGTTCACCAAAACATATGCAGACGCGTCCTTAGCCTGTAGATTTGGATGCACAGAGTTCCCTGTGTTCGCAAGAGACAAGGGAATCGCGTCTGTGCGCACAGAAGCAATAGCGGACCGTTTCCCTCGGAGTGAACGCGAAAGAGCCGTCTATATACTCGCAGACACGCGAACGTGCCTCAATGCGGTCACAGAGGCAGCAGCTTTTGCACAGATGCTCCTGGTGATTCTGGCACTTTCCAGGCACACTCCTGAAAGTCGCGCACACTGCTGTTCACTCGCTAAACGACCTCTTGGGAAACACGTCTCCGGTCGACGGACCGCTCAGATTGCTTCTCGTGTAACTGTGAACTGTGTCAGCGCAGGGAATCCGTCTCTGTTGAGCAGATGTGGATCCTGCCTCGCTTTTGCTTTGTTGCCTCTACCAAGATGATTTCCCGTTTCTCTCTTCACTGGAGCAGGCAGACACAGCCAACGCACATCAAGTGTCAAGAGACACGCTCTGCTGAGCTCAACGCTTGTGCAGATGCACATGTGCGACGAAGTCAACACACGTGCTTGTGGAGAGAAAGAAAGGGACTCCCAGGCGTGTGGAGCGACGGGGAGAAAGAGCGGGCGCTGAGGAACACAGTTTCAAACAGACTGTCTCCACACAAACAGGCACCTGTCTGCAGGTATCCTAGATCTTGATTCTTGAACTTGAGGAAACACGCGTCTGAGCAAAACTCCCAAACGCTTCCAGGAAAGACACAGGCTCTCCCACAAGCACACAAGTGTTTGCCCTCAGCTATAGATCAGGGACAAGCCTGTGAAGAGATGCCCTGCTATTCTTTCGCCTTATGGCATCATGTGTTTCGTTCCTCTTGGAGATCGATTGTTAAACGTCTTTCCTAGGGCGACTGTGAAGCATTTGCCAGCGGAGGAGAAGTAGCACGGAGCAGCATTCAGTACTGCCTACGAGTGTCTTTGCTACCCTACTAGCGGAGCTCCAAGAACAGGCACACATCTTCAGGTACCTTCCAAATGTGGATTCCCCTGCAGCCCCGTAGGCGGGCGTGCAGTACGCCAACCGTCAACGGACGTTTTTCCCCTCAAGCCTGTCAGGACGTTGCTCGTCCGTCTTTCCCTCAATAGATGGGAGTAGGCGCGCTTGCGGATGTGTGCGTGTGTGTGGCCACGCGTTTGCTTAGGCTTCAGTGTGTGAAAAGGTAGGTGCTTTTCTCTAGCTGCGTGTGCGTGCACGTGGTGCTGGGTGCACATCCCTGGGTGCTCGTGGAAAGGTTTCTGCATGGTTTTCGCTGAGGAATCGTGTGTGTGCACATGGACAAAGAGAAGGCGCAGCAACCAGGTTCCAGCGCCGAAGAAGGCAAAAGGCGAGGTTTCCGGCGCTATCTCCTTCTCTCCCCAGAGCTAGTCGCGCAAAGCAAGCCGCTAAGCCGGCGACCGGCAAGAGAGCTACAACGAAGCATGCCGAACGGAGAAAATAGCAGCAGCTCATCTGTTCACACCTTGTTTCTGCCATGTGCTTGAACGCCAAGACGTTCGCGCTTCTGTGAGATGAAAGACGTCCTTCTGCATATGTGGTTGCTCACACCGGTGCACTTGTTAGTGTATCCATTCAGTCCTGGGCTGCGGGGCATTCAGAAGTGGCTCTGTGGAGACGTCTGCATAGAGGCAGCTGTCAGAACACGCACACTCGATTGTTCACCAAAACATATGCAGACGCGTCCTTAGCCTGTAGATTTGGATGCACAGAGTTCCCTGTGTTCGCAAGAGACAAGGGAATCGCGTCTGTGCGCACAGAAGCAATAGCGGACCGTTTCCCTCGGAGTGAACGCGAAAGAGCCGTCTATATACTCGCAGACACGCGAACGTGCCTCAATGCGGTCACAGAGGCAGCAGCTTTTGCACAGATGCTCCTGGTGATTCTGGCACTTTCCAGGCACACTCCTGAAAGTCGCGCACACTGCTGTTCACTCGCTAAACGACCTCTTGGGAAACACGTCTCCGGTCGACGGACCGCTCAGATTGCTTCTCGTGTAACTGTGAACTGTGTCAGCGCAGGGAATCCGTCTCTGTTGAGCAGATGTCAATCCTGCCTCGCTTTTGCTTTGTTGCCTCTACCAAGATGATTTCCCGTTTCTCTCTTCACTGGAGCAGGCAGACACAGCCAACGCACATCAAGTGTCAAGAGACACGCTCTGCTGAGCTCAACGCTTGTGCAGATGCACATGTGCGACGAAGTCAACACACGTGCTTGTGGAGAGAAAGAAAGGGACTCCCAGGCGTGTGGAGCGACGGGGAGAAAGAGCGGGCGCTGAGGAACACAGTTTCAAACAGACTGTCTCCACACAAACAGGCACCTGTCTGCAGGTATCCTAGATCTTGATTCTTGAACTTGAGGAAACACGCGTCTGAGCAAAACTCCCAAACGCTTCCAGGAAAGACACAGGCTCTCCCACAAGCACACAAGTGTTTGCCCTCAGCTATAGATCAGGGACAAGCCTGTGAAGAGCAACCAAAGAGCTCGTCCGTCTTTCCCTCAATAGATGGGAGTAGGCGCGCTTGCGGATGTGTGCGTGTGTGTGGCCACGCGTTTGCTTAGGCATCAGTGTGTGAAAAGGTAGGTGCTTTTCTCTAGCTGCGTGTGCGTGCACGTGGTGCTGGGTGCACATCCCTGGGTGCTCGTGGAAAGGTTTCTGCATGGTTTTCGCTGAGGAATCGTGTGTGTGCACATGGACAAAGAGAAGGCGCAGCAACCAGGTTCCAGCGCCGAAGAAGGCAAAAGGCGAGGTTTCCGGCGCTATCTCCTTCTCTCCCCAGAGCTAGTCGCGCAAAGCAAGCCGCTAAGCCGGCGACCGGCAAGAGAGCTACAACGAAGCATGCCGAACGGAGAAAATAGCAGCAGCTCATCTGTTCACACCTTGTTTCTGCCATGTGCTTGAACGCCAAGACGTTCGCGCTTCTGTGAGATGAAAGACGTCCTTCTGCATATGTGGTTGCTCACACCGGTGCACTTGTTAGTGTATCCATTCAGTCCTGGGCTGCGGGGCATTCAGAAGTGGCTCTGTGGAGACGTCTGCATAGAGGCAGCTGTCAGAACACGCACACTCGATTGTTCACCAAAACATATGCAGACGCGTCCTTAGCCTGTAGATTTGGATGCACAGAGTTCCCTGTGTTCGCAAGAGACAAGGGAATCGCGTCTGTGCGCACAGAAGCAATAGCGGACCGTTTCCCTCGGAGTGAACGCGAAAGAGCCGTCTATATACTCGCAGACACGCGAACGTGCCTCAATGCGGTCACAGAGGCAGCAGCTTTTGCACAGATGCTCCTGGTGATTCTGGCACTTTCCAGGCACACTCCTGAAAGTCGCGCACACTGCTGTTCACTCGCTAAACGACCTCTTGGGAAACACGTCTCCGGTCGACGGACCGCTCAGATTGCTTCTCGTGTAACTGTGAACTGTGTCAGCGCAGGGAATCCGTCTCTGTTGAGCAGATGTCAATCCTGCCTCGCTTTTGCTTTGTTGCCTCTACCAAGATGATTTCCCGTTTCTCTCTTCACTGGAGCAGGCAGACACAGCCAACGCACATCAAGTGTCAAGAGACACGCTCTGCTGAGCTCAACGCTTGTGCAGATGCACATGTGCGACGAAGTCAACACACGTGCTTGTGGAGAGAAAGAAAGGGACTCCCAGGCGTGTGGAGCGACGGGGAGAAAGAGCGGGCGCTGAGGAACACAGTTTCAAACAGACTGTCTCCACACAAACAGGCACCTGTCTGCAGGTATCCTAGATCTTGATTCTTGAACTTGAGGAAACACGCGTCTGAGCAAAACTCCCAAACGCTTCCAGGAAAGACACAGGCTCTCCCACAAGCACACAAGTGTTTGCCCTCAGCTATAGATCAGGGACAAGCCTGTGAAGAGATGCCCTGCTATTCTTTCGCCTTATGGCATCATGTGTTTCGTTTCTCTTGGAGATCGATTGTTAAACGTCTTTCCTAGGGCGACTGTGAAGCATTTGCCAGCGGAGGAGAAGTAGCACGGAGCAGCATTCAGTACTGCCTACGAGTGTCTTTGCTACCCTACTAGCGGAGCTCCAAGAACAGGCACACATCTTCAGGTACCTTCCAAATGTGGATTCCCCTGCAGCCCCGTAGGCGGGCGTGCAGTACGCCAACCGTCAACGGACGTTTTTCCCCTCAAGCCTGTCAGGACGTTGCTCGTCCGTCTTTCCCTCAATAGATGGGAGTAGGCGCGCTTGCGGATGTGTGCGTGTGTGTGGCCACGCGTTTGCTTAGGCTTCAGTGTGTGAAAAGGTAGGTGCTTTTCTCTAGCTGCGTGTGCGTGCACGTGGTGCTGGGTGCACATCCCTGGGTGCTCGTGGAAAGGTTTCTGCATGGTTTTCGCTGAGGAATCGTGTGTGTGCACATGGACAAAGAGAAGGCGCAGCAACCAGGTTCCAGCGCCGAAGAAGGCAAAAGGCGAGGTTTCCGGCGCTATCTCCTTCTCTCCCCAGAGCTAGTCGCGCAAAGCAAGCCGCTAAGCCGGCGACCGGCAAGAGAGCTACAACGAAGCATGCCGAACGGAGAAAATAGCAGCAGCTCATCTGTTCACACCTTGTTTCTGCCATGTGCTTGAACGCCAAGACGTTCGCGCTTCTGTGAGATGAAAGACGTCCTTCTGCATATGTGGTTGCTCACACCGGTGCACTTGTTAGTGTATCCATTCAGTCCTGGGCTGCGGGGCATTCAGAAGTGGCTCTGTGGAGACGTCTGCATAGAGGCAGCTGTCAGAACACGCACACTCGATTGTTCACCAAAACATATGCAGACGCGTCCTTAGCCTGTAGATTTGGATGCACAGAGTTCCCTGTGTTCGCAAGAGACAAGGGAATCGCGTCTGTGCGCACAGAAGCAATAGCGGACCGTTTCCCTCGGAGTGAACGCGAAAGAGCCGTCTATATACTCGCAGACACGCGAACGTGCCTCAATGCGGTCACAGAGGCAGCAGCTTTTGCACAGATGCTCCTGGTGATTCTGGCACTTTCCAGGCACACTCCTGAAAGTCGCGCACACTGCTGTTCACTCGCTAAACGACCTCTTGGGAAACACGTCTCCGGTCGACGGACCGCTCAGATTGCTTCTCGTGTAACTGTGAACTGTGTCAGCGCAGGGAATCCGTCTCTGTTGAGCAGATGTCAATCCTGCCTCGCTTTTGCTTTGTTGCCTCTACCAAGATGATTTCCCGTTTCTCTCTTCACTGGAGCAGGCAGACACAGCCAACGCACATCAAGTGTCAAGAGACACGCTCTGCTGAGCTCAACGCTTGTGCAGATGCACATGTGCGACGAAGTCAACACACGTGCTTGTGGAGAGAAAGAAAGGGACTCCCAGGCGTGTGGAGCGACGGGGAGAAAGAGCGGGCGCTGAGGAACACAGTTTCAAACAGACTGTCTCCACACAAACAGGCACCTGTCTGCAGGTATCCTAGATCTTGATTCTTGAACTTGAGGAAACACGCGTCTGAGCAAAACTCCCAAACGCTTCCAGGAAAGACACAGGCTCTCCCACAAGCACACAAGTGTTTGCCCTCAGCTATAGATCAGGGACAAGCCTGTGAAGAGCAACCAAAGAGCTCGTCCGTCTTTCCCTCAATAGATGGGAGTAGGCGCGCTTGCGGATGTGTGCGTGTGTGTGGCCACGCGTTTGCTTAGGCATCAGTGTGTGAAAAGGTAGGTGCTTTTCTCTAGCTGCGTGTGCGTGCACGTGGTGCTGGGTGCACATCCCTGGGTGCTCGTGGAAAGGTTTCTGCATGGTTTTCGCTGAGGAATCGTGTGTGTGCACATGGACAAAGAGAAGGCGCAGCAACCAGGTTCCAGCGCCGAAGAAGGCAAAAGGCGAGGTTTCCGGCGCTATCTCCTTCTCTCCCCAGAGCTAGTCGCGCAAAGCAAGCCGCTAAGCCGGCGACCGGCAAGAGAGCTACAACGAAGCATGCCGAACGGAGAAAATAGCAGCAGCTCATCTGTTCACACCTTGTTTCTGCCATGTGCTTGAACGCCAAGACGTTCGCGCTTCTGTGAGATGAAAGACGTCCTTCTGCATATGTGGTTGCTCACACCGGTGCACTTGTTAGTGTATCCATTCAGTCCTGGGCTGCGGGGCATTCAGAAGTGGCTCTGTGGAGACGTCTGCATAGAGGCAGCTGTCAGAACACGCACACTCGATTGTTCACCAAAACATATGCAGACGCGTCCTTAGCCTGTAGATTTGGATGCACAGAGTTCCCTGTGTTCGCAAGAGACAAGGGAATCGCGTCTGTGCGCACAGAAGCAATAGCGGACCGTTTCCCTCGGAGTGAACGCGAAAGAGCCGTCTATATACTCGCAGACACGCGAACGTGCCTCAATGCGGTCACAGAGGCAGCAGCTTTTGCACAGATGCTCCTGGTGATTCTGGCACTTTCCAGGCACACTCCTGAAAGTCGCGCACACTGCTGTTCACTCGCTAAACGACCTCTTGGGAAACACGTCTCCGGTCGACGGACCGCTCAGATTGCTTCTCGTGTAACTGTGAACTGTGTCAGCGCAGGGAATCCGTCTCTGTTGAGCAGATGTGGATCCTGCCTCGCTTTTGCTTTGTTGCCTCTACCAAGATGATTTCCCGTTTCTCTCTTCACTGGAGCAGGCAGACACAGCCAACGCACATCAAGTGTCAAGAGACACGCTCTGCTGAGCTCAACGCTTGTGCAGATGCACATGTGCGACGAAGTCAACACACGTGCTTGTGGAGAGAAAGAAAGGGACTCCCAGGCGTGTGGAGCGACGGGGAGAAAGAGCGGGCGCTGAGGAACACAGTTTCAAACAGACTGTCTCCACACAAACAGGCACCTGTCTGCAGGTATCCTAGATCTTGATTCTTGAACTTGAGGAAACACGCGTCTGAGCAAAACTCCCAAACGCTTCCAGGAAAGACACAGGCTCTCCCACAAGCACACAAGTGTTTGCCCTCAGCTATAGATCAGGGACAAGCCTGTGAAGAGCAACCAAAGAGCTCGTCCGTCTTTCCCTCAATAGATGGGAGTAGGCGCGCTTGCGGATGTGTGCGTGTGTGTGGCCACGCGTTTGCTTAGGCATCAGTGTGTGAAAAGGTAGGTGCTTTTCTCTAGCTGCGTGTGCGTGCACGTGGTGCTGGGTGCACATCCCTGGGTGCTCGTGGAAAGGTTTCTGCATGGTTTTCGCTGAGGAATCGTGTGTGTGCACATGGACAAAGAGAAGGCGCAGCAACCAGGTTCCAGCGCCGAAGAAGGCAAAAGGCGAGGTTTCCGGCGCTATCTCCTTCTCTCCCCAGAGCTAGTCGCGCAAAGCAAGCCGCTAAGCCGGCGACCGGCAAGAGAGCTACAACGAAGCATGCCGAACGGAGAAAATAGCAGCAGCTCATCTGTTCACACCTTGTTTCTGCCATGTGCTTGAACGCCAAGACGTTCGCGCTTCTGTGAGATGAAAGACGTCCTTCTGCATATGTGGTTGCTCACACCGGTGCACTTGTTAGTGTATCCATTCAGTCCTGGGCTGCGGGGCATTCAGAAGTGGCTCTGTGGAGACGTCTGCATAGAGGCAGCTGTCAGAACACGCACACTCGATTGTTCACCAAAACATATGCAGACGCGTCCTTAGCCTGTAGATTTGCATGCACAGAGTTCCCTGTGTTCGCAAGAGACAAGGGAATCGCGTCTGTGCGCACAGAAGCAATAGCGGACCGTTTCCCTCGGAGTGAACGCGAAAGAGCCGTCTATATACTCGCAGACACGCGAACGTGCCTCAATGCGGTCACAGAGGCAGCAGCTTTTGCACAGATGCTCCTGGTGATTCTGGCACTTTCCAGGCACACTCCTGAAAGTCGCGCACACTGCTGTTCACTCGCTAAACGACCTCTTGGGAAACACGTCTCCGGTCGACGGACCGCTCAGATTGCTTCTCGTGTAACTGTGAACTGTGTCAGCGCAGGGAATCCGTCTCTGTTGAGCAGATGTGGATCCTGCCTCGCTTTTGCTTTGTTGCCTCTACCAAGATGATTTCCCGTTTCTCTCTTCACTGGAGCAGGCAGACACAGCCAACGCACATCAAGTGTCAAGAGACACGCTCTGCTGAGCTCAACGCTTGTGCAGATGCACATGTGCGACGAAGTCAACACACGTGCTTGTGGAGAGAAAGAAAGGGACTCCCAGGCGTGTGGAGCGACGGGGAGAAAGAGCGGGCGCTGAGGAACACAGTTTCAAACAGACTGTCTCCACACAAACAGGCACCTGTCTGCAGGTATCCTAGATCTTGATTCTTGAACTTGAGGAAACACGCGTCTGAGCAAAACTCCCAAACGCTTCCAGGAAAGACACAGGCTCTCCCACAAGCACACAAGTGTTTGCCCTCAGCTATAGATCAGGGACAAGCCTGTGAAGAGATGCCCTGCTATTCTTTCGCCTTATGGCATCATGTGTTTCGTTCCTCTTGGAGATCGATTGTTAAACGTCTTTCCTCGGGCGACTGTGAAGCATTTGCCAGCGGAGGAGAAGTAGCACGGAGCAGCATTCAGTACTGCCTACGAGTGTCTTTGCTACCCTACTAGCGGAGCTCCAAGAACAGGCACACATCTTCAGGTACCTTCCAAATGTGGATTCCCCTGCAGCCCCGTAGGCGGGCGTGCAGTACGCCAACCGTCAACGGACGTTTTTCCCCTCAAGCCTGTCAGGACGTTGCTCGTCCGTCTTTCCCTCAATAGATGGGAGTAGGCGCGCTTGCGGATGTGTGCGTGTGTGTGGCCACGCGTTTGCTTAGGCTTCAGTGTGTGAAAAGGTAGGTGCTTTTCTCTAGCTGCGTGTGCGTGCACGTGGTGCTGGGTGCACATCCCTGGGTGCTCGTGGAAAGGTTTCTGCATGGTTTTCGCTGAGGAATCGTGTGTGTGCACATGGACAAAGAGAAGGCGCAGCAACCAGGTTCCAGCGCCGAAGAAGGCAAAAGGCGAGGTTTCCGGCGCTATCTCCTTCTCTCCCCAGAGCTAGTCGCGCAAAGCAAGCCGCTAAGCCGGCGACCGGCAAGAGAGCTACAACGAAGCATGCCGAACGGAGAAAATAGCAGCAGCTCATCTGTTCACACCTTGTTTCTGCCATGTGCTTGAACGCCAAGACGTTCGCGCTTCTGTGAGATGAAAGACGTCCTTCTGCATATGTGGTTGCTCACACCGGTGCACTTGTTAGTGTATCCATTCAGTCCTGGGCTGCGGGGCATTCAGAAGTGGCTCTGTGGAGACGTCTGCATAGAGGCAGCTGTCAGAACACGCACACTCGATTGTTCACCAAAACATATGCAGACGCGTCCTTAGCCTGTAGATTTGGATGCACAGAGTTCCCTGTGTTCGCAAGAGACAAGGGAATCGCGTCTGTGCGCACAGAAGCAATAGCGGACCGTTTCCCTCGGAGTGAACGCGAAAGAGCCGTCTATATACTCGCAGACACGCGAACGTGCCTCAATGCGGTCACAGAGGCAGCAGCTTTTGCACAGATGCTCCTGGTGATTCTGGCACTTTCCAGGCACACTCCTGAAAGTCGCGCACACTGCTGTTCACTCGCTAAACGACCTCTTGGGAAACACGTCTCCGGTCGACGGACCGCTCAGATTGCTTCTCGTGTAACTGTGAACTGTGTCAGCGCAGGGAATCCGTCTCTGTTGAGCAGATGTCAATCCTGCCTCGCTTTTGCTTTGTTGCCTCTACCAAGATGATTTCCCGTTTCTCTCTTCACTGGAGCAGGCAGACACAGCCAACGCACATCAAGTGTCAAGAGACACGCTCTGCTGAGCTCAACGCTTGTGCAGATGCACATGTGCGACGAAGTCAACACACGTGCTTGTGGAGAGAAAGAAAGGGACTCCCAGGCGTGTGGAGCGACGGGGAGAAAGAGCGGGCGCTGAGGAACACAGTTTCAAACAGACTGTCTCCACACAAACAGGCACCTGTCTGCAGGTATCCTAGATCTTGATTCTTGAACTTGAGGAAACACGCGTCTGAGCAAAACTCCCAAACGCTTCCAGGAAAGACACAGGCTCTCCCACAAGCACACAAGTGTTTGCCCTCAGCTATAGATCAGGGACAAGCCTGTGAAGAGCAACCAAAGAGCTCGTCCGTCTTTCCCTCAATAGATGGGAGTAGGCGCGCTTGCGGATGTGTGCGTGTGTGTGGCCACGCGTTTGCTTAGGCATCAGTGTGTGAAAAGGTAGGTGCTTTTCTCTAGCTGCGTGTGCGTGCACGTGGTGCTGGGTGCACATCCCTGGGTGCTCGTGGAAAGGTTTCTGCATGGTTTTCGCTGAGGAATCGTGTGTGTGCACATGGACAAAGAGAAGGCGCAGCAACCAGGTTCCAGCGCCGAAGAAGGCAAAAGGCGAGGTTTCCGGCGCTATCTCCTTCTCTCCCCAGAGCTAGTCGCGCAAAGCAAGCCGCTAAGCCGGCGACCGGCAAGAGAGCTACAACGAAGCATGCCGAACGGAGAAAATAGCAGCAGCTCATCTGTTCACACCTTGTTTCTGCCATGTGCTTGAACGCCAAGACGTTCGCGCTTCTGTGAGATGAAAGACGTCCTTCTGCATATGTGGTTGCTCACACCGGTGCACTTGTTAGTGTATCCATTCAGTCCTGGGCTGCGGGGCATTCAGAAGTGGCTCTGTGGAGACGTCTGCATAGAGGCAGCTGTCAGAACACGCACACTCGATTGTTCACCAAAACATATGCAGACGCGTCCTTAGCCTGTAGATTTGGATGCACAGAGTTCCCTGTGTTCGCAAGAGACAAGGGAATCGCGTCTGTGCGCACAGAAGCAATAGCGGACCGTTTCCCTCGGAGTGAACGCGAAAGAGCCGTCTATATACTCGCAGACACGCGAACGTGCCTCAATGCGGTCACAGAGGCAGCAGCTTTTGCACAGATGCTCCTGGTGATTCTGGCACTTTCCAGGCACACTCCTGAAAGTCGCGCACACTGCTGTTCACTCGCTAAACGACCTCTTGGGAAACACGTCTCCGGTCGACGGACCGCTCAGATTGCTTCTCGTGTAACTGTGAACTGTGTCAGCGCAGGGAATCCGTCTCTGTTGAGCAGATGTGGATCCTGCCTCGCTTTTGCTTTGTTGCCTCTACCAAGATGATTTCCCGTTTCTCTCTTCACTGGAGCAGGCAGACACAGCCAACGCACATCAAGTGTCAAGAGACACGCTCTGCTGAGCTCAACGCTTGTGCAGATGCACATGTGCGACGAAGTCAACACACGTGCTTGTGGAGAGAAAGAAAGGGACTCCCAGGCGTGTGGAGCGACGGGGAGAAAGAGCGGGCGCTGAGGAACACAGTTTCAAACAGACTGTCTCCACACAAACAGGCACCTGTCTGCAGGTATCCTAGATCTTGATTCTTGAACTTGAGGAAACACGCGTCTGAGCAAAACTCCCAAACGCTTCCAGGAAAGACACAGGCTCTCCCACAAGCACACAAGTGTTTGCCCTCAGCTATAGATCAGGGACAAGCCTGTGAAGAGATGCCCTGCTATTCTTTCGCCTTATGGCATCATGTGTTTCGTTTCTCTTGGAGATCGATTGTTAAACGTCTTTCCTAGGGCGACTGTGAAGCATTTGCCAGCGGAGGAGAAGTAGCACGGAGCAGCATTCAGTACTGCCTACGAGTGTCTTTGCTACCCTACTAGCGGAGCTCCAAGAACAGGCACACATCTTCAGGTACCTTCCAAATGTGGATTCCCCTGCAGCCCCGTAGGCGGGCGTGCAGTACGCCAACCGTCAACGGACGTTTTTCCCCTCAAGCCTGTCAGGACGTTGCTCGTCCGTCTTTCCCTCAATAGATGGGAGTAGGCGCGCTTGCGGATGTGTGCGTGTGTGTGGCCACGCGTTTGCTTAGGCTTCAGTGTGTGAAAAGGTAGGTGCTTTTCTCTAGCTGCGTGTGCGTGCACGTGGTGCTGGGTGCACATCCCTGGGTGCTCGTGGAAAGGTTTCTGCATGGTTTTCGCTGAGGAATCGTGTGTGTGCACATGGACAAAGAGAAGGCGCAGCAACCAGGTTCCAGCGCCGAAGAAGGCAAAAGGCGTAGGTTTCCGGCGCTATCTCCTTCTCTCCCCAGAGCTAGTCGCGCAAAGCAAGCCGCTAAGCCGGCGACCGGCAAGAGAGCTACAACGAAGCATGCCGAACGGAGAAAATAGCAGCAGCTCATCTGTTCACACCTTGTTTCTGCCATGTGCTTGAACGCCAAGACGTTCGCGCTTCTGTGAGATGAAAGACGTCCTTCTGCATATGTGGTTGCTCACACCGGTGCACTTGTTAGTGTATCCATTCAGTCCTGGGCTGCGGGGCATTCAGAAGTGGCTCTGTGGAGACGTCTGCATAGAGGCAGCTGTCAGAACACGCACACTCGATTGTTCACCAAAACATATGCAGACGCGTCCTTAGCCTGTAGATTTGGATGCACAGAGTTCCCTGTGTTCGCAAGAGACAAGGGAATCGCGTCTGTGCGCACAGAAGCAATAGCGGACCGTTTCCCTCGGAGTGAACGCGAAAGAGCCGTCTATATACTCGCAGACACGCGAACGTGCCTCAATGCGGTCACAGAGGCAGCAGCTTTTGCACAGATGCTCCTGGTGATTCTGGCACTTTCCAGGCACACTCCTGAAAGTCGCGCACACTGCTGTTCACTCGCTAAACGACCTCTTGGAAACACGTCTCCGGTCGACGGACCGCTCAGATTGCTTCTCGTGTAACTGTGAACTGTGTCAGCGCAGGGAATCCGTCTCTGTTGAGCAGATGTCAATCCTGCCTCGCTTTTGCTTTGTTGCCTCTACCAAGATGATTTCCCGTTTCTCTCTTCACTGGAGCAGGCAGACACAGCCAACGCACATCAAGTGTCAAGAGACACGCTCTGCTGAGCTCAACGCTTGTGCAGATGCACATGTGCGACGAAGTCAACACACGTGCTTGTGGAGAGAAAGAAAAGGGACTCCCAGGCGTGTGGAGCGACGGGGAGAAAGAGCGGGCGCTGAGGAACACAGTTTCAAACAGACTGTCTCCACACAAACAGGCACCTGTCTGCAGGTATCCTAGATCTTGATTCTTGAACTTGAGGAAACACGCGTCTGAGCAAAACTCCCAAACGCTTCCAGGAAAGACACAGGCTCTCCCACAAGCACACAAGTGTTTGCCCTCAGCTATAGATCAGGGACAAGCCTGTGAAGAGCAACCAAAGAGCTCGTCCGTCTTTCCCTCAATAGATGGGAGTAGGCGCGCTTGCGGATGTGTGCGTGTGTGTGGCCACGCGTTTGCTTAGGCATCAGTGTGTGAAAAGGTAGGTGCTTTTCTCTAGCTGCGTGTGCGTGCACGTGGTGCTGGGTGCACATCCCTGGGTGCTCGTGGAAAGGTTTCTGCATGGTTTTCGCTGAGGAATCGTGTGTGTGCACATGGACAAAGAGAAGGCGCAGCAACCAGGTTCCAGCGCCGAAGAAGGCAAAAGGCGAGGTTTCCGGCGCTATCTCCTTCTCTCCCCAGAGCTAGTCGCGCAAAGCAAGCCGCTAAGCCGGCGACCGGCAAGAGAGCTACAACGAAGCATGCCGAACGGAGAAAATAGCAGCAGCTCATCTGTTCACACCTTGTTTCTGCCATGTGCTTGAACGCCAAGACGTTCGCGCTTCTGTGAGATGAAAGACGTCCTTCTGCATATGTGGTTGCTCACACCGGTGCACTTGTTAGTGTATCCATTCAGTCCTGGGCTGCGGGGCATTCAGAAGTGGCTCTGTGGAGACGTCTGCATAGAGGCAGCTGTCAGAACACGCACACTCGATTGTTCACCAAAACATATGCAGACGCGTCCTTAGCCTGTAGATTTGGATGCACAGAGTTCCCTGTGTTCGCAAGAGACAAGGGAATCGCGTCTGTGCGCACAGAAGCAATAGCGGACCGTTTCCCTCGGAGTGAACGCGAAAGAGCCGTCTATATACTCGCAGACACGCGAACGTGCCTCAATGCGGTCACAGAGGCAGCAGCTTTTGCACAGATGCTCCTGGTGATTCTGGCACTTTCCAGGCACACTCCTGAAAGTCGCGCACACTGCTGTTCACTCGCTAAACGACCTCTTGGGAAACACGTCTCCGGTCGACGGACCGCTCAGATTGCTTCTCGTGTAACTGTGAACTGTGTCAGCGCAGGGAATCCGTCTCTGTTGAGCAGATGTCAATCCTGCCTCGCTTTTGCTTTGTTGCCTCTACCAAGATGATTTCCCGTTTCTCTCTTCACTGGAGCAGGCAGACACAGCCAACGCACATCAAGTGTCAAGAGACACGCTCTGCTGAGCTCAACGCTTGTGCAGATGCACATGTGCGACGAAGTCAACACACGTGCTTGTGGAGAGAAAGAAAGGGACTCCCAGGCGTGTGGAGCGACGGGGAGAAAGAGCGGGCGCTGAGGAACACAGTTTCAAACAGACTGTCTCCACACAAACAGGCACCTGTCTGCAGGTATCCTAGATCTTGATTCTTGAACTTGAGGAAACACGCGTCTGAGCAAAACTCCCAAACGCTTCCAGGAAAGACACAGGCTCTCCCACAAGCACACAAGTGTTTGCCCTCAGCTATAGATCAGGGACAAGCCTGTGAAGAGCAACCAAAGAGCTCGTCCGTCTTTCCCTCAATAGATGGGAGTAGGCGCGCTTGCGGATGTGTGCGTGTGTGTGGCCACGCGTTTGCTTAGGCATCAGTGTGTGAAAAGGTAGGTGCTTTTCTCTAGCTGCGTGTGCGTGCACGTGGTGCTGGGTGCACATCCCTGGGTGCTCGTGGAAAGGTTTCTGCATGGTTTTCGCTGAGGAATCGTGTGTGTGCACATGGACAAAG
The DNA here is from genome assembly GCF_037038585.1 of Patagioenas fasciata. Taxonomy (NCBI): domain Eukaryota; kingdom Metazoa; phylum Chordata; class Aves; order Columbiformes; family Columbidae; genus Patagioenas; species Patagioenas fasciata. The sequence goes on along the minus strand of NW_027288792.1, from coordinate 116,635 downwards.
AGAAGGCGCAGCAACCAGGTTCCAGCGCCGAAGAAGGCAAAAGGCGAGGTTTCCGGCGCTATCTCCTTCTCTCCCAGAGCTAGTCGCGCAAAGCAAGCCGCTAAGCCGGCGACCGGCAAGAGAGCTACAACGAAGCATGCCGAACGGAGAAAATAGCAGCAGCTCATCTGTTCACACCTTGTTTCTGCCATGTGCTTGAACGCCAAGACGTTCGCGCTTCTGTGAGATGAAAGACGTCCTTCTGCATATGTGGTTGCTCACACCGGTGCACTTGTTAGTGTATCCATTCAGTCCTGGGCTGCGGGGCATTCAGAAGTGGCTCTGTGGAGACGTCTGCATAGAGGCAGCTGTCAGAACACGCACACTCGATTGTTCACCAAAACATATGCAGACGCGTCCTTAGCCTGTAGATTTGGATGCACAGAGTTCCCTGTGTTCGCAAGAGACAAGGGAATCGCGTCTGTGCGCACAGAAGCAATAGCGGACCGTTTCCCTCGGAGTGAACGCGAAAGAGCCGTCTATATACTCGCAGACACGCGAACGTGCCTCAATGCGGTCACAGAGGCAGCAGCTTTTGCACAGATGCTCCTGGTGATTCTGGCACTTTCCAGGCACACTCCTGAAAGTCGCGCACACTGCTGTTCACTCGCTAAACGACCTCTTGGGAAACACGTCTCCGGTCGACGGACCGCTCAGATTGCTTCTCGTGTAACTGTGAACTGTGTCAGCGCAGGGAATCCGTCTCTGTTGAGCAGATGTGGATCCTGCCTCGCTTTTGCTTTGTTGCCTCTACCAAGATGATTTCCCGTTTCTCTCTTCACTGGAGCAGGCAGACACAGCCAACGCACATCAAGTGTCAAGAGACACGCTCTGCTGAGCTCAACGCTTGTGCAGATGCACATGTGCGACGAAGTCAACACACGTGCTTGTGGAGAGAAAGAAAGGGACTCCCAGGCGTGTGGAGCGACGGGGAGAAAGAGCGGGCGCTGAGGAACACAGTTTCAAACAGACTGTCTCCACACAAACAGGCACCTGTCTGCAGGTATCCTAGATCTTGATTCTTGAACTTGAGGAAACACGCGTCTGAGCAAAACTCCCAAACGCTTCCAGGAAAGACACAGGCTCTCCCACAAGCACACAAGTGTTTGCCCTCAGCTATAGATCAGGGACAAGCCTGTGAAGAGCAACCAAAGAGCTCGTCCGTCTTTCCCTCAATAGATGGGAGTAGGCGCGCTTGCGGATGTGTGCGTGTGTGTGGCCACGCGTTTGCTTAGGCATCAGTGTGTGAAAAGGTAGGTGCTTTTCTCTAGCTGCGTGTGCGTGCACGTGGTGCTGGGTGCACATCCCTGGGTGCTCGTGGAAAGGTTTCTGCATGGTTTTCGCTGAGGAATCGTGTGTGTGCACATGGACAAAGAGAAGGCGCAGCAACCAGGTTCCAGCGCCGAAGAAGGCAAAAGGCGAGGTTTCCGGCGCTATCTCCTTCTCTCCCCAGAGCTAGTCGCGCAAAGCAAGCCGCTAAGCCGGCGACCGGCAAGAGAGCTACAACGAAGCATGCCGAACGGAGAAAATAGCAGCAGCTCATCTGTTCACACCTTGTTTCTGCCATGTGCTTGAACGCCAAGACGTTCGCGCTTCTGTGAGATGAAAGACGTCCTTCTGCATATGTGGTTGCTCACACCGGTGCACTTGTTAGTGTATCCATTCAGTCCTGGGCTGCGGGGCATTCAGAAGTGGCTCTGTGGAGACGTCTGCATAGAGGCAGCTGTCAGAACACGCACACTCGATTGTTCACCAAAACATATGCAGACGCGTCCTTAGCCTGTAGATTTGGATGCACAGAGTTCCCTGTGTTCGCAAGAGACAAGGGAATCGCGTCTGTGCGCACAGAAGCAATAGCGGACCGTTTCCCTCGGAGTGAACGCGAAAGAGCCGTCTATATACTCGCAGACACGCGAACGTGCCTCAATGCGGTCACAGAGGCAGCAGCTTTTGCACAGATGCTCCTGGTGATTCTGGCACTTTCCAGGCACACTCCTGAAAGTCGCGCACACTGCTGTTCACTCGCTAAACGACCTCTTGGGAAACACGTCTCCGGTCGACGGACCGCTCAGATTGCTTCTCGTGTAACTGTGAACTGTGTCAGCGCAGGGAATCCGTCTCTGTTGAGCAGATGTCAATCCTGCCTCGCCTTTGCTTTGTTGCCTCTACCAAGATGATTTCCCGTTTCTCTCTTCACTGGAGCAGGCAGACACAGCCAACGCACATCAAGTGTCAAGAGACACGCTCTGCTGAGCTCAACGCTTGTGCAGATGCACATGTGCGACGAAGTCAACACACGTGCTTGTGGAGAGAAAGAAAGGGACTCCCAGGCGTGTGGAGCGACGGGGAGAAAGAGCGGGCGCTGAGGAACACAGTTTCAAACAGACTGTCTCCACACAAACAGGCACCTGTCTGCAGGTATCCTAGATCTTGATTCTTGAACTTGAGGAAACACGCGTCTGAGCAAAACTCCCAAACGCTTCCAGGAAAGACACAGGCTCTCCCACAAGCACACAAGTGTTTGCCCTCAGCTATAGATCAGGGACAAGCCTGTGAAGAGCAACCAAAGAGCTCGTCCGTCTTTCCCTCAATAGATGGGAGTAGGCGCGCTTGCGGATGTGTGCGTGTGTGTGGCCACGCGTTTGCTTAGGCATCAGTGTGTGAAAAGGTAGGTGCTTTTCTCTAGCTGCGTGTGCGTGCACGTGGTGCTGGGTGCACATCCCTGGGTGCTCGTGGAAAGGTTTCTGCATGGTTTTCGCTGAGGAATCGTGTGTGTGCACATGGACAAAGAGAAGGCGCAGCAACCAGGTTCCAGCGCCGAAGAAGGCAAAAGGCGAGGTTTCCGGCGCTATCTCCTTCTCTCCCCAGAGCTAGTCGCGCAAAGCAAGCCGCTAAGCCGGCGACCGGCAAGAGAGCTACAACGAAGCATGCCGAACGGAGAAAATAGCAGCAGCTCATCTGTTCACACCTTGTTTCTGCCATGTGCTTGAACGCCAAGACGTTCGCGCTTCTGTGAGATGAAAGACGTCCTTCTGCATATGTGGTTGCTCACACCGGTGCACTTGTTAGTGTATCCATTCAGTCCTGGGCTGCGGGGCATTCAGAAGTGGCTCTGTGGAGACGTCTGCATAGAGGCAGCTGTCAGAACACGCACACTCGATTGTTCACCAAAACATATGCAGACGCGTCCTTAGCCTGTAGATTTGGATGCACAGAGTTCCCTGTGTTCGCAAGAGACAAGGGAATCGCGTCTGTGCGCACAGAAGCAATAGCGGACCGTTTCCCTCGGAGTGAACGCGAAAGAGCCGTCTATATACTCGCAGACACGCGAACGTGCCTCAATGCGGTCACAGAGGCAGCAGCTTTTGCACAGATGCTCCTGGTGATTCTGGCACTTTCCAGGCACACTCCTGAAAGTCGCGCACACTGCTGTTCACTCGCTAAACGACCTCTTGGGAAACACGTCTCCGGTCGACGGACCGCTCAGATTGCTTCTCGTGTAACTGTGAACTGTGTCAGCGCAGGAATCCGTCTCTGTTGAGCAGATGTGGATCCTGCCTCGCTTTTGCTTTGTTGCCTCTACCAAGATGATTTCCCGTTTCTCTCTTCACTGGAGCAGGCAGACACAGCCAACGCACATCAAGTGTCAAGAGACACGCTCTGCTGAGCTCAACGCTTGTGCAGATGCACATGTGCGACGAAGTCAACACACGTGCTTGTGGAGAGAAAGAAAGGGACTCCCAGGCGTGTGGAGCGACGGGGAGAAAGAGCGGGCGCTGAGGAACACAGTTTCAAACAGACTGTCTCCACACAAACAGGCACCTGTCTGCAGGTATCCTAGATCTTGATTCTTGAACTTGAGGAAACACGCGTCTGAGCAAAACTCCCAAACGCTTCCAGGAAAGACACAGGCTCTCCCACAAGCACACAAGTGTTTGCCCTCAGCTATAGATCAGGGACAAGCCTGTGAAGAGCAACCAAAGAGCTCGTCCGTCTTTCCCTCAATAGATGGGAGTAGGCGCGCTTGCGGATGTGTGCGTGTGTGTGGCCACGCGTTTGCTTAGGCATCAGTGTGTGAAAAGGTAGGTGCTTTTCTCTAGCTGCGTGTGCGTGCACGTGGTGCTGGGTGCACATCCCTGGGTGCTCGTGGAAAGGTTTCTGCATGGTTTTCGCTGAGGAATCGTGTGTGTGCACATGGACAAAGAGAAGGCGCAGCAACCAGGTTCCAGCGCCGAAGAAGGCAAAAGGCGAGGTTTCCGGCGCTATCTCCTTCTCTCCCCAGAGCTAGTCGCGCAAAGCAAGCCGCTAAGCCGGCGACCGGCAAGAGAGCTACAACGAAGCATGCCGAACGGAGAAAATAGCAGCAGCTCATCTGTTCACACCTTGTTTCTGCCATGTGCTTGAACGCCAAGACGTTCGCGCTTCTGTGAGATGAAAGACGTCCTTCTGCATATGTGGTTGCTCACACCGGTGCACTTGTTAGTGTATCCATTCAGTCCTGGGCTGCGGGGCATTCAGAAGTGGCTCTGTGGAGACGTCTGCATAGAGGCAGCTGTCAGAACACGCACACTCGATTGTTCACCAAAACATATGCAGACGCGTCCTTAGCCTGTAGATTTGGATGCACAGAGTTCCCTGTGTTCGCAAGAGACAAGGGAATCGCGTCTGTGCGCACAGAAGCAATAGCGGACCGTTTCCCTCGGAAGTGAACGCGAAAGAGCCGTCTATATACTCGCAGACACGCGAACGTGCCTCAATGCGGTCACAGAGGCAGCAGCTTTTGCACAGATGCTCCTGGTGATTCTGGCACTTTCCAGGCACACTCCTGAAAGTCGCGCACACTGCTGTTCACTCGCTAAACGACCTCTTGGGAAACACGTCTCCGGTCGACGGACCGCTCAGATTGCTTCTCGTGTAACTGTGAACTGTGTCAGCGCAGGGAATCCGTCTCTGTTGAGCAGATGTGGATCCTGCCTCGCTTTTGCTTTGTTGCCTCTACCAAGATGATTTCCCGTTTCTCTCTTCACTGGAGCAGGCAGACACAGCCAACGCACATCAAGTGTCAAGAGACACGCTCTGCTGAGCTCAACGCTTGTGCAGATGCACATGTGCGACGAAGTCAACACACGTGCTTGTGGAGAGAAAGAAAGGGACTCCCAGGCGTGTGGAGCGACGGGGAGAAAGAGCGGGCGCTGAGGAACACAGTTTCAAACAGACTGTCTCCACACAAACAGGCACCTGTCTGCAGGTATCCTAGATCTTGATTCTTGAACTTGAGGAAACACGCGTCTGAGCAAAACTCCCAAACGCTTCCAGGAAAGACACAGGCTCTCCCACAAGCACACAAGTGTTTGCCCTCAGCTATAGATCAGGGACAAGCCTGTGAAGAGCAACCAAAGAGCTCGTCCGTCTTTCCCTCAATAGATGGGAGTAGGCGCGCTTGCGGATGTGTGCGTGTGTGTGGCCACGCGTTTGCTTAGGCATCAGTGTGTGAAAAGGTAGGTGCTTTTCTCTAGCTGCGTGTGCGTGCACGTGGTGCTGGGTGCACATCCCTGGGTGCTCGTGGAAAGGTTTCTGCATGGTTTTCGCTGAGGAATCGTGTGTGTGCACATGGACAAAGAGAAGGCGCAGCAACCAGGTTCCAGCGCCGAAGAAGGCAAAAGGCGAGGTTTCCGGCGCTATCTCCTTCTCTCCCCAGAGCTAGTCGCGCAAAGCAAGCCGCTAAGCCGGCGACCGGCAAGAGAGCTACAACGAAGCATGCCGAACGGAGAAAATAGCAGCAGCTCATCTGTTCACACCTTGTTTCTGCCATGTGCTTGAACGCCAAGACGTTCGCGCTTCTGTGAGATGAAAGACGTCCTTCTGCATATGTGGTTGCTCACACCGGTGCACTTGTTAGTGTATCCATTCAGTCCTGGGCTGCGGGGCATTCAGAAGTGGCTCTGTGGAGACGTCTGCATAGAGGCAGCTGTCAGAACACGCACACTCGATTGTTCACCAAAACATATGCAGACGCGTCCTTAGCCTGTAGATTTGGATGCACAGAGTTCCCTGTGTTCGCAAGAGACAAGGGAATCGCGTCTGTGCGCACAGAAGCAATAGCGGACCGTTTCCCTCGGAGTGAACGCGAAAGAGCCGTCTATATACTCGCAGACACGCGAACGTGCCTCAATGCGGTCACAGAGGCAGCAGCTTTTGCACAGATGCTCCTGGTGATTCTGGCACTTTCCAGGCACACTCCTGAAAGTCGCGCACACTGCTGTTCACTCGCTAAACGACCTCTTGGGAAACACGTCTCCGGTCGACGGACCGCTCAGATTGCTTCTCGTGTAACTGTGAACTGTGTCAGCGCAGGGAATCCGTCTCTGTTGAGCAGATGTCAATCCTGCCTCGCTTTTGCTTTGTTGCCTCTACCAAGATGATTTCCCGTTTCTCTCTTCACTGGAGCAGGCAGACACAGCCAACGCACATCAAGTGTCAAGAGACACGCTCTGCTGAGCTCAACGCTTGTGCAGATGCACATGTGCGACGAAGTCAACACACGTGCTTGTGGAGAGAAAGAAAGGGACTCCCAGGCGTGTGGAGCGACGGGGAGAAAGAGCGGGCGCTGAGGAACACAGTTTCAAACAGACTGTCTCCACACAAACAGGCACCTGTCTGCAGGTATCCTAGATCTTGATTCTTGAACTTGAGGAAACACGCGTCTGAGCAAAACTCCCAAACGCTTCCAGGAAAGACACAGGCTCTCCCACAAGCACACAAGTGTTTGCCCTCAGCTATAGATCAGGGACAAGCCTGTGAAGAGCAACCAAAGAGCTCGTCCGTCTTTCCCTCAATAGATGGGAGTAGGCGCGCTTGCGGATGTGTGCGTGTGTGTGGCCACGCGTTTGCTTAGGCATCAGTGTGTGAAAAGGTAGGTGCTTTTCTCTAGCTGCGTGTGCGTGCACGTGGTGCTGGGTGCACATCCCTGGGTGCTCGTGGAAAGGTTTCTGCATGGTTTTCGCTGAGGAATCGTGTGTGTGCACATGGACAAAGAGAAGGCGCAGCAACCAGGTTCCAGCGCCGAAGAAGGCAAAAGGCGAGGTTTCCGGCGCTATCTCCTTCTCTCCCCAGAGCTAGTCGCGCAAAGCAAGCCGCTAAGCCGGCGACCGGCAAGAGAGCTACAACGAAGCATGCCGAACGGAGAAAATAGCAGCAGCTCATCTGTTCACACCTTGTTTCTGCCATGTGCTTGAACGCCAAGACGTTCGCGCTTCTGTGAGATGAAAGACGTCCTTCTGCATATGTGGTTGCTCACACCGGTGCACTTGTTAGTGTATCCATTCAGTCCTGGGCTGCGGGGCATTCAGAAGTGGCTCTGTGGAGACGTCTGCATAGAGGCAGCTGTCAGAACACGCACACTCGATTGTTCACCAAAACATATGCAGACGCGTCCTTAGCCTGTAGATTTGGATGCACAGAGTTCCCTGTGTTCGCAAGAGACAAGGGAATCGCGTCTGTGCGCACAGAAGCAATAGCGGACCGTTTCCCTCGGAGTGAACGCGAAAGAGCCGTCTATATACTCGCAGACACGCGAACGTGCCTCAATGCGGTCACAGAGGCAGCAGCTTTTGCACAGATGCTCCTGGTGATTCTGGCACTTTCCAGGCACACTCCTGAAAGTCGCGCACACTGCTGTTCACTCGCTAAACGACCTCTTGGGAAACACGTCTCCGGTCGACGGACCGCTCAGATTGCTTCTCGTGTAACTGTGAACTGTGTCAGCGCAGGGAATCCGTCTCTGTTGAGCAGATGTCAATCCTGCCTCGCTTTTGCTTTGTTGCCTCTACCAAGATGATTTCCCGTTTCTCTCTTCACTGGAGCAGGCAGACACAGCCAACGCACATCAAGTGTCAAGAGACACGCTCTGCTGAGCTCAACGCTTGTGCAGATGCACATGTGCGACGAAGTCAACACACGTGCTTGTGGAGAGAAAGAAAGGGACTCCCAGGCGTGTGGAGCGACGGGGAGAAAGAGCGGGCGCTGAGGAACACAGTTTCAAACAGACTGTCTCCACACAAACAGGCACCTGTCTGCAGGTATCCTAGATCTTGATTCTTGAACTTGAGGAAACACGCGTCTGAGCAAAACTCCCAAACGCTTCCAGGAAAGACACAGGCTCTCCCACAAGCACACAAGTGTTTGCCCTCAGCTATAGATCAGGGACAAGCCTGTGAAGAGCAACCAAAGAGCTCGTCCGTCTTTCCCTCAATAGATGGGAGTAGGCGCGCTTGCGGATGTGTGCGTGTGTGTGGCCACGCGTTTGCTTAGGCTTCAGTGTGTGAAAAGGTAGGTGCTTTTCTCTAGCTGCGTGTGCGTGCACGTGGTGCTGGGTGCACATCCCTGGGTGCTCGTGGAAAGGTTTCTGCATGGTTTTCGCTGAGGAATCGTGTGTGTGCACATGGACAAAGAGAAGGCGCAGCAACCAGGTTCCAGCGCCGAAGAAGGCAAAAGGCGAGGTTTCCGGCGCTATCTCCTTCTCTCCCCAGAGCTAGTCGCGCAAAGCAAGCCGCTAAGCCGGCGACCGGCAAGAGAGCTACAACGAAGCATGCCGAACGGAGAAAATAGCAGCAGCTCATCTGTTCACACCTTGTTTCTGCCATGTGCTTGAACGCCAAGACGTTCGCGCTTCTGTGAGATGAAAGACGTCCTTCTGCATATGTGGTTGCTCACACCGGTGCACTTGTTAGTGTATCCATTCAGTCCTGGGCTGCGGGGCATTCAGAAGTGGCTCTGTGGAGACGTCTGCATAGAGGCAGCTGTCAGAACACGCACACTCGATTGTTCACCAAAACATATGCAGACGCGTCCTTAGCCTGTAGATTTGGATGCACAGAGTTCCCTGTGTTCGCAAGAGACAAGGGAATCGCGTCTGTGCGCACAGAAGCAATAGCGGACCGTTTCCCTCGGAGTGAACGCGAAAGAGCCGTCTATATACTCGCAGACACGCGAACGTGCCTCAATGCGGTCACAGAGGCAGCAGCTTTTGCACAGATGCTCCTGGTGATTCTGGCACTTTCCAGGCACACTCCTGAAAGTCGCGCACACTGCTGTTCACTCGCTAAACGACCTCTTGGGAAACACGTCTCCGGTCGACGGACCGCTCAGATTGCTTCTCGTGTAACTGTGAACTGTGTCAGCGCAGGGAATCCGTCTCTGTTGAGCAGATGTCAATCCTGCCTCGCTTTTGCTTTGTTGCCTCTACCAAGATGATTTCCCGTTTCTCTCTTCACTGGAGCAGGCAGACACAGCCAACGCACATCAAGTGTCAAGAGACACGCTCTGCTGAGCTCAACGCTTGTGCAGATGCACATGTGCGACGAAGTCAACACACGTGCTTGTGGAGAGAAAGAAAGGGACTCCCAGGCGTGTGGAGCGACGGGGAGAAAGAGCGGGCGCTGAGGAACACAGTTTCAAACAGACTGTCTCCACACAAACAGGCACCTGTCTGCAGGTATCCTAGATCTTGATTCTTGAACTTGAGGAAACACGCGTCTGAGCAAAACTCCCAAACGCTTCCAGGAAAGACACAGGCTCTCCCACAAGCACACAAGTGTTTGCCCTCAGCTATAGATCAGGGACAAGCCTGTGAAGAGCAACCAAAGAGCTCGTCCGTCTTTCCCTCAATAGATGGGAGTAGGCGCGCTTGCGGATGTGTGCGTGTGTGTGGCCACGCGTTTGCTTAGGCATCAGTGTGTGAAAAGGTAGGTGCTTTTCTCTAGCTGCGTGTGCGTGCACGTGGTGCTGGGTGCACATCCCTGGGTGCTCGTGGAAAGGTTTCTGCATGGTTTTCGCTGAGGAATCGTGTGTGTGCACATGGACAAAGAGAAGGCGCAGCAACCAGGTTCCAGCGCCGAAGAAGGCAAAAGGCGAGGTTTCCGGCGCTATCTCCTTCTCTCCCCAGAGCTAGTCGCGCAAAGCAAGCCGCTAAGCCGGCGACCGGCAAGAGAGCTACAACGAAGCATGCCGAACGGAGAAAATAGCAGCAGCTCATCTGTTCACACCTTGTTTCTGCCATGTGCTTGAACGCCAAGACGTTCGCGCTTCTGTGAGATGAAAGACGTCCTTCTGCATATGTGGTTGCTCACACCGGTGCACTTGTTAGTGTATCCATTCAGTCCTGGGCTGCGGGGCATTCAGAAGTGGCTCTGTGGAGACGTCTGCATAGAGGCAGCTGTCAGAACACGCACACTCGATTGTTCACCAAAACATATGCAGACGCGTCCTTAGCCTGTAGATTTGGATGCACAGAGTTCCCTGTGTTCGCAAGAGACAAGGGAATCGCGTCTGTGCGCACAGAAGCAATAGCGGACCGTTTCCCTCGGAGTGAACGCGAAAGAGCCGTCTATATACTCGCAGACACGCGAACGTGCCTCAATGCGGTCACAGAGGCAGCAGCTTTTGCACAGATGCTCCTGGTGATTCTGGCACTTTCCAGGCACACTCCTGAAAGTCGCGCACACTGCTGTTCACTCGCTAAACGACCTCTTGGGAAACACGTCTCCGGTCGACGGACCGCTCAGATTGCTTCTCGTGTAACTGTGAACTGTGTCAGCGCAGGGAATCCGTCTCTGTTGAGCAGATGTCAATCCTGCCTCGCTTTTGCTTTGTTGCCTCTACCAAGATGATTTCCCGTTTCTCTCTTCACTGGAGCAGGCAGACACAGCCAACGCACATCAAGTGTCAAGAGACACGCTCTGCTGAGCTCAACGCTTGTGCAGATGCACATGTGCGACGAAGTCAACACACGTGCTTGTGGAGAGAAAGAAAGGGACTCCCAGGCGTGTGGAGCGACGGGGAGAAAGAGCGGGCGCTGAGGAACACAGTTTCAAACAGACTGTCTCCACACAAACAGGCACCTGTCTGCAGGTATCCTAGATCTTGATTCTTGAACTTGAGGAAACACGCGTCTGAGCAAAACTCCCAAACGCTTCCAGGAAAGACACAGGCTCTCCCACAAGCACACAAGTGTTTGCCCTCAGCTATAGATCAGGGACAAGCCTGTGAAGAGCAACCAAAGAGCTCGTCCGTCTTTCCCTCAATAGATGGGAGTAGGCGCGCTTGCGGATGTGTGCGTGTGTGTGGCCACGCGTTTGCTTAGGCTTCAGTGTGTGAAAAGGTAGGTGCTTTTCTCTAGCTGCGTGTGCGTGCACGTGGTGCTGGGTGCACATCCCTGGGTGCTCGTGGAAAGGTTTCTGCATGGTTTTCGCTGAGGAATCGTGTGTGTGCACATGGACAAAGAGAAGGCGCAGCAACCAGGTTCCAGCGCCGAAGAAGGCAAAAGGCGAGGTTTCCGGCGCTATCTCCTTCTCTCCCCAGAGCTAGTCGCGCAAAGCAAGCCGCTAAGCCGGCGACCGGCAAGAGAGCTACAACGAAGCATGCCGAACGGAGAAAATAGCAGCAGCTCATCTGTTCACACCTTGTTTCTGCCATGTGCTTGAACGCCAAGACGTTCGCGCTTCTGTGAGATGAAAGACGTCCTTCTGCATATGTGGTTGCTCACACCGGTGCACTTGTTAGTGTATCCATTCAGTCCTGGGCTGCGGGGCATTCAGAAGTGGCTCTGTGGAGACGTCTGCATAGAGGCAGCTGTCAGAACACGCACACTCGATTGTTCACCAAAACATATGCAGACGCGTCCTTAGCCTGTAGATTTGGATGCACAGAGTTCCCTGTGTTCGCAAGAGACAAGGGAATCGCGTCTGTGCGCACAGAAGCAATAGCGGACCGTTTCCCTCGGAGTGAACGCGAAAGAGCCGTCTATATACTCGCAGACACGCGAACGTGCCTCAATGCGGTCACAGAGGCAGCAGCTTTTGCACAGATGCTCCTGGTGATTCTGGCACTTTCCAGGCACACTCCTGAAAGTCGCGCACACTGCTGTTCACTCGCTAAACGACCTCTTGGGAAACACGTCTCCGGTCGACGGACCGCTCAGATTGCTTCTCGTGTAACTGTGAACTGTGTCAGCGCAGGGAATCCGTCTCTGTTGAGCAGATGTGGATCCTGCCTCGCTTTTGCTTTGTTGCCTCTACCAAGATGATTTCCCGTTTCTCTCTTCACTGGAGCAGGCAGACACAGCCAACGCACATCAAGTGTCAAGAGACACGCTCTGCTGAGCTCAACGCTTGTGCAGATGCACATGTGCGACGAAGTCAACACACGTGCTTGTGGAGAGAAAGAAAGGGACTCCCAGGCGTGTGGAGCGACGGGGAGAAAGAGCGGGCGCTGAGGAACACAGTTTCAAACAGACTGTCTCCACACAAACAGGCACCTGTCTGCAGGTATCCTAGATCTTGATTCTTGAACTTGAGGAAACACGCGTCTGAGCAAAACTCCCAAACGCTTCCAGGAAAGACACAGGCTCTCCCACAAGCACACAAGTGTTTGCCCTCAGCTATAGATCAGGGACAAGCCTGTGAAGAGATGCCCTGCTATTCTTTCGCCTTATGGCATCATGTGTTTCGTTTCTCTTGGAGATCGATTGTTAAACGTCTTTCCTAGGGCGACTGTGAAGCATTTGCCAGCGGAGGAGAAGTAGCACGGAGCAGCATTCAGTACTGCCTACGAGTGTCTTTGCTACCCTACTAGCGGAGCTCCAAGAACAGGCACACATCTTCAGGTACCTTCCAAATGTGGATTCCCCTGCAGCCCCGTAGGCGGGCGTGCAGTACGCCAACCGTCAACGGACGTTTTTCCCCTCAAGCCTGTCAGGACGTTGCTCGTCCGTCTTTCCCTCAATAGATGGGAGTAGGCGCGCTTGCGGATGTGTGCGTGTGTGTGGCCACGCGTTTGCTTAGGCTTCAGTGTGTGAAAAGGTAGGTGCTTTTCTCTAGCTGCGTGTGCGTGCACGTGGTGCTGGGTGCACATCCCTGGGTGCTCGTGGAAAGGTTTCTGCATGGTTTTCGCTGAGGAATCGTGTGTGTGCACATGGACAAAGAGAAGGCGCAGCAACCAGGTTCCAGCGCCGAAGAAGGCAAAAGGCGAGGTTTCCGGCGCTATCTCCTTCTCTCCCCAGAGCTAGTCGCGCAAAGCAAGCCGCTAAGCCGGCGACCGGCAAGAGAGCTACAACGAAGCATGCCGAACGGAGAAAATAGCAGCAGCTCATCTGTTCACACCTTGTTTCTGCCATGTGCTTGAACGCCAAGACGTTCGCGCTTCTGTGAGATGAAAGACGTCCTTCTGCATATGTGGTTGCTCACACCGGTGCACTTGTTAGTGTATCCATTCAGTCCTGGGCTGCGGGGCATTCAGAAGTGGCTCTGTGGAGACGTCTGCATAGAGGCAGCTGTCAGAACACGCACACTCGATTGTTCACCAAAACATATGCAGACGCGTCCTTAGCCTGTAGATTTGGATGCACAGAGTTCCCTGTGTTCGCAAGAGACAAGGGAATCGCGTCTGTGCGCACAGAAGCAATAGCGGACCGTTTCCCTCGGAGTGAACGCGAAAGAGCCGTCTATATACTCGCAGACACGCGAACGTGCCTCAATGCGGTCACAGAGGCAGCAGCTTTTGCACAGATGCTCCTGGTGATTCTGGCACTTTCCAGGCACACTCCTGAAAGTCGCGCACACTGCTGTTCACTCGCTAAACGACCTCTTGGGAAACACGTCTCCGGTCGACGGACCGCTCAGATTGCTTCTCGTGTAACTGTGAACTGTGTCAGCGCAGGGAATCCGTCTCTGTTGAGCAGATGTCAATCCTGCCTCGCTTTTGCTTTGTTGCCTCTACCAAGATGATTTCCCGTTTCTCTCTTCACTGGAGCAGGCAGACACAGCCAACGCACATCAAGTGTCAAGAGACACGCTCTGCTGAGCTCAACGCTTGTGCAGATGCACATGTGCGACGAAGTCAACACACGTGCTTGTGGAGAGAAAGAAAGGGACTCCCAGGCGTGTGGAGCGACGGGGAGAAAGAGCGGGCGCTGAGGAACACAGTTTCAAACAGACTGTCTCCACACAAACAGGCACCTGTCTGCAGGTATCCTAGATCTTGATTCTTGAACTTGAGGAAACACGCGTCTGAGCAAAACTCCCAAACGCTTCCAGGAAAGACACAGGCTCTCCCACAAGCACACAAGTGTTTGCCCTCAGCTATAGATCAGGGACAAGCCTGTGAAGAGCAACCAAAGAGCTCGTCCGTCTTTCCCTCAATAGATGGGAGTAGGCGCGCTTGCGGATGTGTGCGTGTGTGTGGCCACGCGTTTGCTTAGGCATCAGTGTGTGAAAAGGTAGGTGCTTTTCTCTAGCTGCGTGTGCGTGCACGTGGTGCTGGGTGCACATCCCTGGGTGCTCGTGGAAAGGTTTCTGCATGGTTTTCGCTGAGGAATCGTGTGTGTGCACATGGACAAAGAGAAGGCGCAGCAACCAGGTTCCAGCGCCGAAGAAGGCAAAAGGCGAGGTTTCCGGCGCTATCTCCTTCTCTCCCCAGAGCTAGTCGCGCAAAGCAAGCCGCTAAGCCGGCGACCGGCAAGAGAGCTACAACGAAGCATGCCGAACGGAGAAAATAGCAGCAGCTCATCTGTTCACACCTTGTTTCTGCCATGTGCTTGAACGCCAAGACGTTCGCGCTTCTGTGAGATGAAAGACGTCCTTCTGCATATGTGGTTGCTCACACCGGTGCACTTGTTAGTGTATCCATTCAGTCCTGGGCTGCGGGGCATTCAGAAGTGGCTCTGTGGAGACGTCTGCATAGAGGCAGCTGTCAGAACACGCACACTCGATTGTTCACCAAAACATATGCAGACGCGTCCTTAGCCTGTAGATTTGGATGCACAGAGTTCCCTGTGTTCGCAAGAGACAAGGGAATCGCGTCTGTGCGCACAGAAGCAATAGCGGACCGTTTCCCTCGGAGTGAACGCGAAAGAGCCGTCTATATACTCGCAGACACGCGAACGTGCCTCAATGCGGTCACAGAGGCAGCAGCTTTTGCACAGATGCTCCTGGTGATTCTGGCACTTTCCAGGCACACTCCTGAAAGTCGCGCACACTGCTGTTCACTCGCTAAACGACCTCTTGGGAAACACGTCTCCGGTCGACGGACCGCTCAGATTGCTTCTCGTGTAACTGTGAACTGTGTCAGCGCAGGGAATCCGTCTCTGTTGAGCAGATGTCAATCCTGCCTCGCTTTTGCTTTGTTGCCTCTACCAAGATGATTTCCCGTTTCTCTCTTCACTGGAGCAGGCAGACACAGCCAACGCACATCAAGTGTCAAGAGACACGCTCTGCTGAGCTCAACGCTTGTGCAGATGCACATGTGCGACGAAGTCAACACACGTGCTTGTGGAGAGAAAGAAAGGGACTCCCAGGCGTGTGGAGCGACGGGGAGAAAGAGCGGGCGCTGAGGAACACAGTTTCAAACAGACTGTCTCCACACAAACAGGCACCTGTCTGCAGGTATCCTAGATCTTGATTCTTGAACTTGAGGAAACACGCGTCTGAGCAAAACTCCCAAACGCTTCCAGGAAAGACACAGGCTCTCCCACAAGCACACAAGTGTTTGCCCTCAGCTATAGATCAGGGACAAGCCTGTGAAGAGCAACCAAAGAGCTCGTCCGTCTTTCCCTCAATAGATGGGAGTAGGCGCGCTTGCGGATGTGTGCGTGTGTGTGGCCACGCGTTTGCTTAGGCATCAGTGTGTGAAAAGGTAGGTGCTTTTCTCTAGCTGCGTGTGCGTGCACGTGGTGCTGGGTGCACATCCCTGGGTGCTCGTGGAAAGGTTTCTGCATGGTTTTCGCTGAGGAATCGTGTGTGTGCACATGGACAAAGAGAAGGCGCAGCAACCAGGTTCCAGCGCCGAAGAAGGCAAAAGGCGAGGTTTCCGGCGCTATCTCCTTCTCTCCCCAGAGCTAGTCGCGCAAAGCAAGCCGCTAAGCCGGCGACCGGCAAGAGAGCTACAACGAAGCATGCCGAACGGAGAAAATAGCAGCAGCTCATCTGTTCACACCTTGTTTCTGCCATGTGCTTGAACGCCAAGACGTTCGCGCTTCTGTGAGATGAAAGACGTCCTTCTGCATATGTGGTTGCTCACACCGGTGCACTTGTTAGTGTATCCATTCAGTCCTGGGCTGCGGGGCATTCAGAAGTGGCTCTGTGGAGACGTCTGCATAGAGGCAGCTGTCAGAACACGCACACTCGATTGTTCACCAAAACATATGCAGACGCGTCCTTAGCCTGTAGATTTGGATGCACAGAGTTCCCTGTGTTCGCAAGAGACAAGGGAATCGCGTCTGTGCGCACAGAAGCAATAGCGGACCGTTTCCCTCGGAGTGAACGCGAAAGAGCCGTCTATATACTCGCAGACACGCGAACGTGCCTCAATGCGGTCACAGAGGCAGCAGCTTTTGCACAGATGCTCCTGGTGATTCTGGCACTTTCCAGGCACACTCCTGAAAGTCGCGCACACTGCTGTTCACTCGCTAAACGACCTCTTGGGAAACACGTCTCCGGTCGACGGACCGCTCAGATTGCTTCTCGTGTAACTGTGAACTGTGTCAGCGCAGGGAATCCGTCTCTGTTGAGCAGATGTCAATCCTGCCTCGCCTTTGCTTTGTTGCCTCTACCAAGATGATTTCCCGTTTCTCTCTTCACTGGAGCAGGCAGACACAGCCAACGCACATCAAGTGTCAAGAGACACGCTCTGCTGAGCTCAACGCTTGTGCAGATGCACATGTGCGACGAAGTCAACACACGTGCTTGTGGAGAGAAAGAAAGGGACTCCCAGGCGTGTGGAGCGACGGGGAGAAAGAGCGGGCGCTGAGGAACACAGTTTCAAACAGACTGTCTCCACACAAACAGGCACCTGTCTGCAGGTATCCTAGATCTTGATTCTTGAACTTGAGGAAACACGCGTCTGAGCAAAACTCCCAAACGCTTCCAGGAAAGACACAGGCTCTCCCACAAGCACACAAGTGTTTGCCCTCAGCTATAGATCAGGGACAAGCCTGTGAAGAGCAACCAAAGAGCTCGTCCGTCTTTCCCTCAATAGATGGGAGTAGGCGCGCTTGCGGATGTGTGCGTGTGTGTGGCCACGCGTTTGCTTAGGCATCAGTGTGTGAAAAGGTAGGTGCTTTTCTCTAGCTGCGTGTGCGTGCACGTGGTGCTGGGTGCACATCCCTGGGTGCTCGTGGAAAGGTTTCTGCATGGTTTTCGCTGAGGAATCGTGTGTGTGCACATGGACAAAGAGAAGGCGCAGCAACCAGGTTCCAGCGCCGAAGAAGGCAAAAGGCGAGGTTTCCGGCGCTATCTCCTTCTCTCCCCAGAGCTAGTCGCGCAAAGCAAGCCGCTAAGCCGGCGACCGGCAAGAGAGCTACAACGAAGCATGCCGAACGGAGAAAATAGCAGCAGCTCATCTGTTCACACCTTGTTTCTGCCATGTGCTTGAACGCCAAGACGTTCGCGCTTCTGTGAGATGAAAGACGTCCTTCTGCATATGTGGTTGCTCACACCGGTGCACTTGTTAGTGTATCCATTCAGTCCTGGGCTGCGGGGCATTCAGAAGTGGCTCTGTGGAGACGTCTGCATAGAGGCAGCTGTCAGAACACGCACACTCGATTGTTCACCAAAACATATGCAGACGCGTCCTTAGCCTGTAGATTTGGATGCACAGAGTTCCCTGTGTTCGCAAGAGACAAGGGAATCGCGTCTGTGCGCACAGAAGCAATAGCGGACCGTTTCCCTCGGAGTGAACGCGAAAGAGCCGTCTATATACTCGCAGACACGCGAACGTGCCTCAATGCGGTCACAGAGGCAGCAGCTTTTGCACAGATGCTCCTGGTGATTCTGGCACTTTCCAGGCACACTCCTGAAAGTCGCGCACACTGCTGTTCACTCGCTAAACGACCTCTTGGGAAACACGTCTCCGGTCGACGGACCGCTCAGATTGCTTCTCGTGTAACTGTGAACTGTGTCAGCGCAGGGAATCCGTCTCTGTTGAGCAGATGTCAATCCTGCCTCGCCTTTGCTTTGTTGCCTCTACCAAGATGATTTCCCGTTTCTCTCTTCACTGGAGCAGGCAGACACAGCCAACGCACATCAAGTGTCAAGAGACACGCTCTGCTGAGCTCAACGCTTGTGCAGATGCACATGTGCGACGAAGTCAACACACGTGCTTGTGGAGAGAAAGAAAGGGACTCCCAGGCGTGTGGAGCGACGGGGAGAAAGAGCGGGCGCTGAGGAACACAGTTTCAAACAGACTGTCTCCACACAAACAGGCACCTGTCTGCAGGTATCCTAGATCTTGATTCTTGAACTTGAGGAAACACGCGTCTGAGCAAAACTCCCAAACGCTTCCAGGAAAGACACAGGCTCTCCCACAAGCACACAAGTGTTTGCCCTCAGCTATAGATCAGGGACAAGCCTGTGAAGAGCAACCAAAGAGCTCGTCCGTCTTTCCCTCAATAGATGGGAGTAGGCGCGCTTGCGGATGTGTGCGTGTGTGTGGCCACGCGTTTGCTTAGGCATCAGTGTGTGAAAAGGTAGGTGCTTTTCTCTAGCTGCGTGTGCGTGCACGTGGTGCTGGGTGCACATCCCTGGGTGCTCGTGGAAAGGTTTCTGCATGGTTTTCGCTGAGGAATCGTGTGTGTGCACATGGACAAAGAGAAGGCGCAGCAACCAGGTTCCAGCGCCGAAGAAGGCAAAAGGCGAGGTTTCCGGCGCTATCTCCTTCTCTCCCCAGAGCTAGTCGCGCAAAGCAAGCCGCTAAGCCGGCGACCGGCAAGAGAGCTACAACGAAGCATGCCGAACGGAGAAAATAGCAGCAGCTCATCTGTTCACACCTTGTTTCTGCCATGTGCTTGAACGCCAAGACGTTCGCGCTTCTGTGAGATGAAAGACGTCCTTCTGCATATGTGGTTGCTCACACCGGTGCACTTGTTAGTGTATCCATTCAGTCCTGGGCTGCGGGGCATTCAGAAGTGGCTCTGTGGAGACGTCTGCATAGAGGCAGCTGTCAGAACACGCACACTCGATTGTTCACCAAAACATATGCAGACGCGTCCTTAGCCTGTAGATTTGGATGCACAGAGTTCCCTGTGTTCGCAAGAGACAAGGGAATCGCGTCTGTGCGCACAGAAGCAATAGCGGACCGTTTCCCTCGGAGTGAACGCGAAAGAGCCGTCTATATACTCGCAGACACGCGAACGTGCCTCAATGCGGTCACAGAGGCAGCAGCTTTTGCACAGATGCTCCTGGTGATTCTGGCACTTTCCAGGCACACTCCTGAAAGTCGCGCACACTGCTGTTCACTCGCTAAACGACCTCTTGGGAAACACGTCTCCGGTCGACGGACCGCTCAGATTGCTTCTCGTGTAACTGTGAACTGTGTCAGCGCAGGGAATCCGTCTCTGTTGAGCAGATGTGGATCCTGCCTCGCTTTTGCTTTGTTGCCTCTACCAAGATGATTTCCCGTTTCTCTCTTCACTGGAGCAGGCAGACACAGCCAACGCACATCAAGTGTCAAGAGACACGCTCTGCTGAGCTCAACGCTTGTGCAGATGCACATGTGCGACGAAGTCAACACACGTGCTTGTGGAGAGAAAGAAAGGGACTCCCAGGCGTGTGGAGCGACGGGGAGAAAGAGCGGGCGCTGAGGAACACAGTTTCAAACAGACTGTCTCCACACAAACAGGCACCTGTCTGCAGGTATCCTAGATCTTGATTCTTGAACTTGAGGAAACACGCGTCTGAGCAAAACTCCCAAACGCTTCCAGGAAAGACACAGGCTCTCCCACAAGCACACAAGTGTTTGCCCTCAGCTATAGATCAGGGACAAGCCTGTGAAGAGATGCCCTGCTATTCTTTCGCCTTATGGCATCATGTGTTTCGTTCCTCTTGGAGATCGATTGTTAAACGTATTTCCTAGGGCGACTGTGAAGCATTTGCCAGCGGAGGAGAAGTAGCACGGAGCAGCATTCAGTACTGCCTACGAGTGTCTTTGCTACCCTACTAGCGGAGCTCCAAGAACAGGCACACATCTTCAGGTACCTTCCAAATGTGGATTCCCCTGCAGCCCCGTAGGCGGGCGTGCAGTACGCCAACCGTCAACGGACGTTTTTCCCCTCAAGCCTGTCAGGACGTTGCTCGTCCGTCTTTCCCTCAATAGATGGGAGTAGGCGCGCTTGCGGATGTGTGCGTGTGTGTGGCCACGCGTTTGCTTAGGCTTCAGTGTGTGAAAAGGTAGGTGCTTTTCTCTAGCTGCGTGTGCGTGCACGTGGTGCTGGGTGCACATCCCTGGGTGCTCGTGGAAAGGTTTCTGCATGGTTTTCGCTGAGGAATCGTGTGTGTGCACATGGACAAAGAGAAGGCGCAGCAACCAGGTTCCAGCGCCGAAGAAGGCAAAAGGCGAGGTTTCCGGCGCTATCTCCTTCTCTCCCCAGAGCTAGTCGCGCAAAGCAAGCCGCTAAGCCGGCGACCGGCAAGAGAGCTACAACGAAGCATGCCGAACGGAGAAAATAGCAGCAGCTCATCTGTTCACACCTTGTTTCTGCCATGTGCTTGAACGCCAAGACGTTCGCGCTTCTGTGAGATGAAAGACGTCCTTCTGCATATGTGGTTGCTCACACCGGTGCACTTGTTAGTGTATCCATTTAGTCCTGGGCTGCGGGGCATTCAGAAGTGGCTCTGTGGAGACGTCTGCATAGAGGCAGCTGTCAGAACACGCACACTCGATTGTTCACCAAAACATATGCAGACGCGTCCTTAGCCTGTAGATTTGGATGCACAGAGTTCCCTGTGTTCGCAAGAGACAAGGGAATCGCGTCTGTGCGCACAGAAGCAATAGCGGACCGTTTCCCTCGGAGTGAACGCGAAAGAGCCGTCTATATACTCGCAGACACGCGAACGTGCCTCAATGCGGTCACAGAGGCAGCAGCTTTTGCACAGATGCTCCTGGTGATTCTGGCACTTTCCAGGCACACTCCTGAAAGTCGCGCACACTGCTGTTCACTCGCTAAACGACCTCTTGGGAAACACGTCTCCGGTCGACGGACCGCTCAGATTGCTTCTCGTGTAACTGTGAACTGTGTCAGCGCAGGGAATCCGTCTCTGTTGAGCAGATGTCAATCCTGCCTCGCCTTTGCTTTGTTGCCTCTACCAAGATGATTTCCCGTTTCTCTCTTCACTGGAGCAGGCAGACACAGCCAACGCACATCAAGTGTCAAGAGACACGCTCTGCTGAGCTCAACGCTTGTGCAGATGCACATGTGCGACGAAGTCAACACACGTGCTTGTGGAGAGAAAGAAAGGGACTCCCAGGCGTGTGGAGCGACGGGGAGAAAGAGCGGGCGCTGAGGAACACAGTTTCAAACAGACTGTCTCCACACAAACAGGCACCTGTCTGCAGGTATCCTAGATCTTGATTCTTGAACTTGAGGAAACACGCGTCTGAGCAAAACTCCCAAACGCTTCCAGGAAAGACACAGGCTCTCCCACAAGCACACAAGTGTTTGCCCTCAGCTATAGATCAGGGACAAGCCTGTGAAGAGCAACCAAAGAGCTCGTCCGTCTTTCCCTCAATAGATGGGAGTAGGCGCGCTTGCGGATGTGTGCGTGTGTGTGGCCACGCGTTTGCTTAGGCATCAGTGTGTGAAAAGGTAGGTGCTTTTCTCTAGCTGCGTGTGCGTGCACGTGGTGCTGGGTGCACATCCCTGGGTGCTCGTGGAAAGGTTTCTGCATGGTTTTCGCTGAGGAATCGTGTGTGTGCACATGGACAAAGAGAAGGCGCAGCAACCAGGTTCCAGCGCCGAAGAAGGCAAAAGGCGAGGTTTCCGGCGCTATCTCCTTCTCTCCCCAGAGCTAGTCGCGCAAAGCAAGCCGCTAAGCCGGCGACCGGCAAGAGAGCTACAACGAAGCATGCCGAACGGAGAAAATAGCAGCAGCTCATCTGTTCACACCTTGTTTCTGCCATGTGCTTGAACGCCAAGACGTTCGCGCTTCTGTGAGATGAAAGACGTCCTTCTGCATATGTGGTTGCTCACACCGGTGCACTTGTTAGTGTATCCATTCAGTCCTGGGCTGCGGGGCATTCAGAAGTGGCTCTGTGGAGACGTCTGCATAGAGGCAGCTGTCAGAACACGCACACTCGATTGTTCACCAAAACATATGCAGACGCGTCCTTAGCCTGTAGATTTGGATGCACAGAGTTCCCTGTGTTCGCAAGAGACAAGGGAATCGCGTCTGTGCGCACAGAAGCAATAGCGGACCGTTTCCCTCGGAGTGAACGCGAAAGAGCCGTCTATATACTCGCAGACACGCGAACGTGCCTCAATGCGGTCACAGAGGCAGCAGCTTTTGCACAGATGCTCCTGGTGATTCTGGCACTTTCCAGGCACACTCCTGAAAGTCGCGCACACTGCTGTTCACTCGCTAAACGACCTCTTGGGAAACACGTCTCCGGTCGACGGACCGCTCAGATTGCTTCTCGTGTAACTGTGAACTGTGTCAGCGCAGGGAATCCGTCTCTGTTGAGCAGATGTGGATCCTGCCTCGCTTTTGCTTTGTTGCCTCTACCAAGATGATTTCCCGTTTCTCTCTTCACTGGAGCAGGCAGACACAGCCAACGCACATCAAGTGTCAAGAGACACGCTCTGCTGAGCTCAACGCTTGTGCAGATGCACATGTGCGACGAAGTCAACACACGTGCTTGTGGAGAGAAAGAAAGGGACTCCCAGGCGTGTGGAGCGACGGGGAGAAAGAGCGGGCGCTGAGGAACACAGTTTCAAACAGACTGTCTCCACACAAACAGGCACCTGTCTGCAGGTATCCTAGATCTTGATTCTTGAACTTGAGGAAACACGCGTCTGAGCAAAACTCCCAAACGCTTCCAGGAAAGACACAGGCTCTCCCACAAGCACACAAGTGTTTGCCCTCAGCTATAGATCAGGGACAAGCCTGTGAAGAGATGCCCTGCTATTCTTTCGCCTTATGGCATCATGTGTTTCGTTCCTCTTGGAGATCGATTGTTAAACGTATTTCCTAGGGCGACTGTGAAGCATTTGCCAGCGGAGGAGAAGTAGCACGGAGCAGCATTCAGTACTGCCTACGAGTGTCTTTGCTACCCTACTAGCGGAGCTCCAAGAACAGGCACACATCTTCAGGTACCTTCCAAATGTGGATTCCCCTGCAGCCCCGTAGGCGGGCGTGCAGTACGCCAACCGTCAACGGACGTTTTTCCCCTCAAGCCTGTCAGGACGTTGCTCGTCCGTCTTTCCCTCAATAGATGGGAGTAGGCGCGCTTGCGGATGTGTGCGTGTGTGTGGCCACGCGTTTGCTTAGGCTTCAGTGTGTGAAAAGGTAGGTGCTTTTCTCTAGCTGCGTGTGCGTGCACGTGGTGCTGGGTGCACATCCCTGGGTGCTCGTGGAAAGGTTTCTGCATGGTTTTCGCTGAGGAATCGTGTGTGTGCACATGGACAAAGAGAAGGCGCAGCAACCAGGTTCCAGCGCCGAAGAAGGCAAAAGGCGAGGTTTCCGGCGCTATCTCCTTCTCTCCCCAGAGCTAGTCGCGCAAAGCAAGCCGCTAAGCCGGCGACCGGCAAGAGAGCTACAACGAAGCATGCCGAACGGAGAAAATAGCAGCAGCTCATCTGTTCACACCTTGTTTCTGCCATGTGCTTGAACGCCAAGACTTTCGCGCTTCTGTGAGATGAAAGACGTCCTTCTGCATATGTGGTTGCTCACACCGGTGCACTTGTTAGTGTATCCATTCAGTCCTGGGCTGCGGGGCATTCAGAAGTGGCTCTGTGGAGACGTCTGCATAGAGGCAGCTGTCAGAACACGCACACTCGATTGTTCACCAAAACATATGCAGACGCGTCCTTAGCCTGTAGATTTGGATGCACAGAGTTCCCTGTGTTCGCAAGAGACAAGGGAATCGCGTCTGTGCGCACAGAAGCAATAGCGGACCGTTTCCCTCGGAGTGAACGCGAAAGAGCCGTCTATATACTCGCAGACACGCGAACGTGCCTCAATGCGGTCACAGAGGCAGCAGCTTTTGCACAGATGCTCCTGGTGATTCTGGCACTTTCCAGGCACACTCCTGAAAGTCGCGCACACTGCTGTTCACTCGCTAAATGACCTCTTGGGAAACACGTCTCCGGTCGACGGACCGCTCAGATTGCTTCTCGTGTAACTGTGAACTGTGTCAGCGCAGGGAATCCGTCTCTGTTGAGCAGATGCCAATCCTGCCTCGCTTTTGCTTTGTTGCCTCTACCAAGATGATTTCCCGTTTCTCTCTTCACTGGAGCAGGCAGACACAGCCAACGCACATCAAGTGTCAAGAGACACGCTCTGCTGAGCTCAACGCTTGTGCAGATGCACATGTGCGACGAAGTCAACACACGTGCTTGTGGAGAGAAAGAAAGGGACTCCCAGGCGTGTGGAGCGACGGGGAGAAAGAGCGGGCGCTGAGGAACACAGTTTCAAACAGACTGTCTCCACACAAACAGGCACCTGTCTGCAGGTATCCTAGATCTTGATTCTTGAACTTGAGGAAACACGCGTCTGAGCAAAACTCCCAAACGCTTCCAGGAAAGACACAGGCTCTCCCACAAGCACACAAGTGTTTGCCCTCAGCTATAGATCAGGGACAAGCCTGTGAAGAGATGCCCTGCTATTCTTTCGCCTTATGGCATCATGTGTTTCGTTCCTCTTGGAGATCGATTGTTAAACGTCTTTCCTAGGGCGACTGTGAAGCATTTGCCAGCGGAGGAGAAGTAGCACGGAGCAGCATTCAGTACTGCCTACGAGTGTCTTTGCTACCCTACTAGCGGAGCTCCAAGAACAGGCACACATCTTCAGGTACCTTCCAAATGTGGATTCCCCTGCAGCCCCGTAGGCGGGCGTGCAGTACGCCAACCGTCAACGGACGTTTTTCCCCTCAAGCCTGTCAGGACGTTGCTCGTCCGTCTTTCCCTCAATAGATGGGAGTAGGCGCGCTTGCGGATGTGTGCGTGTGTGTGGCCACGCGTTTGCTTAGGCTTCAGTGTGTGAAAAGGTAGGTGCTTTTCTCTAGCTGCGTGTGCGTGCACGTGGTGCTGGGTGCACATCCCTGGGTGCTCGTGGAAAGGTTTCTGCATGGTTTTCGCTGAGGAATCGTGTGTGTGCACATGGACAAAGAGAAGGCGCAGCAACCAGGTTCCAGCGCCGAAGAAGGCAAAAGGCGAGGTTTCCGGCGCTATCTCCTTCTCTCCCCAGAGCTAGTCGCGCAAAGCAAGCCGCTAAGCCGGCGACCGGCAAGAGAGCTACAACGAAGCATGCCGAACGGAGAAAATAGCAGCAGCTCATCTGTTCACACCTTGTTTCTGCCATGTGCTTGAACGCCAAGACGTTCGCGCTTCTGTGAGATGAAAGACGTCCTTCTGCATATGTGGTTGCTCACACCGGTGCACTTGTTAGTGTATCCATTCAGTCCTGGGCTGCGGGGCATTCAGAAGTGGCTCTGTGGAGACGTCTGCATAGAGGCAGCTGTCAGAACACGCACACTCGATTGTTCACCAAAACATATGCAGACGCGTCCTTAGCCTGTAGATTTGGATGCACAGAGTTCCCTGTGTTCGCAAGAGACAAGGGAATCGCGTCTGTGCGCACAGAAGCAATAGCGGACCGTTTCCCTCGGAGTGAACGCGAAAGAGCCGTCTATATACTCGCAGACACGCGAACGTGCCTCAATGCGGTCACAGAGGCAGCAGCTTTTGCACAGATGCTCCTGGTGATTCTGGCACTTTCCAGGCACACTCCTGAAAGTCGCGCACACTGCTGTTCACTCGCTAAACGACCTCTTGGGAAACACGTCTCCGGTCGACGGACCGCTCAGATTGCTTCTCGTGTAACTGTGAACTGTGTCAGCGCAGGGAATCCGTCTCTGTTGAGCAGATGTCAATCCTGCCTCGCCTTTGCTTTGTTGCCTCTACCAAGATGATTTCCCGTTTCTCTCTTCACTGGAGCAGGCAGACACAGCCAACGCACATCAAGTGTCAAGAGACACGCTCTGCTGAGCTCAACGCTTGTGCAGATGCACATGTGCGACGAAGTCAACACACGTGCTTGTGGAGAGAAAGAAAGGGACTCCCAGGCGTGTGGAGCGACGGGGAGAAAGAGCGGGCGCTGAGGAACACAGTTTCAAACAGACTGTCTCACACAAACAGGCACCTGTCTGCAGGTATCCTAGATCTTGATTCTTGAACTTGAGGAAACACGCGTCTGAGCAAAACTCCCAAACGCTTCCAGGAAAGACACAGGCTCTCCCACAAGCACACAAGTGTTTGCCCTCAGCTAT
Source organism: Patagioenas fasciata (assembly GCF_037038585.1). Taxonomy (NCBI): domain Eukaryota; kingdom Metazoa; phylum Chordata; class Aves; order Columbiformes; family Columbidae; genus Patagioenas; species Patagioenas fasciata. The sequence continues at coordinate 90,286 of NW_027288792.1, read as the reverse complement.
AGATCAGGGACAAGCCTGTGAAGAGCAACCAAAGAGCTCGTCCGTCTTTCCCTCAATAGATGGGAGTAGGCGCGCTTGCGGATGTGTGCGTGTGTGTGGCCACGCGTTTGCTTAGGCATCAGTGTGTGAAAAGGTAGGTGCTTTTCTCTAGCTGCGTGTGCGTGCACGTGGTGCTGGGTGCACATCCCTGGGTGCTCGTGGAAAGGTTTCTGCATGGTTTTCGCTGAGGAATCGTGTGTGTGCACATGGACAAAGAGAAGGCGCAGCAACCAGGTTCCAGCGCCGAAGAAGGCAAAAGGCGAGGTTTCCGGCGCTATCTCCTTCTCTCCCCAGAGCTAGTCGCGCAAAGCAAGCCGCTAAGCCGGCGACCGGCAAGAGAGCTACAACGAAGCATGCCGAACGGAGAAAATAGCAGCAGCTCATCTGTTCACACCTTGTTTCTGCCATGTGCTTGAACGCCAAGACGTTCGCGCTTCTGTGAGATGAAAGACGTCCTTCTGCATATGTGGTTGCTCACACCGGTGCACTTGTTAGTGTATCCATTCAGTCCTGGGCTGCGGGGCATTCAGAAGTGGCTCTGTGGAGACGTCTGCATAGAGGCAGCTGTCAGAACACGCACACTCGATTGTTCACCAAAACATATGCAGACGCGTCCTTAGCCTGTAGATTTGGATGCACAGAGTTCCCTGTGTTCGCAAGAGACAAGGGAATCGCGTCTGTGCGCACAGAAGCAATAGCGGACCGTTTCCCTCGGAGTGAACGCGAAAGAGCCGTCTATATACTCGCAGACACGCGAACGTGCCTCAATGCGGTCACAGAGGCAGCAGCTTTTGCACAGATGCTCCTGGTGATTCTGGCACTTTCCAGGCACACTCCTGAAAGTCGCGCACACTGCTGTTCACTCGCTAAACGACCTCTTGGGAAACACGTCTCCGGTCGACGGACCGCTCAGATTGCTTCTCGTGTAACTGTGAACTGTGTCAGCGCAGGGAATCCGTCTCTGTTGAGCAGATGTGGATCCTGCCTCGCTTTTGCTTTGTTGCCTCTACCAAGATGATTTCCCGTTTCTCTCTTCACTGGAGCAGGCAGACACAGCCAACGCACATCAAGTGTCAAGAGACACGCTCTGCTGAGCTCAACGCTTGTGCAGATGCACATGTGCGACGAAGTCAACACACGTGCTTGTGGAGAGAAAGAAAGGGACTCCCAGGCGTGTGGAGCGACGGGGAGAAAGAGCGGGCGCTGAGGAACACAGTTTCAAACAGACTGTCTCCACACAAACAGGCACCTGTCTGCAGGTATCCTAGATCTTGATTCTTGAACTTGAGGAAACACGCGTCTGAGCAAAACTCCCAAACGCTTCCAGGAAAGACACAGGCTCTCCCACAAGCACACAAGTGTTTGCCCTCAGCTATAGATCAGGGACAAGCCTGTGAAGAGATGCCCTGCTATTCTTTCGCCTTATGGCATCATGTGTTTCGTTCCTCTTGGAGATCGATTGTTAAACGTATTTCCTAGGGCGACTGTGAAGCATTTGCCAGCGGAGGAGAAGTAGCACGGAGCAGCATTCAGTACTGCCTACGAGTGTCTTTGCTACCCTACTAGCGGAGCTCCAAGAACAGGCACACATCTTCAGGTACCTTCCAAATGTGGATTCCCCTGCAGCCCCGTAGGCGGGCGTGCAGTACGCCAACCGTCAACGGACGTTTTTCCCCTCAAGCCTGTCAGGACGTTGCTCGTCCGTCTTTCCCTCAATAGATGGGAGTAGGCGCGCTTGCGGATGTGTGCGTGTGTGTGGCCACGCGTTTGCTTAGGCTTCAGTGTGTGAAAAGGTAGGTGCTTTTCTCTAGCTGCGTGTGCGTGCACGTGGTGCTGGGTGCACATCCCTGGGTGCTCGTGGAAAGGTTTCTGCATGGTTTTCGCTGAGGAATCGTGTGTGTGCACATGGACAAAGAGAAGGCGCAGCAACCAGGTTCCAGCGCCGAAGAAGGCAAAAGGCGAGGTTTCCGGCGCTATCTCCTTCTCTCCCCAGAGCTAGTCGCGCAAAGCAAGCCGCTAAGCCGGCGACCGGCAAGAGAGCTACAACGAAGCATGCCGAACGGAGAAAATAGCAGCAGCTCATCTGTTCACACCTTGTTTCTGCCATGTGCTTGAACGCCAAGACTTTCGCGCTTCTGTGAGATGAAAGACGTCCTTCTGCATATGTGGTTGCTCACACCGGTGCACTTGTTAGTGTATCCATTCAGTCCTGGGCTGCGGGGCATTCAGAAGTGGCTCTGTGGAGACGTCTGCATAGAGGCAGCTGTCAGAACACGCACACTCGATTGTTCACCAAAACATATGCAGACGCGTCCTTAGCCTGTAGATTTGGATGCACAGAGTTCCCTGTGTTCGCAAGAGACAAGGGAATCGCGTCTGTGCGCACAGAAGCAATAGCGGACCGTTTCCCTCGGAGTGAACGCGAAAGAGCCGTCTATATACTCGCAGACACGCGAACGTGCCTCAATGCGGTCACAGAGGCAGCAGCTTTTGCACAGATGCTCCTGGTGATTCTGGCACTTTCCAGGCACACTCCTGAAAGTCGCGCACACTGCTGTTCACTCGCTAAATGACCTCTTGGGAAACACGTCTCCGGTCGACGGACCGCTCAGATTGCTTCTCGTGTAACTGTGAACTGTGTCAGCGCAGGGAATCCGTCTCTGTTGAGCAGATGCCAATCCTGCCTCGCTTTTGCTTTGTTGCCTCTACCAAGATGATTTCCCGTTTCTCTCTTCACTGGAGCAGGCAGACACAGCCAACGCACATCAAGTGTCAAGAGACACGCTCTGCTGAGCTCAACGCTTGTGCAGATGCACATGTGCGACGAAGTCAACACACGTGCTTGTGGAGAGAAAGAAAGGGACTCCCAGGCGTGTGGAGCGACGGGGAGAAAGAGCGGGCGCTGAGGAACACAGTTTCAAACAGACTGTCTCCACACAAACAGGCACCTGTCTGCAGGTATCCTAGATCTTGATTCTTGAACTTGAGGAAACACGCGTCTGAGCAAAACTCCCAAACGCTTCCAGGAAAGACACAGGCTCTCCCACAAGCACACAAGTGTTTGCCCTCAGCTATAGATCAGGGACAAGCCTGTGAAGAGATGCCCTGCTATTCTTTCGCCTTATGGCATCATGTGTTTCGTTCCTCTTGGAGATCGATTGTTAAACGTCTTTCCTAGGGCGACTGTGAAGCATTTGCCAGCGGAGGAGAAGTAGCACGGAGCAGCATTCAGTACTGCCTACGAGTGTCTTTGCTACCCTACTAGCGGAGCTCCAAGAACAGGCACACATCTTCAGGTACCTTCCAAATGTGGATTCCCCTGCAGCCCCGTAGGCGGGCGTGCAGTACGCCAACCGTCAACGGACGTTTTTCCCCTCAAGCCTGTCAGGACGTTGCTCGTCCGTCTTTCCCTCAATAGATGGGAGTAGGCGCGCTTGCGGATGTGTGCGTGTGTGTGGCCACGCGTTTGCTTAGGCTTCAGTGTGTGAAAAGGTAGGTGCTTTTCTCTAGCTGCGTGTGCGTGCACGTGGTGCTGGGTGCACATCCCTGGGTGCTCGTGGAAAGGTTTCTGCATGGTTTTCGCTGAGGAATCGTGTGTGTGCACATGGACAAAGAGAAGGCGCAGCAACCAGGTTCCAGCGCCGAAGAAGGCAAAAGGCGAGGTTTCCGGCGCTATCTCCTTCTCTCCCCAGAGCTAGTCGCGCAAAGCAAGCCGCTAAGCCGGCGACCGGCAAGAGAGCTACAACGAAGCATGCCGAACGGAGAAAATAGCAGCAGCTCATCTGTTCACACCTTGTTTCTGCCATGTGCTTGAACGCCAAGACGTTCGCGCTTCTGTGAGATGAAAGACGTCCTTCTGCATATGTGGTTGCTCACACCGGTGCACTTGTTAGTGTATCCATTCAGTCCTGGGCTGCGGGGCATTCAGAAGTGGCTCTGTGGAGACGTCTGCATAGAGGCAGCTGTCAGAACACGCACACTCGATTGTTCACCAAAACATATGCAGACGCGTCCTTAGCCTGTAGATTTGGATGCACAGAGTTCCCTGTGTTCGCAAGAGACAAGGGAATCGCGTCTGTGCGCACAGAAGCAATAGCGGACCGTTTCCCTCGGAGTGAACGCGAAAGAGCCGTCTATATACTCGCAGACACGCGAACGTGCCTCAATGCGGTCACAGAGGCAGCAGCTTTTGCACAGATGCTCCTGGTGATTCTGGCACTTTCCAGGCACACTCCTGAAAGTCGCGCACACTGCTGTTCACTCGCTAAACGACCTCTTGGGAAACACGTCTCCGGTCGACGGACCGCTCAGATTGCTTCTCGTGTAACTGTGAACTGTGTCAGCGCAGGGAATCCGTCTCTGTTGAGCAGATGTCAATCCTGCCTCGCCTTTGCTTTGTTGCCTCTACCAAGATGATTTCCCGTTTCTCTCTTCACTGGAGCACGCAGACACAGCCAACGCACATCAAGTGTCAAGAGACACGCTCTGCTGAGCTCAACGCTTGTGCAGATGCACATGTGCGACGAAGTCAACACACGTGCTTGTGGAGAGAAAGAAAGGGACTCCCAGGCGTGTGGAGCGACGGGGAGAAAGAGCGGGCGCTGAGGAACACAGTTTCAAACAGACTGTCTCCACACAAACAGGCACCTGTCTGCAGGTATCCTAGATCTTGATTCTTGAACTTGAGGAAACACGCGTCTGAGCAAAACTCCCAAACGCTTCCAGGAAAGACACAGGCTCTCCCACAAGCACACAAGTGTTTGCCCTCAGCTATAGATCAGGGACAAGCCTGTGAAGAGCAACCAAAGAGCTCGTCCGTCTTTCCCTCAATAGATGGGAGTAGGCGCGCTTGCGGATGTGTGCGTGTGTGTGGCCACGCGTTTGCTTAGGCATCAGTGTGTGAAAAGGTAGGTGCTTTTCTCTAGCTGCGTGTGCGTGCACGTGGTGCTGGGTGCACATCCCTGGGTGCTCGTGGAAAGGTTTCTGCATGGTTTTCGCTGAGGAATCGTGTGTGTGCACATGGACAAAGAGAAGGCGCAGCAACCAGGTTCCAGCGCCGAAGAAGGCAAAAGGCGAGGTTTCCGGCGCTATCTCCTTCTCTCCCCAGAGCTAGTCGCGCAAAGCAAGCCGCTAAGCCGGCGACCGGCAAGAGAGCTACAACGAAGCATGCCGAACGGAGAAAATAGCAGCAGCTCATCTGTTCACACCTTGTTTCTGCCATGTGCTTGAACGCCAAGACGTTCGCGCTTCTGTGAGATGAAAGACGTCCTTCTGCATATGTGGTTGCTCACACCGGTGCACTTGTTAGTGTATCCATTCAGTCCTGGGCTGCGGGGCATTCAGAAGTGGCTCTGTGGAGACGTCTGCATAGAGGCAGCTGTCAGAACACGCACACTCGATTGTTCACCAAAACATATGCAGACGCGTCCTTAGCCTGTAGATTTGGATGCACAGAGTTCCCTGTGTTCGCAAGAGACAAGGGAATCGCGTCTGTGCGCACAGAAGCAATAGCGGACCGTTTCCCTCGGAGTGAACGCGAAAGAGCCGTCTATATACTCGCAGACACGCGAACGTGCCTCAATGCGGTCACAGAGGCAGCAGCTTTTGCACAGATGCTCCTGGTGATTCTGGCACTTTCCAGGCACACTCCTGAAAGTCGCGCACACTGCTGTTCACTCGCTAAACGACCTCTTGGGAAACACGTCTCCGGTCGACGGACCGCTCAGATTGCTTCTCGTGTAACTGTGAACTGTGTCAGCGCAGGGAATCCGTCTCTGTTGAGCAGATGTCAATCCTGCCTCGCCTTTGCTTTGTTGCCTCTACCAAGATGATTTCCCGTTTCTCTCTTCACTGGAGCACGCAGACACAGCCAACGCACATCAAGTGTCAAGAGACACGCTCTGCTGAGCTCAACGCTTGTGCAGATGCACATGTGCGACGAAGTCAACACACGTGCTTGTGGAGAGAAAGAAAGGGACTCCCAGGCGTGTGGAGCGACGGGGAGAAAGAGCGGGCGCTGAGGAACACAGTTTCAAACAGACTGTCTCCACACAAACAGGCACCTGTCTGCAGGTATCCTAGATCTTGATTCTTGAACTTGAGGAAACACGCGTCTGAGCAAAACTCCCAAACGCTTCCAGGAAAGACACAGGCTCTCCCACAAGCACACAAGTGTTTGCCCTCAGCTATAGATCAGGGACAAGCCTGTGAAGAGCAACCAAAGAGCTCGTCCGTCTTTCCCTCAATAGATGGGAGTAGGCGCGCTTGCGGATGTGTGCGTGTGTGTGGCCACGCGTTTGCTTAGGCATCAGTGTGTGAAAAGGTAGGTGCTTTTCTCTAGCTGCGTGTGCGTGCACGTGGTGCTGGGTGCACATCCCTGGGTGCTCGTGGAAAGGTTTCTGCATGGTTTTCGCTGAGGAATCGTGTGTGTGCACATGGACAAAGAGAAGGCGCAGCAACCAGGTTCCAGCGCCGAAGAAGGCAAAAGGCGAGGTTTCCGGCGCTATCTCCTTCTCTCCCCAGAGCTAGTCGCGCAAAGCAAGCCGCTAAGCCGGCGACCGGCAAGAGAGCTACAACGAAGCATGCCGAACGGAGAAAATAGCAGCAGCTCATCTGTTCACACCTTGTTTCTGCCATGTGCTTGAACGCCAAGACGTTCGCGCTTCTGTGAGATGAAAGACGTCCTTCTGCATATGTGGTTGCTCACACCGGTGCACTTGTTAGTGTATCCATTCAGTCCTGGGCTGCGGGGCATTCAGAAGTGGCTCTGTGGAGACGTCTGCATAGAGGCAGCTGTCAGAACACGCACACTCGATTGTTCACCAAAACATATGCAGACGCGTCCTTAGCCTGTAGATTTGGATGCACAGAGTTCCCTGTGTTCGCAAGAGACAAGGGAATCGCGTCTGTGCGCACAGAAGCAATAGCGGACCGTTTCCCTCGGAGTGAACGCGAAAGAGCCGTCTATATACTCGCAGACACGCGAACGTGCCTCAATGCGGTCACAGAGGCAGCAGCTTTTGCACAGATGCTCCTGGTGATTCTGGCACTTTCCAGGCACACTCCTGAAAGTCGCGCACACTGCTGTTCACTCGCTAAACGACCTCTTGGGAAACACGTCTCCGGTCGACGGACCGCTCAGATTGCTTCTCGTGTAACTGTGAACTGTGTCAGCGCAGGGAATCCGTCTCTGTTGAGCAGATGTCAATCCTGCCTCGCCTTTGCTTTGTTGCCTCTACCAAGATGATTTCCCGTTTCTCTCTTCACTGGAGCAGGCAGACACAGCCAACGCACACCAAGTGTCAAGAGACACGCTCTGCTGAGCTCAACGCTTGTGCAGATGCACATGTGCGACGAAGTCAACACACGTGCTTGTGGAGAGAAAGAAAGGGACTCCCAGGCGTGTGGAGCGACGGGGAGAAAGAGCGGGCGCTGAGGAACACAGTTTCAAACAGACTGTCTCCACACAAACAGGCACCTGTCTGCAGGTATCCTAGATCTTGATTCTTGAACTTGAGGAAACACGCGTCTGAGCAAAACTCCCAAACGCTTCCAGGAAAGACACAGGCTCTCCCACAAGCACACAAGTGTTTGCCCTCAGCTATAGATCAGGGACAAGCCTGTGAAGAGCAACCAAAGAGCTCGTCCGTCTTTCCCTCAATAGATGGGAGTAGGCGCGCTTGCGGATGTGTGCGTGTGTGTGGCCACGCGTTTGCTTAGGCATCAGTGTGTGAAAAGGTAGGTGCTTTTCTCTAGCTGCGTGTGCGTGCACGTGGTGCTGGGTGCACATCCCTGGGTGCTCGTGGAAAGGTTTCTGCATGGTTTTCGCTGAGGAATCGTGTGTGTGCACATGGACAAAGAGAAGGCGCAGCAACCAGGTTCCAGCGCCGAAGAAGGCAAAAGGCGAGGTTTCCGGCGCTATCTCCTTCTCTCCCCAGAGCTAGTCGCGCAAAGCAAGCCGCTAAGCCGGCGACCGGCAAGAGAGCTACAACGAAGCATGCCGAACGGAGAAAATAGCAGCAGCTCATCTGTTCACACCTTGTTTCTGCCATGTGCTTGAACGCCAAGACGTTCGCGCTTCTGTGAGATGAAAGACGTCCTTCTGCATATGTGGTTGCTCACACCGGTGCACTTGTTAGTGTATCCATTCAGTCCTGGGCTGCGGGGCATTCAGAAGTGGCTCTGTGGAGACGTCTGCATAGAGGCAAGCTGTCAGAACACGCACACTCGATTGTTCACCAAAACATATGCAGACGCGTCCTTAGCCTGTAGATTTGGATGCACAGAGTTCCCTGTGTTCGCAAGAGACAAGGGAATCGCGTCTGTGCGCACAGAAGCAATAGCGGACCGTTTCCCTCGGAGTGAACGCGAAAGAGCCGTCTATATACTCGCAGACACGCGAACGTGCCTCAATGCGGTCACAGAGGCAGCAGCTTTTGCACAGATGCTCCTGGTGATTCTGGCACTTTCCAGGCACACTCCTGAAAGTCGCGCACACTGCTGTTCACTCGCTAAACGACCTCTTGGGAAACACGTCTCCGGTCGACGGACCGCTCAGATTGCTTCTCGTGTAACTGTGAACTGTGTCAGCGCAGGGAATCCGTCTCTGTTGAGCAGATGTCAATCCTGCCTCGCTTTTGCTTTGTTGCCTCTACCAAGATGATTTCCCGTTTCTCTCTTCACTGGAGCAGGCAGACACAGCCAACGCACATCAAGTGTCAAGAGACACGCTCTGCTGAGCTCAACGCTTGTGCAGATGCACATGTGCGACGAAGTCAACACACGTGCTTGTGGAGAGAAAGAAAGGGACTCCCAGGCGTGTGGAGCGACGGGGAGAAAGAGCGGGCGCTGAGGAGCACAGTTTCAAACAGACTGTCTCCACACAAACAGGCACCTGTCTGCAGGTATCCTAGATCTTGATTCTTGAACTTGAGGAAACACGCGTCTGAGCAAAACTCCCAAACGCTTCCAGGAAAGACACAGGCTCTCCCACAAGCACACAAGTGTTTGCCCTCAGCTATAGATCAGGGACAAGCCTGTGAAGAGCAACCAAAGAGCTCGTCCGTCTTTCCCTCAGTAGATGGGAGTAGGCGCGCTTGCGGATGTGTGCGTGTGTGTGGCCACGCGTTTGCTTAGGCATCAGTGTGTGAAAAGGTAGGTGCTTTTCTCTAGCTGCGTGTGCGTGCACGTGGTGCTGGGTGCACATCCCTGGGTGCTCGTGGAAAGGTTTCTGCATGGTTTTCGCTGAGGAATCGTGTGTGTGCACATGGACAAAGAGAAGGCGCAGCAACCAGGTTCCAGCGCCGAAGAAGGCAAAAGGCGAGGTTTCCGGCGCTATCTCCTTCTCTCCCCAGAGCTAGTCGCGCAAAGCAAGCCGCTAAGCCGGCGACCGGCAAGAGAGCTACAACGAAGCATGCCGAACGGAGAAAATAGCAGCAGCTCATCTGTTCACACCTTGTTTCTGCCATGTGCTTGAACGCCAAGACGTTCGCGCTTCTGTGAGATGAAAGACGTCCTTCTGCATATGTGGTTGCTCACACCGGTGCACTTGTTAGTGTATCCATTCAGTCCTGGGCTGCGGGGCATTCAGAAGTGGCTCTGTGGAGACGTCTGCATAGAGGCAGCTGTCAGAACACGCACACTCGATTGTTCACCAAAACATATGCAGACGCGTCCTTAGCCTGTAGATTTGGATGCACAGAGTTCCCTGTGTTCGCAAGAGACAAGGGAATCGCGTCTGTGCGCACAGAAGCAATAGCGGACCGTTTCCCTCGGAGTGAACGCGAAAGAGCCGTCTATATACTCGCAGACACGCGAACGTGCCTCAATGCGGTCACAGAGGCAGCAGCTTTTGCACAGATGCTCCTGGTGATTCTGGCACTTTCCAGGCACACTCCTGAAAGTCGCGCACACTGCTGTTCACTCGCTAAACGACCTCTTGGGAAACACGTCTCCGGTCGACGGACCGCTCAGATTGCTTCTCGTGTAACTGTGAACTGTGTCAGCGCAGGGAATCCGTCTCTGTTGAGCAGATGTCAATCCTGCCTCGCCTTTGCTTTGTTGCCTCTACCAAGATGATTTCCCGTTTCTCTCTTCACTGGAGCAGGCAGACACAGCCAACGCACACCAAGTGTCAAGAGACACGCTCTGCTGAGCTCAACGCTTGTGCAGATGCACATGTGCGACGAAGTCAACACACGTGCTTGTGGAGAGAAAGAAAGGGACTCCCAGGCGTGTGGAGCGACGGGGAGAAAGAGCGGGCGCTGAGGAACACAGTTTCAAACAGACTGTCTCCACACAAACAGGCACCTGTCTGCAGGTATCCTAGATCTTGATTCTTGAACTTGAGGAAACACGCGTCTGAGCAAAACTCCCAAACGCTTCCAGGAAAGACACAGGCTCTCCCACAAGCACACAAGTGTTTGCCCTCAGCTATAGATCAGGGACAAGCCTGTGAAGAGCAACCAAAGAGCTCGTCCGTCTTTCCCTCAATAGATGGGAGTAGGCGCGCTTGCGGATGTGTGCGTGTGTGTGGCCACGCGTTTGCTTAGGCATCAGTGTGTGAAAAGGTAGGTGCTTTTCTCTAGCTGCGTGTGCGTGCACGTGGTGCTGGGTGCACATCCCTGGGTGCTCGTGGAAAGGTTTCTGCATGGTTTTCGCTGAGGAATCGTGTGTGTGCACATGGACAAAGAGAAGGCGCAGCAACCAGGTTCCAGCGCCGAAGAAGGCAAAAGGCGAGGTTTCCGGCGCTATCTCCTTCTCTCCCCAGAGCTAGTCGCGCAAAGCAAGCCGCTAAGCCGGCGACCGGCAAGAGAGCTACAACGAAGCATGCCGAACGGAGAAAATAGCAGCAGCTCATCTGTTCACACCTTGTTTCTGCCATGTGCTTGAACGCCAAGACGTTCGCGCTTCTGTGAGATGAAAGACGTCCTTCTGCATATGTGGTTGCTCACACCGGTGCACTTGTTAGTGTATCCATTCAGTCCTGGGCTGCGGGGCATTCAGAAGTGGCTCTGTGGAGACGTCTGCATAGAGGCAGCTGTCAGAACACGCACACTCGATTGTTCACCAAAACATATGCAGACGCGTCCTTAGCCTGTAGATTTGGATGCACAGAGTTCCCTGTGTTCGCAAGAGACAAGGGAATCGCGTCTGTGCGCACAGAAGCAATAGCGGACCGTTTCCCTCGGAGTGAACGCGAAAGAGCCGTCTATATACTCGCAGACACGCGAACGTGCCTCAATGCGGTCACAGAGGCAGCAGCTTTTGCACAGATGCTCCTGGTGATTCTGGCACTTTCCAGGCACACTCCTGAAAGTCGCGCACACTGCTGTTCACTCGCTAAACGACCTCTTGGGAAACACGTCTCCGGTCGACGGACCGCTCAGATTGCTTCTCGTGTAACTGTGAACTGTGTCAGCGCAGGGAATCCGTCTCTGTTGAGCAGATGTCAATCCTGCCTCGCCTTTGCTTTGTTGCCTCTACCAAGATGATTTTTCGTTTCTCTCTTCACTGGAGCAGGCAGACACAGCCAACGCACACCAAGTGTCAAGAGACACGCTCTGCTGAGCTCAACGCTTGTGCAGATGCACATGTGCGACGAAGTCAACACACGTGCTTGTGGAGAGAAAGAAAGGGACTCCCAGGCGTGTGGAGCGACGGGGAGAAAGAGCGGGCGCTGAGGAACACAGTTTCAAACAGACTGTCTCCACACAAACAGGCACCTGTCTGCAGGTATCCTAGATCTTGATTCTTGAACTTGAGGAAACACGCGTCTGAGCAAAACTCCCAAACGCTTCCAGGAAAGACACAGGCTCTCCCACAAGCACACAAGTGTTTGCCCTCAGCTATAGATCAGGGACAAGCCTGTGAAGAGCAACCAAAGAGCTCGTCCGTCTTTCCCTCAATAGATGGGAGTAGGCGCGCTTGCGGATGTGTGCGTGTGTGTGGCCACGCGTTTGCTTAGGCATCAGTGTGTGAAAAGGTAGGTGCTTTTCTCTAGCTGCGTGTGCGTGCACGTGGTGCTGGGTGCACATCCCTGGGTGCTCGTGGAAAGGTTTCTGCATGGTTTTCGCTGAGGAATCGTGTGTGTGCACATGGACAAAGAGAAGGCGCAGCAACCAGGTTCCAGCGCCGAAGAAGGCAAAAGGCGAGGTTTCCGGCGCTATCTCCTTCTCTCCCCAGAGCTAGTCGCGCAAAGCAAGCCGCTAAGCCGGCGACCGGCAAGAGAGCTACAACGAAGCATGCCGAACGGAGAAAATAGCAGCAGCTCATCTGTTCACACCTTGTTTCTGCCATGTGCTTGAACGCCAAGACGTTCGCGCTTCTGTGAGATGAAAGACGTCCTTCTGCATATGTGGTTGCTCACACCGGTGCACTTGTTAGTGTATCCATTCAGTCCTGGGCTGCGGGGCATTCAGAAGTGGCTCTGTGGAGACGTCTGCATAGAGGCAGCTGTCAGAACACGCACACTCGATTGTTCACCAAAACATATGCAGACGCGTCCTTAGCCTGTAGATTTGGATGCACAGAGTTCCCTGTGTTCGCAAGAGACAAGGGAATCGCGTCTGTGCGCACAGAAGCAATAGCGGACCGTTTCCCTCGGAGTGAACGCGAAAGAGCCGTCTATATACTCGCAGACACGCGAACGTGCCTCAATGCGGTCACAGAGGCAGCAGCTTTTGCACAGATGCTCCTGGTGATTCTGGCACTTTCCAGGCACACTCCTGAAAGTCGCGCACACTGCTGTTCACTCGCTAAACGACCTCTTGGGAAACACGTCTCCGGTCGACGGACCGCTCAGATTGCTTCTCGTGTAACTGTGAACTGTGTCAGCGCAGGGAATCCGTCTCTGTTGAGCAGATGTCAATCCTGCCTCGCTTTTGCTTTGTTGCCTCTACCAAGATGATTTCCCGTTTCTCTCTTCACTGGAGCAGGCAGACACAGCCAACGCACATCAAGTGTCAAGAGACACGCTCTGCTGAGCTCAACGCTTGTGCAGATGCACATGTGCGACGAAGTCAACACACGTGCTTGTGGAGAGAAAGAAAGGGACTCCCAGGCGTGTGGAGCGACGGGGAGAAAGAGCGGGCGCTGAGGAACACAGTTTCAAACAGACTGTCTCCACACAAACAGGCACCTGTCTGCAGGTATCCTAGATCTTGATTCTTGAACTTGAGGAAACACGCGTCTGAGCAAAACTCCCAAACGCTTCCAGGAAAGACACAGGCTCTCCCACAAGCACACAAGTGTTTGCCCTCAGCTATAGATCAGGGACAAGCCTGTGAAGAGATGCCCTGCTATTCTTTCGCCTTATGGCATCATGTGTTTCGTTCCTCTTGGAGATCGATTGTTAAACGTATTTCCTAGGGCGACTGTGAAGCATTTGCCAGCGGAGGAGAAGTAGCACGGAGCAGCATTCAGTACTGCCTACGAGTGTCTTTGCTACCCTACTAGGGGAGCTCCAAGAACAGGCACACATCTTCAGGTACCTTCCAAATGTGGATTCCCCTGCAGCCCCGTAGGCGGGCGTGCAGTACGCCAACCGTCAACGGACGTTTTTCCCCTCAAGCCTGTCAGGACGTTGCTCGTCCGTCTTTCCCTCAATAGATGGGAGTAGGCGCGCTTGCGGATGTGTGCGTGTGTGTGGCCACGCGTTTGCTTAGGCTTCAGTGTGTGAAAAGGTAGGTGCTTTTCTCTAGCTGCGTGTGCGTGCACGTGGTGCTGGGTGCACATCCCTGGGTGCTCGTGGAAAGGTTTCTGCATGGTTTTCGCTGAGGAATCGTGTGTGTGCACATGGACAAAGAGAAGGCGCAGCAACCAGGTTCCAGCGCCGAAGAAGGCAAAAGGCGAGGTTTCCGGCGCTATCTCCTTCTCTCCCCAGAGCTAGTCGCGCAAAGCAAGCCGCTAAGCCGGCGACCGGCAAGAGAGCTACAACGAAGCATGCCGAACGGAGAAAATAGCAGCAGCTCATCTGTTCACACCTTGTTTCTGCCATGTGCTTGAACGCCAAGACGTTCGCGCTTCTGTGAGATGAAAGACGTCCTTCTGCATATGTGGTTGCTCACACCGGTGCACTTGTTAGTGTATCCATTCAGTCCTGGGCTGCGGGGCATTCAGAAGTGGCTCTGTGGAGACGTCTGCATAGAGGCAGCTGTCAGAACACGCACACTCGATTGTTCACCAAAACATATGCAGACGCGTCCTTAGCCTGTAGATTTGGATGCACAGAGTTCCCTGTGTTCGCAAGAGACAAGGGAATCGCGTCTGTGCGCACAGAAGCAATAGCGGACCGTTTCCCTCGGAGTGAACGCGAAAGAGCCGTCTATATACTCGCAGACACGCGAACGTGCCTCAATGCGGTCACAGAGGCAGCAGCTTTTGCACAGATGCTCCTGGTGATTCTGGCACTTTCCAGGCACACTCCTGAAAGTCGCGCACACTGCTGTTCACTCGCTAAACGACCTCTTGGGAAACACGTCTCCGGTCGACGGACCGCTCAGATTGCTTCTCGTGTAACTGTGAACTGTGTCAGCGCAGGGAATCCGTCTCTGTTGAGCAGATGTCAATCCTGCCTCGCCTTTGCTTTGTTGCCTCTACCAAGATGATTTCCCGTTTCTCTCTTCACTGGAGCAGGCAGACACAGCCAACGCACATCAAGTGTCAAGAGACACGCTCTGCTGAGCTCAACGCTTGTGCAGATGCACATGTGCGACGAAGTCAACACACGTGCTTGTGGAGAGAAAGAAAGGGACTCCCAGGCGTGTGGAGCGACGGGGAGAAAGAGCGGGCGCTGAGGAACACAGTTTCAAACAGACTGTCTCCACACAAACAGGCACCTGTCTGCAGGTATCCTAGATCTTGATTCTTGAACTTGAGGAAACACGCGTCTGAGCAAAACTCCCAAACGCTTCCAGGAAAGACACAGGCTCTCCCACAAGCACACAAGTGTTTGCCCTCAGCTATAGATCAGGGACAAGCCTGTGAAGAGCAACCAAAGAGCTCGTCCGTCTTTCCCTCAATAGATGGGAGTAGGCGCGCTTGCGGATGTGTGCGTGTGTGTGGCCACGCGTTTGCTTAGGCATCAGTGTGTGAAAAGGTAGGTGCTTTTCTCTAGCTGCGTGTGCGTGCACGTGGTGCTGGGTGCACATCCCTGGGTGCTCGTGGAAAGGTTTCTGCATGGTTTTCGCTGAGGAATCGTGTGTGTGCACATGGACAAAGAGAAGGCGCAGCAACCAGGTTCCAGCGCCGAAGAAGGCAAAAGGCGAGGTTTCCGGCGCTATCTCCTTCTCTCCCCAGAGCTAGTCGCGCAAAGCAAGCCGCTAAGCCGGCGACCGGCAAGAGAGCTACAACGAAGCATGCCGAACGGAGAAAATAGCAGCAGCTCATCTGTTCACACCTTGTTTCTGCCATGTGCTTGAACGCCAAGACGTTCGCGCTTCTGTGAGATGAAAGACGTCCTTCTGCATATGTGGTTGCTCACACCGGTGCACTTGTTAGTGTATCCATTCAGTCCTGGGCTGCGGGGCATTCAGAAGTGGCTCTGTGGAGACGTCTGCATAGAGGCAGCTGTCAGAACACGCACACTCGATTGTTCACCAAAACATATGCAGACGCGTCCTTAGCCTGTAGATTTGGATGCACAGAGTTCCCTGTGTTCGCAAGAGACAAGGGAATCGCGTCTGTGCGCACAGAAACAATAGCGGACCGTTTCCCTCGGAGTGAACGCGAAAGAGCCGTCTATATACTCGCAGACACGCGAACGTGCCTCAATGCGGTCACAGAGGCAGCAGCTTTTGCACAGATGCTCCTGGTGATTCTGGCACTTTCCAGGCACACTCCTGAAAGTCGCGCACACTGCTGTTCACTCGCTAAACGACCTCTTGGGAAACACGTCTCCGGTCGACGGACCGCTCAGATTGCTTCTCGTGTAACTGTGAACTGTGTCAGCGCAGGGAATCCGTCTCTGTTGAGCAGATGTCAATCCTGCCTCGCTTTTGCTTTGTTGCCTCTACCAAGATGATTTCCCGTTTCTCTCTTCACTGGAGCAGGCAGACACAGCCAACGCACATCAAGTGTCAAGAGACACGCTCTGCTGAGCTCAACGCTTGTGCAGATGCACATGTGCGACGAAGTCAACACACGTGCTTGTGGAGAGAAAGAAAGGGACTCCCAGGCGTGTGGAGCGACGGGGAGAAAGAGCGGGCGCTGAGGAACACAGTTTCAAACAGACTGTCTCCACACAAACAGGCACCTGTCTGCAGGTATCCTAGATCTTGATTCTTGAACTTGAGGAAACACGCGTCTGAGCAAAACTCCCAAACGCTTCCAGGAAAGACACAGGCTCTCCCACAAGCACACAAGTGTTTGCCCTCAGCTATAGATCAGGGACAAGCCTGTGAAGAGCAACCAAAGAGCTCGTCCGTCTTTCCCTCAATAGATGGGAGTAGGCGCGCTTGCGGATGTGTGCGTGTGTGTGGCCACGCGTTTGCTTAGGCATCAGTGTGTGAAAAGGTAGGTGCTTTTCTCTAGCTGCGTGTGCGTGCACGTGGTGCTGGGTGCACATCCCTGGGTGCTCGTGGAAAGGTTTCTGCATGGTTTTCGCTGAGGAATCGTGTGTGTGCACATGGACAAAGAGAAGGCGCAGCAACCAGGTTCCAGCGCCGAAGAAGGCAAAAGGCGAGGTTTCCGGCGCTATCTCCTTCTCTCCCCAGAGCTAGTCGCGCAAAGCAAGCCGCTAAGCCGGCGACCGGCAAGAGAGCTACAACGAAGCATGCCGAACGGAGAAAATAGCAGCAGCTCATCTGTTCACACCTTGTTTCTGCCATGTGCTTGAACGCCAAGACGTTCGCGCTTCTGTGAGATGAAAGACGTCCTTCTGCATATGTGGTTGCTCACACCGGTGCACTTGTTAGTGTATCCATTCAGTCCTGGGCTGCGGGGCATTCAGAAGTGGCTCTGTGGAGACGTCTGCATAGAGGCAGCTGTCAGAACACGCACACTCGATTGTTCACCAAAACATATGCAGACGCGTCCTTAGCCTGTAGATTTGGATGCACAGAGTTCCCTGTGTTCGCAAGAGACAAGGGAATCGCGTCTGTGCGCACAGAAACAATAGCGGACCGTTTCCCTCGGAGTGAACGCGAAAGAGCCGTCTATATACTCGCAGACACGCGAACGTGCCTCAATGCGGTCACAGAGGCAGCAGCTTTTGCACAGATGCTCCTGGTGATTCTGGCACTTTCCAGGCACACTCCTGAAAGTCGCGCACACTGCTGTTCACTCGCTAAACGACCTCTTGGGAAACACGTCTCCGGTCGACGGACCGCTCAGATTGCTTCTCGTGTAACTGTGAACTGTGTCAGCGCAGGGAATCCGTCTCTGTTGAGCAGATGTCAATCCTGCCTCGCTTTTGCTTTGTTGCCTCTACCAAGATGATTTCCCGTTTCTCTCTTCACTGGAGCAGGCAGACACAGCCAACGCACATCAAGTGTCAAGAGACACGCTCTGCTGAGCTCAACGCTTGTGCAGATGCACATGTGCGACGAAGTCAACACACGTGCTTGTGGAGAGAAAGAAAGGGACTCCCAGGCGTGTGGAGCGACGGGGAGAAAGAGCGGGCGCTGAGGAACACAGTTTCAAACAGACTGTCTCCACACAAACAGGCACCTGTCTGCAGGTATCCTAGATCTTGATTCTTGAACTTGAGGAAACACGCGTCTGAGCAAAACTCCCAAACGCTTCCAGGAAAGACACAGGCTCTCCCACAAGCACACAAGTGTTTGCCCTCAGCTATAGATCAGGGACAAGCCTGTGAAGAGCAACCAAAGAGCTCGTCCGTCTTTCCCTCAATAGATGGGAGTAGGCGCGCTTGCGGATGTGTGCGTGTGTGTGGCCACGCGTTTGCTTAGGCATCAGTGTGTGAAAAGGTAGGTGCTTTTCTCTAGCTGCGTGTGCGTGCACGTGGTGCTGGGTGCACATCCCTGGGTGCTCGTGGAAAGGTTTCTGCATGGTTTTCGCTGAGGAATCGTGTGTGTGCACATGGACAAAGAGAAGGCGCAGCAACCAGGTTCCAGCGCCGAAGAAGGCAAAAGGCGAGGTTTCCGGCGCTATCTCCTTCTCTCCCCAGAGCTAGTCGCGCAAAGCAAGCCGCTAAGCCGGCGACCGGCAAGAGAGCTACAACGAAGCATGCCGAACGGAGAAAATAGCAGCAGCTCATCTGTTCACACCTTGTTTCTGCCATGTGCTTGAACGCCAAGACGTTCGCGCTTCTGTGAGATGAAAGACGTCCTTCTGCATATGTGGTTGCTCACACCGGTGCACTTGTTAGTGTATCCATTCAGTCCTGGGCTGCGGGGCATTCAGAAGTGGCTCTGTGGAGACGTCTGCATAGAGGCAGCTGTCAGAACACGCACACTCGATTGTTCACCAAAACATATGCAGACGCGTCCTTAGCCTGTAGATTTGGATGCACAGAGTTCCCTGTGTTCGCAAGAGACAAGGGAATCGCGTCTGTGCGCACAGAAGCAATAGCGGACCGTTTCCCTCGGAGTGAACGCGAAAGAGCCGTCTATATACTCGCAGACACGCGAACGTGCCTCAATGCGGTCACAGAGGCAGCAGCTTTTGCACAGATGCTCCTGGTGATTCTGGCACTTTCCAGGCACACTCCTGAAAGTCGCGCACACTGCTGTTCACTCGCTAAACGACCTCTTGGGAAACACGTCTCCGGTCGACGGACCGCTCAGATTGCTTCTCGTGTAACTGTGAACTGTGTCAGCGCAGGGAATCCGTCTCTGTTGAGCAGATGTCAATCCTGCCTCGCCTTTGCTTTGTTGCCTCTACCAAGATGATTTCCCGTTTCTCTCTTCACTGGAGCAGGCAGACACAGCCAACGCACATCAAGTGTCAAGAGACACGCTCTGCTGAGCTCAACGCTTGTGCAGATGCACATGTGCGACGAAGTCAACACACGTGCTTGTGGAGAGAAAGAAAGGGACTCCCAGGCGTGTGGAGCGACGGGGAGAAAGAGCGGGCGCTGAGGAACACAGTTTCAAACAGACTGTCTCCACACAAACAGGCACCTGTCTGCAGGTATCCTAGATCTTGATTCTTGAACTTGAGGAAACACGCGTCTGAGCAAAACTCCCAAACGCTTCCAGGAAAGACACAGGCTCTCCCACAAGCACACAAGTGTTTGCCCTCAGCTATAGATCAGGGACAAGCCTGTGAAGAGCAACCAAAGAGCTCGTCCGTCTTTCCCTCAATAGATGGGAGTAGGCGCGCTTGCGGATGTGTGCGTGTGTGTGGCCACGCGTTTGCTTAGGCATCAGTGTGTGAAAAGGTAGGTGCTTTTCTCTAGCTGCGTGTGCGTGCACGTGGTGCTGGGTGCACATCCCTGGGTGCTCGTGGAAAGGTTTCTGCATGGTTTTCGCTGAGGAATCGTGTGTGTGCACATGGACAAAGAGAAGGCGCAGCAACCAGGTTCCAGCGCCGAAGAAGGCAAAAGGCGAGGTTTCCGGCGCTATCTCCTTCTCTCCCCAGAGCTAGTCGCGCAAAGCAAGCCGCTAAGCCGGCGACCGGCAAGAGAGCTACAACGAAGCATGCCGAACGGAGAAAATAGCAGCAGCTCATCTGTTCACACCTTGTTTCTGCCATGTGCTTGAACGCCAAGACGTTCGCGCTTCTGTGAGATGAAAGACGTCCTTCTGCATATGTGGTTGCTCACACCGGTGCACTTGTTAGTGTATCCATTCAGTCCTGGGCTGCGGGGCATTCAGAAGTGGCTCTGTGGAGACGTCTGCATAGAGGCAGCTGTCAGAACACGCACACTCGATTGTTCACCAAAACATATGCAGACGCGTCCTTAGCCTGTAGATTTGGATGCACAGAGTTCCCTGTGTTCGCAAGAGACAAGGGAATCGCGTCTGTGCGCACAGAAGCAATAGCGGACCGTTTCCCTCGGAGTGAACGCGAAAGAGCCGTCTATATACTCGCAGACACGCGAACGTGCCTCAATGCGGTCACAGAGGCAGCAGCTTTTGCACAGATGCTCCTGGTGATTCTGGCACTTTCCAGGCACACTCCTGAAAGTCGCGCACACTGCTGTTCACTCGCTAAACGACCTCTTGGGAAACACGTCTCCGGTCGACGGACCGCTCAGATTGCTTCTCGTGTAACTGTGAACTGTGTCAGCGCAGGGAATCCGTCTCTGTTGAGCAGATGTCAATCCTGCCTCGCCTTTGCTTTGTTGCCTCTACCAAGATGATTTCCCGTTTCTCTCTTCACTGGAGCAGGCAGACACAGCCAACGCACATCAAGTGTCAAGAGACACGCTCTGCTGAGCTCAACGCTTGTGCAGATGCACATGTGCGACGAAGTCAACACACGTGCTTGTGGAGAGAAAGAAAGGGACTCCCAGGCGTGTGGAGCGACGGGGAGAAAGAGCGGGTGCTGAGGAACACAGTTTCAAACAGACTGTCTCCACACAAACAGGCACCTGTCTGCAGGTATCCTAGATCTTGATTCTTGAACTTGAGGAAACACGCGTCTGAGCAAAACTCCCAAACGCTTCCAGGAAAGACACAGGCTCTCCCACAAGCACACAAGTGTTTGCCCTCAGCTATAGATCAGGGACAAGCCTGTGAAGAGCAACCAAAGAGCTCGTCCGTCTTTCCCTCAATAGATGGGAGTAGGCGCGCTTGCGGATGTGTGCGTGTGTGTGGCCACGCGTTTGCTTAGGCATCAGTGTGTGAAAAGGTAGGTGCTTTTCTCTAGCTGCGTGTGCGTGCACGTGGTGCTGGGTGCACATCCCTGGGTGCTCGTGGAAAGGTTTCTGCATGGTTTTCGCTGAGGAATCGTGTGTGTGCACATGGACAAAGAGAAGGCGCAGCAACCAGGTTCCAGCGCCGAAGAAGGCAAAAGGCGAGGTTTCCGGCGCTATCTCCTTCTCTCCCCAGAGCTAGTCGCGCAAAGCAAGCCGCTAAGCCGGCGACCGGCAAGAGAGCTACAACGAAGCATGCCGAACGGAGAAAATAGCAGCAGCTCATCTGTTCACACCTTGTTTCTGCCATGTGCTTGAACGCCAAGACGTTCGCGCTTCTGTGAGATGAAAGACGTCCTTCTGCATATGTGGTTGCTCACACCGGTGCACTTGTTAGTGTATCCATTCAGTCCTGGGCTGCGGGGCATTCAGAAGTGGCTCTGTGGAGACGTCTGCATAGAGGCAGCTGTCAGAACACGCACACTCGATTGTTCACCAAAACATATGCAGACGCGTCCTTAGCCTGTAGATTTGGATGCACAGAGTTCCCTGTGTTCGCAAGAGACAAGGGAATCGCGTCTGTGCGCACAGAAGCAATAGCGGACCGTTTCCCTCGGAGTGAACGCGAAAGAGCCGTCTATATACTCGCAGACACGCGAACGTGCCTCAATGCGGTCACAGAGGCAGCAGCTTTTGCACAGATGCTCCTGGTGATTCTGGCACTTTCCAGGCACACTCCTGAAAGTCGCGCACACTGCTGTTCACTCGCTAAACGACCTCTTGGGAAACACGTCTCCGGTCGACGGACCGCTCAGATTGCTTCTCGTGTAACTGTGAACTGTGTCAGCGCAGGGAATCCGTCTCTGTTGAGCAGATGTCAATCCTGCCTCGCTTTTGCTTTGTTGCCTCTACCAAGATGATTTCCCGTTTCTCTCTTCACTGGAGCAGGCAGACACAGCCAACGCACATCAAGTGTCAAGAGACACGCTCTGCTGAGCTCAACGCTTGTGCAGATGCACATGTGCGACGAAGTCAACACACGTGCTTGTGGAGAGAAAGAAAGGGACTCCCAGGCGTGTGGAGCGACGGGGAGAAAGAGCGGGCGCTGAGGAACACAGTTTCAAACAGACTGTCTCCACACAAACAGGCACCTGTCTGCAGGTATCCTAGATCTTGATTCTTGAACTTGAGGAAACACGCGTCTGAGCAAAACTCCCAAACGCTTCCAGGAAAGACACAGGCTCTCCCACAAGCACACAAGTGTTTGCCCTCAGCTATAGATCAGGGACAAGCCTGTGAAGAGCAACCAAAGAGCTCGTCCGTCTTTCCCTCAATAGATGGGAGTAGGCGCGCTTGCGGATGTGTGCGTGTGTGTGGCCACGCGTTTGCTTAGGCATCAGTGTGTGAAAAGGTAGGTGCTTTTCTCTAGCTGCGTGTGCGTGCACGTGGTGCTGGGTGCACATCCCTGGGTGCTCGTGGAAAGGTTTCTGCATGGTTTTCGCTGAGGAATCGTGTGTGTGCACATGGACAAAGAGAAGGCGCAGCAACCAGGTTCCAGCGCCGAAGAAGGCAAAAGGCGAGGTTTCCGGCGCTATCTCCTTCTCTCCCCAGAGCTAGTCGCGCAAAGCAAGCCGCTAAGCCGGCGACCGGCAAGAGAGCTACAACGAAGCATGCCGAACGGAGAAAATAGCAGCAGCTCATCTGTTCACACCTTGTTTCTGCCATGTGCTTGAACGCCAAGACGTTCGCGCTTCTGTGAGATGAAAGACGTCCTTCTGCATATGTGGTTGCTCACACCGGTGCACTTGTTAGTGTATCCATTCAGTCCTGGGCTGCGGGGCATTCAGAAGTGGCTCTGTGGAGACGTCTGCATAGAGGCAGCTGTCAGAACACGCACACTCGATTGTTCACCAAAACATATGCAGACGCGTCCTTAGCCTGTAGATTTGGATGCACAGAGTTCCCTGTGTTCGCAAGAGACAAGGGAATCGCGTCTGTGCGCACAGAAGCAATAGCGGACCGTTTCCCTCGGAGTGAACGCGAAAGAGCCGTCTATATACTCGCAGACACGCGAACGTGCCTCAATGCGGTCACAGAGGCAGCAGCTTTTGCACAGATGCTCCTGGTGATTCTGGCACTTTCCAGGCACACTCCTGAAAGTCGCGCACACTGCTGTTCACTCGCTAAACGACCTCTTGGGAAACACGTCTCCGGTCGACGGACCGCTCAGATTGCTTCTCGTGTAACTGTGAACTGTGTCAGCGCAGGGAATCCGTCTCTGTTGAGCAGATGTCAATCCTGCCTCGCTTTTGCTTTGTTGCCTCTACCAAGATGATTTCCCGTTTCTCTCTTCACTGGAGCAGGCAGACACAGCCAACGCACATCAAGTGTCAAGAGACACGCTCTGCTGAGCTCAACGCTTGTGCAGATGCACATGTGCGACGAAGTCAACACACGTGCTTGTGGAGAGAAAGAAAGGGACTCCCAGGCGTGTGGAGCGACGGGGAGAAAGAGCGGGCGCTGAGGAACACAGTTTCAAACAGACTGTCTCCACACAAACAGGCACCTGTCTGCAGGTATCCTAGATCTTGATTCTTGAACTTGAGGAAACACGCGTCTGAGCAAAACTCCCAAACGCTTCCAGGAAAGACACAGGCTCTCCCACAAGCACACAAGTGTTTGCCCTCAGCTATAGATCAGGGACAAGCCTGTGAAGAGCAACCAAAGAGCTCGTCCGTCTTTCCCTCAATAGATGGGAGTAGGCGCGCTTGCGGATGTGTGCGTGTGTGTGGCCACGCGTTTGCTTAGGCATCAGTGTGTGAAAAGGTAGGTGCTTTTCTCTAGCTGCGTGTGCGTGCACGTGGTGCTGGGTGCACATCCCTGGGTGCTCGTGGAAAGGTTTCTGCATGGTTTTCGCTGAGGAATCGTGTGTGTGCACATGGACAAAGAGAAGGCGCAGCAACCAGGTTCCAGCGCCGAAGAAGGCAAAAGGCGAGGTTTCCGGCGCTATCTCCTTCTCTCCCCAGAGCTAGTCGCGCAAAGCAAGCCGCTAAGCCGGCGACCGGCAAGAGAGCTACAACGAAGCATGCCGAACGGAGAAAATAGCAGCAGCTCATCTGTTCACACCTTGTTTCTGCCATGTGCTTGAACGCCAAGACGTTCGCGCTTCTGTGAGATGAAAGACGTCCTTCTGCATATGTGGTTGCTCACACCGGTGCACTTGTTAGTGTATCCATTCAGTCCTGGGCTGCGGGGCATTCAGAAGTGGCTCTGTGGAGACGTCTGCATAGAGGCAGCTGTCAGAACACGCACACTCGATTGTTCACCAAAACATATGCAGACGCGTCCTTAGCCTGTAGATTTGGATGCACAGAGTTCCCTGTGTTCGCAAGAGACAAGGGAATCGCGTCTGTGCGCACAGAAGCAATAGCGGACCGTTTCCCTCGGAGTGAACGCGAAAGAGCCGTCTATATACTCGCAGACACGCGAACGTGCCTCAATGCGGTCACAGAGGCAGCAGCTTTTGCACAGATGCTCCTGGTGATTCTGGCACTTTCCAGGCACACTCCTGAAAGTCGCGCACACTGCTGTTCACTCGCTAAACGACCTCTTGGGAAACACGTCTCCGGTCGACGGACCGCTCAGATTGCTTCTCGTGTAACTGTGAACTGTGTCAGCGCAGGGAATCCGTCTCTGTTGAGCAGATGTCAATCCTGCCTCGCCTTTGCTTTGTTGCCTCTACCAAGATGATTTCCCGTTTCTCTCTTCACTGGAGCAGGCAGACACAGCCAACGCACATCAAGTGTCAAGAGACACGCTCTGCTGAGCTCAACGCTTGTGCAGATGCACATGTGCGACGAAGTCAACACACGTGCTTGTGGAGAGAAAGAAAGGGACTCCCAGGCGTGTGGAGCGACGGGGAGAAAGAGCGGGCGCTGAGGAACACAGTTTCAAACAGACTGTCTCC
This sequence comes from Patagioenas fasciata, assembly GCF_037038585.1. Lineage (NCBI taxonomy): Eukaryota > Metazoa > Chordata > Aves > Columbiformes > Columbidae > Patagioenas > Patagioenas fasciata. The sequence goes on along the minus strand of NW_027288792.1, from coordinate 65,519 downwards.
ACACAAACAGGCACCTGTCTGCAGGTATCCTAGATCTTGATTCTTGAACTTGAGGAAACACGCGTCTGAGCAAAACTCCCAAACGCTTCCAGGAAAGACACAGGCTCTCCCACAAGCACACAAGTGTTTGCCCTCAGCTATAGATCAGGGACAAGCCTGTGAAGAGCAACCAAAGAGCTCGTCCGTCTTTCCCTCAATAGATGGGAGTAGGCGCGCTTGCGGATGTGTGCGTGTGTGTGGCCACGCGTTTGCTTAGGCATCAGTGTGTGAAAAGGTAGGTGCTTTTCTCTAGCTGCGTGTGCGTGCACGTGGTGCTGGGTGCACATCCCTGGGTGCTCGTGGAAAGGTTTCTGCATGGTTTTCGCTGAGGAATCGTGTGTGTGCACATGGACAAAGAGAAGGCGCAGCAACCAGGTTCCAGCGCCGAAGAAGGCAAAAGGCGAGGTTTCCGGCGCTATCTCCTTCTCTCCCCAGAGCTAGTCGCGCAAAGCAAGCCGCTAAGCCGGCGACCGGCAAGAGAGCTACAACGAAGCATGCCGAACGGAGAAAATAGCAGCAGCTCATCTGTTCACACCTTGTTTCTGCCATGTGCTTGAACGCCAAGACGTTCGCGCTTCTGTGAGATGAAAGACGTCCTTCTGCATATGTGGTTGCTCACACCGGTGCACTTGTTAGTGTATCCATTCAGTCCTGGGCTGCGGGGCATTCAGAAGTGGCTCTGTGGAGACGTCTGCATAGAGGCAGCTGTCAGAACACGCACACTCGATTGTTCACCAAAACATATGCAGACGCGTCCTTAGCCTGTAGATTTGGATGCACAGAGTTCCCTGTGTTCGCAAGAGACAAGGGAATCGCGTCTGTGCGCACAGAAGCAATAGCGGACCGTTTCCCTCGGAGTGAACGCGAAAGAGCCGTCTATATACTCGCAGACACGCGAACGTGCCTCAATGCGGTCACAGAGGCAGCAGCTTTTGCACAGATGCTCCTGGTGATTCTGGCACTTTCCAGGCACACTCCTGAAAGTCGCGCACACTGCTGTTCACTCGCTAAACGACCTCTTGGGAAACACGTCTCCGGTCGACGGACCGCTCAGATTGCTTCTCGTGTAACTGTGAACTGTGTCAGCGCAGGGAATCCGTCTCTGTTGAGCAGATGTCAATCCTGCCTCGCCTTTGCTTTGTTGCCTCTACCAAGATGATTTCCCGTTTCTCTCTTCACTGGAGCAGGCAGACACAGCCAACGCACATCAAGTGTCAAGAGACACGCTCTGCTGAGCTCAACGCTTGTGCAGATGCACATGTGCGACGAAGTCAACACACGTGCTTGTGGAGAGAAAGAAAGGGACTCCCAGGCGTGTGGAGCGACGGGGAGAAAGAGCGGGCGCTGAGGAACACAGTTTCAAACAGACTGTCTCCACACAAACAGGCACCTGTCTGCAGGTATCCTAGATCTTGATTCTTGAACTTGAGGAAACACGCGTCTGAGCAAAACTCCCAAACGCTTCCAGGAAAGACACAGGCTCTCCCACAAGCACACAAGTGTTTGCCCTCAGCTATAGATCAGGGACAAGCCTGTGAAGAGCAACCAAAGAGCTCGTCCGTCTTTCCCTCAATAGATGGGAGTAGGCGCGCTTGCGGATGTGTGCGTGTGTGTGGCCACGCGTTTGCTTAGGCATCAGTGTGTGAAAAGGTAGGTGCTTTTCTCTAGCTGCGTGTGCGTGCACGTGGTGCTGGGTGCACATCCCTGGGTGCTCGTGGAAAGGTTTCTGCATGGTTTTCGCTGAGGAATCGTGTGTGTGCACATGGACAAAGAGAAGGCGCAGCAACCAGGTTCCAGCGCCGAAGAAGGCAAAAGGCGAGGTTTCCGGCGCTATCTCCTTCTCTCCCCAGAGCTAGTCGCGCAAAGCAAGCCGCTAAGCCGGCGACCGGCAAGAGAGCTACAACGAAGCATGCCGAACGGAGAAAATAGCAGCAGCTCATCTGTTCACACCTTGTTTCTGCCATGTGCTTGAACGCCAAGACGTTCGCGCTTCTGTGAGATGAAAGACGTCCTTCTGCATATGTGGTTGCTCACACCGGTGCACTTGTTAGTGTATCCATTCAGTCCTGGGCTGCGGGGCATTCAGAAGTGGCTCTGTGGAGACGTCTGCATAGAGGCAGCTGTCAGAACACGCACACTCGATTGTTCACCAAAACATATGCAGACGCGTCCTTAGCCTGTAGATTTGGATGCACAGAGTTCCCTGTGTTCGCAAGAGACAAGGGAATCGCGTCTGTGCGCACAGAAGCAATAGCGGACCGTTTCCCTCGGAGTGAACGCGAAAGAGCCGTCTATATACTCGCAGACACGCGAACGTGCCTCAATGCGGTCACAGAGGCAGCAGCTTTTGCACAGATGCTCCTGGTGATTCTGGCACTTTCCAGGCACACTCCTGAAAGTCGCGCACACTGCTGTTCACTCGCTAAACGACCTCTTGGGAAACACGTCTCCGGTCGACGGACCGCTCAGATTGCTTCTCGTGTAACTGTGAACTGTGTCAGCGCAGGGAATCCGTCTCTGTTGAGCAGATGTGGATCCTGCCTCGCTTTTGCTTTGTTGCCTCTACCAAGATGATTTCCCGTTTCTCTCTTCACTGGAGCAGGCAGACACAGCCAACGCACATCAAGTGTCAAGAGACACGCTCTGCTGAGCTCAACGCTTGTGCAGATGCACATGTGCGACGAAGTCAACACACGTGCTTGTGGAGAGAAAGAAAGGGACTCCCAGGCGTGTGGAGCGACGGGGAGAAAGAGCGGGCGCTGAGGAACACAGTTTCAAACAGACTGTCTCCACACAAACAGGCACCTGTCTGCAGGTATCCTAGATCTTGATTCTTGAACTTGAGGAAACACGCGTCTGAGCAAAACTCCCAAACGCTTCCAGGAAAGACACAGGCTCTCCCACAAGCACACAAGTGTTTGCCCTCAGCTATAGATCAGGGACAAGCCTGTGAAGAGCAACCAAAGAGCTCGTCCGTCTTTCCCTCAATAGATGGGAGTAGGCGCGCTTGCGGATGTGTGCGTGTGTGTGGCCACGCGTTTGCTTAGGCATCAGTGTGTGAAAAGGTAGGTGCTTTTCTCTAGCTGCGTGTGCGTGCACGTGGTGCTGGGTGCACATCCCTGGGTGCTCGTGGAAAGGTTTCTGCATGGTTTTCGCTGAGGAATCGTGTGTGTGCACATGGACAAAGAGAAGGCGCAGCAACCAGGTTCCAGCGCCGAAGAAGGCAAAAGGCGAGGTTTCCGGCGCTATCTCCTTCTCTCCCCAGAGCTAGTCGCGCAAAGCAAGCCGCTAAGCCGGCGACCGGCAAGAGAGCTACAACGAAGCATGCCGAACGGAGAAAATAGCAGCAGCTCATCTGTTCACACCTTGTTTCTGCCATGTGCTTGAACGCCAAGACGTTCGCGCTTCTGTGAGATGAAAGACGTCCTTCTGCATATGTGGTTGCTCACACCGGTGCACTTGTTAGTGTATCCATTCAGTCCTGGGCTGCGGGGCATTCAGAAGTGGCTCTGTGGAGACGTCTGCATAGAGGCAGCTGTCAGAACACGCACACTCGATTGTTCACCAAAACATATGCAGACGCGTCCTTAGCCTGTAGATTTGGATGCACAGAGTTCCCTGTGTTCGCAAGAGACAAGGGAATCGCGTCTGTGCGCACAGAAGCAATAGCGGACCGTTTCCCTCGGAGTGAACGCGAAAGAGCCGTCTATATACTCGCAGACACGCGAACGTGCCTCAATGCGGTCACAGAGGCAGCAGCTTTTGCACAGATGCTCCTGGTGATTCTGGCACTTTCCAGGCACACTCCTGAAAGTCGCGCACACTGCTGTTCACTCGCTAAACGACCTCTTGGGAAACACGTCTCCGGTCGACGGACCGCTCAGATTGCTTCTCGTGTAACTGTGAACTGTGTCAGCGCAGGGAATCCGTCTCTGTTGAACAGATGTCAATCCTGCCTCGCTTTTGCTTTGTTGCCTCTACCAAGATGATTTCCCGTTTCTCTCTTCACTGGAGCAGGCAGACACAGCCAACGCACATCAAGTGTCAAGAGACACGCTCTGCTGAGCTCAACGCTTGTGCAGATGCACATGTGCGACGAAGTCAACACACGTGCTTGTGGAGAGAAAGAAAGGGACTCCCAGGCGTGTGGAGCGACGGGGAGAAAGAGCGGGCGCTGAGGAACACAGTTTCAAACAGACTGTCTCCACACAAACAGGCACCTGTCTGCAGGTATCCTAGATCTTGATTCTTGAACTTGAGGAAACACGCGTCTGAGCAAAACTCCCAAACGCTTCCAGGAAAGACACAGGCTCTCCCACAAGCACACAAGTGTTTGCCCTCAGCTATAGATCAGGGACAAGCCTGTGAAGAGATGCCCTGCTATTCTTTCGCCTTATGGCATCATGTGTTTCGTTTCTCTTGGAGATCGATTGTTAAACGTCTTTCCTAGGGCGACTGTGAAGTATTTGCCAGCGGAGGAGAAGTAGCACGGAGCAGCATTCAGTACTGCGTACGAGTGTCTTTGCTACCCTACTAGCGGAGCTCCAAGAACAGGCACACATCTTCAGGTACCTTCCAAATGTGGATTCCCCTGCAGCCCCGTAGGCGGGCGTGCAGTACGCCAACCGTCAACGGACGTTTTTCCCCTCAAGCCTGTCAGGACGTTGCTCGTCCGTCTTTCCCTCAATAGATGGGAGTAGGCGCGCTTGCGGATGTGTGCGTGTGTGTGGCCACGCGTTTGCTTAGGCTTCAGTGTGTGAAAAGGTAGGTGCTTTTCTCTAGCTGCGTGTGCGTGCACGTGGTGCTGGGTGCACATCCCTGGGTGCTCGTGGAAAGGTTTCTGCATGGTTTTCGCTGAGGAATCGTGTGTGTGCACATGGACAAAGAGAAGGCGCAGCAACCAGGTTCCAGCGCCGAAGAAGGCAAAAGGCGAGGTTTCCGGCGCTATCTCCTTCTCTCCCCAGAGCTAGTCGCGCAAAGCAAGCCGCTAAGCCGGCGACCGGCAAGAGAGCTACAACGAAGCATGCCGAACGGAGAAAATAGCAGCAGCTCATCTGTTCACACCTTGTTTCTGCCATGTGCTTGAACGCCAAGACGTTCGCGCTTCTGTGAGATGAAAGACGTCCTTCTGCATATGTGGTTGCTCACACCGGTGCACTTGTTAGTGTATCCATTCAGTCCTGGGCTGCGGGGCATTCAGAAGTGGCTCTGTGGAGACGTCTGCATAGAGGCAGCTGTCAGAACACGCACACTCGATTGTTCACCAAAACATATGCAGACGCGTCCTTAGCCTGTAGATTTGGATGCACAGAGTTCCCTGTGTTCGCAAGAGACAAGGGAATCGCGTCTGTGCGCACAGAAGCAATAGCGGACCGTTTCCCTCGGAGTGAACGCGAAAGAGCCGTCTATATACTCGCAGACACGCGAACGTGCCTCAATGCGGTCACAGAGGCAGCAGCTTTTGCACAGATGCTCCTGGTGATTCTGGCACTTTCCAGGCACACTCCTGAAAGTCGCGCACACTGCTGTTCACTCGCTAAACGACCTCTTGGGAAACACGTCTCCGGTCGACGGACCGCTCAGATTGCTTCTCGTGTAACTGTGAACTGTGTCAGCGCAGGGAATCCGTCTCTGTTGAGCAGATGTCAATCCTGCCTCGCTTTTGCTTTGTTGCCTCTACCAAGATGATTTCCCGTTTCTCTCTTCACTGGAGCAGGCAGACACAGCCAACGCACATCAAGTGTCAAGAGACACGCTCTGCTGAGCTCAACGCTTGTGCAGATGCACATGTGCGACGAAGTCAACACACGTGCTTGTGGAGAGAAAGAAAGGGACTCCCAGGCGTGTGGAGCGACGGGGAGAAAGAGCGGGCGCTGAGGAACACAGTTTCAAACAGACTGTCTCCACACAAACAGGCACCTGTCTGCAGGTATCCTAGATCTTGATTCTTGAACTTGAGGAAACACGCGTCTGAGCAAAACTCCCAAACGCTTCCAGGAAAGACACAGGCTCTCCCACAAGCACACAAGTGTTTGCCCTCAGCTATAGATCAGGGACAAGCCTGTGAAGAGCAACCAAAGAGCTCGTCCGTCTTTCCCTCAATAGATGGGAGTAGGCGCGCTTGCGGATGTGTGCGTGTGTGTGGCCACGCGTTTGCTTAGGCATCAGTGTGTGAAAAGGTAGGTGCTTTTCTCTAGCTGCGTGTGCGTGCACGTGGTGCTGGGTGCACATCCCTGGGTGCTCGTGGAAAGGTTTCTGCATGGTTTTCGCTGAGGAATCGTGTGTGTGCACATGGACAAAGAGAAGGCGCAGCAACCAGGTTCCAGCGCCGAAGAAGGCAAAAGGCGAGGTTTCCGGCGCTATCTCCTTCTCTCCCCAGAGCTAGTCGCGCAAAGCAAGCCGCTAAGCCGGCGACCGGCAAGAGAGCTACAACGAAGCATGCCGAACGGAGAAAATAGCAGCAGCTCATCTGTTCACACCTTGTTTCTGCCATGTGCTTGAACGCCAAGACGTTCGCGCTTCTGTGAGATGAAAGACGTCCTTCTGCATATGTGGTTGCTCACACCGGTGCACTTGTTAGTGTATCCATTCAGTCCTGGGCTGCGGGGCATTCAGAAGTGGCTCTGTGGAGACGTCTGCATAGAGGCAGCTGTCAGAACACGCACACTCGATTGTTCACCAAAACATATGCAGACGCGTCCTTAGCCTGTAGATTTGGATGCACAGAGTTCCCTGTGTTCGCAAGAGACAAGGGAATCGCGTCTGTGCGCACAGAAGCAATAGCGGACCGTTTCCCTCGGAGTGAACGCGAAAGAGCCGTCTATATACTCGCAGACACGCGAACGTGCCTCAATGCGGTCACAGAGGCAGCAGCTTTTGCACAGATGCTCCTGGTGATTCTGGCACTTTCCAGGCACACTCCTGAAAGTCGCGCACACTGCTGTTCACTCGCTAAACGACCTCTTGGGAAACACGTCTCCGGTCGACGGACCGCTCAGATTGCTTCTCGTGTAACTGTGAACTGTGTCAGCGCAGGGAATCCGTCTCTGTTGAACAGATGTCAATCCTGCCTCGCTTTTGCTTTGTTGCCTCTACCAAGATGATTTCCCGTTTCTCTCTTCACTGGAGCAGGCAGACACAGCCAACGCACATCAAGTGTCAAGAGACACGCTCTGCTGAGCTCAACGCTTGTGCAGATGCACATGTGCGACGAAGTCAACACACGTGCTTGTGGAGAGAAAGAAAGGGACTCCCAGGCGTGTGGAGCGACGGGGAGAAAGAGCGGGCGCTGAGGAACACAGTTTCAAACAGACTGTCTCCACACAAACAGGCACCTGTCTGCAGGTATCCTAGATCTTGATTCTTGAACTTGAGGAAACACGCGTCTGAGCAAAACTCCCAAACGCTTCCAGGAAAGACACAGGCTCTCCCACAAGCACACAAGTGTTTGCCCTCAGCTATAGATCAGGGACAAGCCTGTGAAGAGATGCCCTGCTATTCTTTCGCCTTATGGCATCATGTGTTTCGTTTCTCTTGGAGATCGATTGTTAAACGTCTTTCCTAGGGCGACTGTGAAGTATTTGCCAGCGGAGGAGAAGTAGCACGGAGCAGCATTCAGTACTGCGTACGAGTGTCTTTGCTACCCTACTAGCGGAGCTCCAAGAACAGGCACACATCTTCAGGTACCTTCCAAATGTGGATTCCCCTGCAGCCCCGTAGGCGGGCGTGCAGTACGCCAACCGTCAACGGACGTTTTTCCCCTCAAGCCTGTCAGGACGTTGCTCGTCCGTCTTTCCCTCAATAGATGGGAGTAGGCGCGCTTGCGGATGTGTGCGTGTGTGTGGCCACGCGTTTGCTTAGGCTTCAGTGTGTGAAAAGGTAGGTGCTTTTCTCTAGCTGCGTGTGCGTGCACGTGGTGCTGGGTGCACATCCCTGGGTGCTCGTGGAAAGGTTTCTGCATGGTTTTCGCTGAGGAATCGTGTGTGTGCACATGGACAAAGAGAAGGCGCAGCAACCAGGTTCCAGCGCCGAAGAAGGCAAAAGGCGAGGTTTCCGGCGCTATCTCCTTCTCTCCCCAGAGCTAGTCGCGCAAAGCAAGCCGCTAAGCCGGCGACCGGCAAGAGAGCTACAACGAAGCATGCCGAACGGAGAAAATAGCAGCAGCTCATCTGTTCACACCTTGTTTCTGCCATGTGCTTGAACGCCAAGACGTTCGCGCTTCTGTGAGATGAAAGACGTCCTTCTGCATATGTGGTTGCTCACACCGGTGCACTTGTTAGTGTATCCATTCAGTCCTGGGCTGCGGGGCATTCAGAAGTGGCTCTGTGGAGACGTCTGCATAGAGGCAGCTGTCAGAACACGCACACTCGATTGTTCACCAAAACATATGCAGACGCGTCCTTAGCCTGTAGATTTGGATGCACAGAGTTCCCTGTGTTCGCAAGAGACAAGGGAATCGCGTCTGTGCGCACAGAAGCAATAGCGGACCGTTTCCCTCGGAGTGAACGCGAAAGAGCCGTCTATATACTCGCAGACACGCGAACGTGCCTCAATGCGGTCACAGAGGCAGCAGCTTTTGCACAGATGCTCCTGGTGATTCTGGCACTTTCCAGGCACACTCCTGAAAGTCGCGCACACTGCTGTTCACTCGCTAAACGACCTCTTGGGAAACACGTCTCCGGTCGACGGACCGCTCAGATTGCTTCTCGTGTAACTGTGAACTGTGTCAGCGCAGGGAATCCGTCTCTGTTGAGCAGATGTCAATCCTGCCTCGCTTTTGCTTTGTTGCCTCTACCAAGATGATTTCCCGTTTCTCTCTTCACTGGAGCAGGCAGACACAGCCAACGCACATCAAGTGTCAAGAGACACGCTCTGCTGAGCTCAACGCTTGTGCAGATGCACATGTGCGACGAAGTCAACACACGTGCTTGTGGAGAGAAAGAAAGGGACTCCCAGGCGTGTGGAGCGACGGGGAGAAAGAGCGGGCGCTGAGGAACACAGTTTCAAACAGACTGTCTCCACACAAACAGGCACCTGTCTGCAGGTATCCTAGATCTTGATTCTTGAACTTGAGGAAACACGCGTCTGAGCAAAACTCCCAAACGCTTCCAGGAAAGACACAGGCTCTCCCACAAGCACACAAGTGTTTGCCCTCAGCTATAGATCAGGGACAAGCCTGTGAAGAGCAACCAAAGAGCTCGTCCGTCTTTCCCTCAATAGATGGGAGTAGGCGCGCTTGCGGATGTGTGCGTGTGTGTGGCCACGCGTTTGCTTAGGCATCAGTGTGTGAAAAGGTAGGTGCTTTTCTCTAGCTGCGTGTGCGTGCACGTGGTGCTGGGTGCACATCCCTGGGTGCTCGTGGAAAGGTTTCTGCATGGTTTTCGCTGAGGAATCGTGTGTGTGCACATGGACAAAGAGAAGGCGCAGCAACCAGGTTCCAGCGCCGAAGAAGGCAAAAGGCGAGGTTTCCGGCGCTATCTCCTTCTCTCCCCAGAGCTAGTCGCGCAAAGCAAGCCGCTAAGCCGGCGACCGGCAAGAGAGCTACAACGAAGCATGCCGAACGGAGAAAATAGCAGCAGCTCATCTGTTCACACCTTGTTTCTGCCATGTGCTTGAACGCCAAGACGTTCGCGCTTCTGTGAGATGAAAGACGTCCTTCTGCATATGTGGTTGCTCACACCGGTGCACTTGTTAGTGTATCCATTCAGTCCTGGGCTGCGGGGCATTCAGAAGTGGCTCTGTGGAGACGTCTGCATAGAGGCAGCTGTCAGAACACGCACACTCGATTGTTCACCAAAACATATGCAGACGCGTCCTTAGCCTGTAGATTTGGATGCACAGAGTTCCCTGTGTTCGCAAGAGACAAGGGAATCGCGTCTGTGCGCACAGAAGCAATAGCGGACCGTTTCCCTCGGAGTGAACGCGAAAGAGCCGTCTATATACTCGCAGACACGCGAACGTGCCTCAATGCGGTCACAGAGGCAGCAGCTTTTGCACAGATGCTCCTGGTGATTCTGGCACTTTCCAGGCACACTCCTGAAAGTCGCGCACACTGCTGTTCACTCGCTAAACGACCTCTTGGGAAACACGTCTCCGGTCGACGGACCGCTCAGATTGCTTCTCGTGTAACTGTGAACTGTGTCAGCGCAGGGAATCCGTCTCTGTTGAGCAGATGTCGATCCTGCCTCGCCTTTGCTTTGTTGCCTCTACCAAGATGATTTCCCGTTTCTCTCTTCACTGGAGCAGGCAGACACAGCCAACGCACATCAAGTGTCAAGAGACACGCTCTGCTGAGCTCAACGCTTGTGCAGATGCACATGTGCGACGAAGTCAACACACGTGCTTGTGGAGAGAAAGAAAGGGACTCCCAGGCGTGTGGAGCGACGGGGAGAAAGAGCGGGCGCTGAGGAACACAGTTTCAAACAGACTGTCTCCACACAAACAGGCACCTGTCTGCAGGTATCCTAGATCTTGATTCTTGAACTTGAGGAAACACGCGTCTGAGCAAAACTCCCAAACGCTTCCAGGAAAGACACAGGCTCTCCCACAAGCACACAAGTGTTTGCCCTCAGCTATAGATCAGGGACAAGCCTGTGAAGAGCAACCAAAGAGCTCGTCCGTCTTTCCCTCAATAGATGGGAGTAGGCGCGCTTGCGGATGTGTGCGTGTGTGTGGCCACGCGTTTGCTTAGGCATCAGTGTGTGAAAAGGTAGGTGCTTTTCTCTAGCTGCGTGTGCGTGCACGTGGTGCTGGGTGCACATCCCTGGGTGCTCGTGGAAAGGTTTCTGCATGGTTTTCGCTGAGGAATCGTGTGTGTGCACATGGACAAAGAGAAGGCGCAGCAACCAGGTTCCAGCGCCGAAGAAGGCAAAAGGCGAGGTTTCCGGCGCTATCTCCTTCTCTCCCCAGAGCTAGTCGCGCAAAGCAAGCCGCTAAGCCGGCGACCGGCAAGAGAGCTACAACGAAGCATGCCGAACGGAGAAAATAGCAGCAGCTCATCTGTTCACACCTTGTTTCTGCCATGTGCTTGAACGCCAAGACGTTCGCGCTTCTGTGAGATGAAAGACGTCCTTCTGCATATGTGGTTGCTCACACCGGTGCACTTGTTAGTGTATCCATTCAGTCCTGGGCTGCGGGGCATTCAGAAGTGGCTCTGTGGAGACGTCTGCATAGAGGCAGCTGTCAGAACACGCACACTCGATTGTTCACCAAAACATATGCAGACGCGTCCTTAGCCTGTAGATTTGGATGCACAGAGTTCCCTGTGTTCGCAAGAGACAAGGGAATCGCGTCTGTGCGCACAGAAGCAATAGCGGACCGTTTCCCTCGGAGTGAACGCGAAAGAGCCGTCTATATACTCGCAGACACGCGAACGTGCCTCAATGCGGTCACAGAGGCAGCAGCTTTTGCACAGATGCTCCTGGTGATTCTGGCACTTTCCAGGCACACTCCTGAAAGTCGCGCACACTGCTGTTCACTCGCTAAACGACCTCTTGGGAAACACGTCTCCGGTCGACGGACCGCTCAGATTGCTTCTCGTGTAACTGTGAACTGTGTCAGCGCAGGGAATCCGTCTCTGTTGAGCAGATGTCAATCCTGCCTCGCTTTTGCTTTGTTGCCTCTACCAAGATGATTTCCCGTTTCTCTCTTCACTGGAGCAGGCAGACACAGCCAACGCACATCAAGTGTCAAGAGACACGCTCTGCTGAGCTCAACGCTTGTGCAGATGCACATGTGCGACGAAGTCAACACACGTGCTTGTGGAGAGAAAGAAAGGGACTCCCAGGCGTGTGGAGCGACGGGGAGAAAGAGCGGGCGCTGAGGAACACAGTTTCAAACAGACTGTCTCCACACAAACAGGCACCTGTCTGCAGGTATCCTAGATCTTGATTCTTGAACTTGAGGAAACACGCGTCTGAGCAAAACTCCCAAACGCTTCCAGGAAAGACACAGGCTCTCCCACAAGCACACAAGTGTTTGCCCTCAGCTATAGATCAGGGACAAGCCTGTGAAGAGCAACCAAAGAGCTCGTCCGTCTTTCCCTCAATAGATGGGAGTAGGCGCGCTTGCGGATGTGTGCGTGTGTGTGGCCACGCGTTTGCTTAGGCATCAGTGTGTGAAAAGGTAGGTGCTTTTCTCTAGCTGCGTGTGCGTGCACGTGGTGCTGGGTGCACATCCCTGGGTGCTCGTGGAAAGGTTTCTGCATGGTTTTCGCTGAGGAATCGTGTGTGTGCACATGAACAAAGAGAAGGCGCAGCAACCAGGTTCCAGCGCCGAAGAAGGCAAAAGGCGAGGTTTCCGGCGCTATCTCCTTCTCTCCCCAGAGCTAGTCGCGCAAAGCAAGCCGCTAAGCCGGCGACCGGCAAGAGAGCTACAACGAAGCATGCCGAACGGAGAAAATAGCAGCAGCTCATCTGTTCACACCTTGTTTCTGCCATGTGCTTGAACGCCAAGACGTTCGCGCTTCTGTGAGATGAAAGACGTCCTTCTGCATATGTGGTTGCTCACACCGGTGCACTTGTTAGTGTATCCATTCAGTCCTGGGCTGCGGGGCATTCAGAAGTGGCTCTGTGGAGACGTCTGCATAGAGGCAGCTGTCAGAACACGCACACTCGATTGTTCACCAAAACATATGCAGACGCGTCCTTAGCCTGTAGATTTGGATGCACAGAGTTCCCTGTGTTCGCAAGAGACAAGGGAATCGCGTCTGTGCGCACAGAAGCAATAGCGGACCGTTTCCCTCGGAGTGAACGCGAAAGAGCCGTCTATATACTCGCAGACACGCGAACGTGCCTCAATGCGGTCACAGAGGCAGCAGCTTTTGCACAGATGCTCCTGGTGATTCTGGCACTTTCCAGGCACACTCCTGAAAGTCGCGCACACTGCTGTTCACTCGCTAAACGACCTCTTGGGAAACACGTCTCCGGTCGACGGACCGCTCAGATTGCTTCTCGTGTAACTGTGAACTGTGTCAGCGCAGGGAATCCGTCTCTGTTGAGCAGATGTCGATCCTGCCTCGCCTTTGCTTTGTTGCCTCTACCAAGATGATTTCCCGTTTCTCTCTTCACTGGAGCAGGCAGACACAGCCAACGCACATCAAGTGTCAAGAGACACGCTCTGCTGAGCTCAACGCTTGTGCAGATGCACATGTGCGACGAAGTCAACACACGTGCTTGTGGAGAGAAAGAAAGGGACTCCCAGGCGTGTGGAGCGACGGGGAGAAAGAGCGGGCGCTGAGGAACACAGTTTCAAACAGACTGTCTCCACACAAACAGGCACCTGTCTGCAGGTATCCTAGATCTTGATTCTTGAACTTGAGGAAACACGCGTCTGAGCAAAACTCCCAAACGCTTCCAGGAAAGACACAGGCTCTCCCACAAGCACACAAGTGTTTGCCCTCAGCTATAGATCAGGGACAAGCCTGTGAAGAGATGCCCTGCTATTCTTTCGCCTTATGGCATCATGTGTTTCGTTCCTCTTGGAGATCGATTGTTAAACGTCTTTCCTAGGGCGACTGTGAAGCATTTGCCAGCGGAGGAGAAGTAGCACGGAGCAGCATTCAGTACTGCCTACGAGTGTCTTTGCTACCCTACTAGCGGAGCTCCAAGAACAGGCACACATCTTCAGGTACCTTCCAAATGTGGATTCCCCTGCAGCCCCGTAGGCGGGCGTGCAGTACGCCAACCGTCAACGGACGTTTTTCCCCTCAAGCCTGTCAGGACGTTGCTCGTCCGTCTTTCCCTCAATAGATGGGAGTAGGCGCGCTTGCGGATGTGTGCGTGTGTGTGGCCACGCGTTTGCTTAGGCTTCAGTGTGTGAAAAGGTAGGTGCTTTTCTCTAGCTGCGTGTGCGTGCACGTGGTGCTGGGTGCACATCCCTGGGTGCTCGTGGAAAGGTTTCTGCATGGTTTTCGCTGAGGAATCGTGTGTGTGCACATGGACAAAGAGAAGGCGCAGCAACCAGGTTCCAGCGCCGAAGAAGGCAAAAGGCGAGGTTTCCGGCGCTATCTCCTTCTCTCCCCAGAGCTAGTCGCGCAAAGCAAGCCGCTAAGCCGGCGACCGGCAAGAGAGCTACAACGAAGCATGCCGAACGGAGAAAATAGCAGCAGCTCATCTGTTCACACCTTGTTTCTGCCATGTGCTTGAACGCCAAGACGTTCGCGCTTCTGTGAGATGAAAGACGTCCTTCTGCATATGTGGTTGCTCACACCGGTGCACTTGTTAGTGTATCCATTCAGTCCTGGGCTGCGGGGCATTCAGAAGTGGCTCTGTGGAGACGTCTGCATAGAGGCAGCTGTCAGAACACGCACACTCGATTGTTCACCAAAACATATGCAGACGCGTCCTTAGCCTGTAGATTTGGATGCACAGAGTTCCCTGTGTTCGCAAGAGACAAGGGAATCGCGTCTGTGCGCACAGAAGCAATAGCGGACCGTTTCCCTCGGAGTGAACGCGAAAGAGCCGTCTATATACTCGCAGACACGCGAACGTGCCTCAATGCGGTCACAGAGGCAGCAGCTTTTGCACAGATGCTCCTGGTGATTCTGGCACTTTCCAGGCACACTCCTGAAAGTCGCGCACACTGCTGTTCACTCGCTAAACGACCTCTTGGGAAACACGTCTCCGGTCGACGGACCGCTCAGATTGCTTCTCGTGTAACTGTGAACTGTGTCAGCGCAGGGAATCCGTCTCTGTTGAGCAGATGTCGATCCTGCCTCGCCTTTGCTTTGTTGCCTCTACCAAGATGATTTCCCGTTTCTCTCTTCACTGGAGCAGGCAGACACAGCCAACGCACATCAAGTGTCAAGAGACACGCTCTGCTGAGCTCAACGCTTGTGCAGATGCACATGTGCGACGAAGTCAACACACGTGCTTGTGGAGAGAAAGAAAGGGACTCCCAGGCGTGTGGAGCGACGGGGAGAAAGAGCGGGCGCTGAGGAACACAGTTTCAAACAGACTGTCTCCACACAAACAGGCACCTGTCTGCAGGTATCCTAGATCTTGATTCTTGAACTTGAGGAAACACGCGTCTGAGCAAAACTCCCAAACGCTTCCAGGAAAGACACAGGCTCTCCCACAAGCACACAAGTGTTTGCCCTCAGCTATAGATCAGGGACAAGCCTGTGAAGAGCAACCAAAGAGCTCGTCCGTCTTTCCCTCAATAGATGGGAGTAGGCGCGCTTGCGGATGTGTGCGTGTGTGTGGCCACGCGTTTGCTTAGGCATCAGTGTGTGAAAAGGTAGGTGCTTTTCTCTAGCTGCGTGTGCGTGCACGTGGTGCTGGGTGCACATCCCTGGGTGCTCGTGGAAAGGTTTCTGCATGGTTTTCGCTGAGGAATCGTGTGTGTGCACATGGACAAAGAGAAGGCGCAGCAACCAGGTTCCAGCGCCGAAGAAGGCAAAAGGCGAGGTTTCCGGCGCTATCTCCTTCTCTCCCCAGAGCTAGTCGCGCAAAGCAAGCCGCTAAGCCGGCGACCGGCAAGAGAGCTACAACGAAGCATGCCGAACGGAGAAAATAGCAGCAGCTCATCTGTTCACACCTTGTTTCTGCCATGTGCTTGAACGCCAAGACGTTCGCGCTTCTGTGAGATGAAAGACGTCCTTCTGCATATGTGGTTGCTCACACCGGTGCACTTGTTAGTGTATCCATTCAGTCCTGGGCTGCGGGGCATTCAGAAGTGGCTCTGTGGAGACGTCTGCATAGAGGCAGCTGTCAGAACACGCACACTCGATTGTTCACCAAAACATATGCAGACGCGTCCTTAGCCTGTAGATTTGGATGCACAGAGTTCCCTGTGTTCGCAAGAGACAAGGGAATCGCGTCTGTGCGCACAGAAGCAATAGCGGACCGTTTCCCTCGGAGTGAACGCGAAAGAGCCGTCTATATACTCGCAGACACGCGAACGTGCCTCAATGCGGTCACAGAGGCAGCAGCTTTTGCACAGATGCTCCTGGTGATTCTGGCACTTTCCAGGCACACTCCTGAAAGTCGCGCACACTGCTGTTCACTCGCTAAACGACCTCTTGGGAAACACGTCTCCGGTCGACGGACCGCTCAGATTGCTTCTCGTGTAACTGTGAACTGTGTCAGCGCAGGGAATCCGTCTCTGTTGAGCAGATGTGGATCCTGCCTCGCTTTTGCTTTGTTGCCTCTACCAAGATGATTTCCCGTTTCTCTCTTCACTGGAGCAGGCAGACACAGCCAACGCACATCAAGTGTCAAGAGACACGCTCTGCTGAGCTCAACGCTTGTGCAGATGCACATGTGCGACGAAGTCAACACACGTGCTTGTGGAGAGAAAGAAAGGGACTCCCAGGCGTGTGGAGCGACGGGGAGAAAGAGCGGGCGCTGAGGAACACAGTTTCAAACAGACTGTCTCCACACAAACAGGCACCTGTCTGCAGGTATCCTAGATCTTGATTCTTGAACTTGAGGAAACACGCGTCTGAGCAAAACTCCCAAACGCTTCCAGGAAAGACACAGGCTCTCCCACAAGCACACAAGTGTTTGCCCTCAGCTATAGATCAGGGACAAGCCTGTGAAGAGCAACCAAAGAGCTCGTCCGTCTTTCCCTCAATAGATGGGAGTAGGCGCGCTTGCGGATGTGTGCGTGTGTGTGGCCACGCGTTTGCTTAGGCATCAGTGTGTGAAAAGGTAGGTGCTTTTCTCTAGCTGCGTGTGCGTGCACGTGGTGCTGGGTGCACATCCCTGGGTGCTCGTGGAAAGGTTTCTGCATGGTTTTCGCTGAGGAATCGTGTGTGTGCACATGAACAAAGAGAAGGCGCAGCAACCAGGTTCCAGCGCCGAAGAAGGCAAAAGGCGAGGTTTCCGGCGCTATCTCCTTCTCTCCCCAGAGCTAGTCGCGCAAAGCAAGCCGCTAAGCCGGCGACCGGCAAGAGAGCTACAACGAAGCATGCCGAACGGAGAAAATAGCAGCAGCTCATCTGTTCACACCTTGTTTCTGCCATGTGCTTGAACGCCAAGACGTTCGCGCTTCTGTGAGATGAAAGACGTCCTTCTGCATATGTGGTTGCTCACACCGGTGCACTTGTTAGTGTATCCATTCAGTCCTGGGCTGCGGGGCATTCAGAAGTGGCTCTGTGGAGACGTCTGCATAGAGGCAGCTGTCAGAACACGCACACTCGATTGTTCACCAAAACATATGCAGACGCGTCCTTAGCCTGTAGATTTGGATGCACAGAGTTCCCTGTGTTCGCAAGAGACAAGGGAATCGCGTCTGTGCGCACAGAAGCAATAGCGGACCGTTTCCCTCGGAGTGAACGCGAAAGAGCCGTCTATATACTCGCAGACACGCGAACGTGCCTCAATGCGGTCACAGAGGCAGCAGCTTTTGCACAGATGCTCCTGGTGATTCTGGCACTTTCCAGGCACACTCCTGAAAGTCGCGCACACTGCTGTTCACTCGCTAAACGACCTCTTGGGAAACACGTCTCCGGTCGACGGACCGCTCAGATTGCTTCTCGTGTAACTGTGAACTGTGTCAGCGCAGGGAATCCGTCTCTGTTGAGCAGATGTGGATCCTGCCTCGCTTTTGCTTTGTTGCCTCTACCAAGATGATTTCCCGTTTCTCTCTTCACTGGAGCAGGCAGACACAGCCAACGCACATCAAGGGTCAAGAGACACGCTCTGCTGAGCTCAACGCTTGTGCAGATGCACATGTGCGACGAAGTCAACACACGTGCTTGTGGAGAGAAAGAAAGGGACTCCCAGGCGTGTGGAGCGACGGGGAGAAAGAGCGGGCGCTGAGGAACACAGTTTCAAACAGACTGTCTCCACACAAACAGGCACCTGTCTGCAGGTATCCTAGATCTTGATTCTTGAACTTGAGGAAACACGCGTCTGAGCAAAACTCCCAAACGCTTCCAGGAAAGACACAGGCTCTCCCACAAGCACACAAGTGTTTGCCCTCAGCTATAGATCAGGGACAAGCCTGTGAAGAGCAACCAAAGAGCTCGTCCGTCTTTCCCTCAATAGATGGGAGTAGGCGCGCTTGCGGATGTGTGCGTGTGTGTGGCCACGCGTTTGCTTAGGCATCAGTGTGTGAAAAGGTAGGTGCTTTTCTCTAGCTGCGTGTGCGTGCACGTGGTGCTGGGTGCACATCCCTGGGTGCTCGTGGAAAGGTTTCTGCATGGTTTTCGCTGAGGAATCGTGTGTGTGCACATGGACAAAGAGAAGGCGCAGCAACCAGGTTCCAGCGCCGAAGAAGGCAAAAGGCGAGGTTTCCGGCGCTATCTCCTTCTCTCCCCAGAGCTAGTCGCGCAAAGCAAGCCGCTAAGCCGGCGACCGGCAAGAGAGCTACAACGAAGCATGCCGAACGGAGAAAATAGCAGCAGCTCATCTGTTCACACCTTGTTTCTGCCATGTGCTTGAACGCCAAGACGTTCGCGCTTCTGTGAGATGAAAGACGTCCTTCTGCATATGTGGTTGCTCACACCGGTGCACTTGTTAGTGTATCCATTCAGTCCTGGGCTGCGGGGCATTCAGAAGTGGCTCTGTGGAGACGTCTGCATAGAGGCAGCTGTCAGAACACGCACACTCGATTGTTCACCAAAACATATGCAGACGCGTCCTTAGCCTGTAGATTTGGATGCACAGAGTTCCCTGTGTTCGCAAGAGACAAGGGAATCGCGTCTGTGCGCACAGAAGCAATAGCGGACCGTTTCCCTCGGAGTGAACGCGAAAGAGCCGTCTATATACTCGCAGACACGCGAACGTGCCTCAATGCGGTCACAGAGGCAGCAGCTTTTGCACAGATGCTCCTGGTGATTCTGGCACTTTCCAGGCACACTCCTGAAAGTCGCGCACACTGCTGTTCACTCGCTAAACGACCTCTTGGGAAACACGTCTCCGGTCGACGGACCGCTCAGATTGCTTCTCGTGTAACTGTGAACTGTGTCAGCGCAGGGAATCCGTCTCTGTTGAGCAGATGTGGATCCTGCCTCGCTTTTGCTTTGTTGCCTCTACCAAGATGATTTCCCGTTTCTCTCTTCACTGGAGCAGGCAGACACAGCCAACGCACATCAAGGGTCAAGAGACACGCTCTGCTGAGCTCAACGCTTGTGCAGATGCACATGTGCGACGAAGTCAACACACGTGCTTGTGGAGAGAAAGAAAGGGACTCCCAGGCGTGTGGAGCGACGGGGAGAAAGAGCGGGCGCTGAGGAACACAGTTTCAAACAGACTGTCTCCACACAAACAGGCACCTGTCTGCAGGTATCCTAGATCTTGATTCTTGAACTTGAGGAAACACGCGTCTGAGCAAAACTCCCAAACGCTTCCAGGAAAGACACAGGCTCTCCCACAAGCACACAAGTGTTTGCCCTCAGCTATAGATCAGGGACAAGCCTGTGAAGAGCAACCAAAGAGCTCGTCCGTCTTTCCCTCAATAGATGGGAGTAGGCGCGCTTGCGGATGTGTGCGTGTGTGTGGCCACGCGTTTGCTTAGGCATCAGTGTGTGAAAAGGTAGGTGCTTTTCTCTAGCTGCGTGTGCGTGCACGTGGTGCTGGGTGCACATCCCTGGGTGCTCGTGGAAAGGTTTCTGCATGGTTTTCGCTGAGGAATCGTGTGTGTGCACATGGACAAAGAGAAGGCGCAGCAACCAGGTTCCAGCGCCGAAGAAGGCAAAAGGCGAGGTTTCCGGCGCTATCTCCTTCTCTCCCCAGAGCTAGTCGCGCAAAGCAAGCCGCTAAGCCGGCGACCGGCAAGAGAGCTACAACGAAGCATGCCGAACGGAGAAAATAGCAGCAGCTCATCTGTTCACACCTTGTTTCTGCCATGTGCTTGAACGCCAAGACGTTCGCGCTTCTGTGAGATGAAAGACGTCCTTCTGCATATGTGGTTGCTCACACCGGTGCACTTGTTAGTGTATCCATTCAGTCCTGGGCTGCGGGGCATTCAGAAGTGGCTCTGTGGAGACGTCTGCATAGAGGCAGCTGTCAGAACACGCACACTCGATTGTTCACCAAAACATATGCAGACGCGTCCTTAGCCTGTAGATTTGGATGCACAGAGTTCCCTGTGTTCGCAAGAGACAAGGGAATCGCGTCTGTGCGCACAGAAGCAATAGCGGACCGTTTCCCTCGGAGTGAACGCGAAAGAGCCGTCTATATACTCGCAGACACGCGAACGTGCCTCAATGCGGTCACAGAGGCAGCAGCTTTTGCACAGATGCTCCTGGTGATTCTGGCACTTTCCAGGCACACTCCTGAAAGTCGCGCACACTGCTGTTCACTCGCTAAACGACCTCTTGGGAAACACGTCTCCGGTCGACGGACCGCTCAGATTGCTTCTCGTGTAACTGTGAACTGTGTCAGCGCAGGGAATCCGTCTCTGTTGAGCAGATGTCAATCCTGCCTCGCTTTTGCTTTGTTGCCTCTACCAAGATGATTTCCCGTTTCTCTCTTCACTGGAGCAGGCAGACACAGCCAACGCACATCAAGTGTCAAGAGACACGCTCTGCTGAGCTCAACGCTTGTGCAGATGCACATGTGCGACGAAGTCAACACACGTGCTTGTGGAGAGAAAGAAAGGGACTCCCAGGCGTGTGGAGCGACGGGGAGAAAGAGCGGGCGCTGAGGAACACAGTTTCAAACAGACTGTCTCCACACAAACAGGCACCTGTCTGCAGGTATCCTAGATCTTGATTCTTGAACTTGAGGAAACACGCGTCTGAGCAAAACTCCCAAACGCTTCCAGGAAAGACACAGGCTCTCCCACAAGCACACAAGTGTTTGCCCTCAGCTATAGATCAGGGACAAGCCTGTGAAGAGCAACCAAAGAGCTCGTCCGTCTTTCCCTCAATAGATGGGAGTAGGCGCGCTTGCGGATGTGTGCGTGTGTGTGGCCACGCGTTTGCTTAGGCATCAGTGTGTGAAAAGGTAGGTGCTTTTCTCTAGCTGCGTGTGCGTGCACGTGGTGCTGGGTGCACATCCCTGGGTGCTCGTGGAAAGGTTTCTGCATGGTTTTCGCTGAGGAATCGTGTGTGTGCACATGGACAAAGAGAAGGCGCAGCAACCAGGTTCCAGCGCCGAAGAAGGCAAAAGGCGAGGTTTCCGGCGCTATCTCCTTCTCTCCCCAGAGCTAGTCGCGCAAAGCAAGCCGCTAAGCCGGCGACCGGCAAGAGAGCTACAACGAAGCATGCCGAACGGAGAAAATAGCAGCAGCTCATCTGTTCACACCTTGTTTCTGCCATGTGCTTGAACGCCAAGACGTTCGCGCTTCTGTGAGATGAAAGACGTCCTTCTGCATATGTGGTTGCTCACACCGGTGCACTTGTTAGTGTATCCATTCAGTCCTGGGCTGCGGGGCATTCAGAAGTGGCTCTGTGGAGACGTCTGCATAGAGGCAGCTGTCAGAACACGCACACTCGATTGTTCACCAAAACATATGCAGACGCGTCCTTAGCCTGTAGATTTGGATGCACAGAGTTCCCTGTGTTCGCAAGAGACAAGGGAATCGCGTCTGTGCGCACAGAAGCAATAGCGGACCGTTTCCCTCGGAGTGAACGCGAAAGAGCCGTCTATATACTCGCAGACACGCGAACGTGCCTCAATGCGGTCACAGAGGCAGCAGCTTTTGCACAGATGCTCCTGGTGATTCTGGCACTTTCCAGGCACACTCCTGAAAGTCGCGCACACTGCTGTTCACTCGCTAAACGACCTCTTGGGAAACACGTCTCCGGTCGACGGACCGCTCAGATTGCTTCTCGTGTAACTGTGAACTGTGTCAGCGCAGGGAATCCGTCTCTGTTGAGCAGATGTCGATCCTGCCTCGCCTTTGCTTTGTTGCCTCTACCAAGATGATTTCCCGTTTCTCTCTTCACTGGAGCAGGCAGACACAGCCAACGCACATCAAGTGTCAAGAGACACGCTCTGCTGAGCTCAACGCTTGTGCAGATGCACATGTGCGACGAAGTCAACACACGTGCTTGTGGAGAGAAAGAAAGGGACTCCCAGGCGTGTGGAGCGACGGGGAGAAAGAGCGGGCGCTGAGGAACACAGTTTCAAACAGACTGTCTCCACACAAACAGGCACCTGTCTGCAGGTATCCTAGATCTTGATTCTTGAACTTGAGGAAACACGCGTCTGAGCAAAACTCCCAAACGCTTCCAGGAAAGACACAGGCTCTCCCACAAGCACACAAGTGTTTGCCCTCAGCTATAGATCAGGGACAAGCCTGTGAAGAGATGCCCTGCTATTCTTTCGCCTTATGGCATCATGTGTTTCGTTCCTCTTGGAGATCGATTGTTAAACGTCTTTCCTAGGGCGACTGTGAAGCATTTGCCAGCGGAGGAGAAGTAGCACGGAGCAGCATTCAGTACTGCCTACGAGTGTCTTTGCTACCCTACTAGCGGAGCTCCAAGAACAGGCACACATCTTCAGGTACCTTCCAAATGTGGATTCCCCTGCAGCCCCGTAGGCGGGCGTGCAGTACGCCAACCGTCAACGGACGTTTTTCCCCTCAAGCCTGTCAGGACGTTGCTCGTCCGTCTTTCCCTCAATAGATGGGAGTAGGCGCGCTTGCGGATGTGTGCGTGTGTGTGGCCACGCGTTTGCTTAGGCTTCAGTGTGTGAAAAGGTAGGTGCTTTTCTCTAGCTGCGTGTGCGTGCACGTGGTGCTGGGTGCACATCCCTGGGTGCTCGTGGAAAGGTTTCTGCATGGTTTTCGCTGAGGAATCGTGTGTGTGCACATGGACAAAGAGAAGGCGCAGCAACCAGGTTCCAGCGCCGAAGAAGGCAAAAGGCGAGGTTTCCGGCGCTATCTCCTTCTCTCCCCAGAGCTAGTCGCGCAAAGCAAGCCGCTAAGCCGGCGACCGGCAAGAGAGCTACAACGAAGCATGCCGAACGGAGAAAATAGCAGCAGCTCATCTGTTCACACCTTGTTTCTGCCATGTGCTTGAACGCCAAGACGTTCGCGCTTCTGTGAGATGAAAGACGTCCTTCTGCATATGTGGTTGCTCACACCGGTGCACTTGTTAGTGTATCCATTCAGTCCTGGGCTGCGGGGCATTCAGAAGTGGCTCTGTGGAGACGTCTGCATAGAGGCAGCTGTCAGAACACGCACACTCGATTGTTCACCAAAACATATGCAGACGCGTCCTTAGCCTGTAGATTTGGATGCACAGAGTTCCCTGTGTTCGCAAGAGACAAGGGAATCGCGTCTGTGCGCACAGAAGCAATAGCGGACCGTTTCCCTCGGAGTGAACGCGAAAGAGCCGTCTATATACTCGCAGACACGCGAACGTGCCTCAATGCGGTCACAGAGGCAGCAGCTTTTGCACAGATGCTCCTGGTGATTCTGGCACTTTCCAGGCACACTCCTGAAAGTCGCGCACACTGCTGTTCACTCGCTAAACGACCTCTTGGGAAACACGTCTCCGGTCGACGGACCGCTCAGATTGCTTCTCGTGTAACTGTGAACTGTGTCAGCGCAGGGAATCCGTCTCTGTTGAGCAGATGTCGATCCTGCCTCGCCTTTGCTTTGTTGCCTCTACCAAGATGATTTCCCGTTTCTCTCTTCACTGGAGCAGGCAGACACAGCCAACGCACATCAAGTGTCAAGAGACACGCTCTGCTGAGCTCAACGCTTGTGCAGATGCACATGTGCGACGAAGTCAACACACGTGCTTGTGGAGAGAAAGAAAGGGACTCCCAGGCGTGTGGAGCGACGGGGAGAAAGAGCGGGCGCTGAGGAACACAGTTTCAAACAGACTGTCTCCACACAAACAGGCACCTGTCTGCAGGTATCCTAGATCTTGATTCTTGAACTTGAGGAAACACGCGTCTGAGCAAAACTCCCAAACGCTTCCAGGAAAGACACAGGCTCTCCCACAAGCACACAAGTGTTTGCCCTCAGCTATAGATCAGGGACAAGCCTGTGAAGAGCAACCAAAGAGCTCGTCCGTCTTTCCCTCAATAGATGGGAGTAGGCGCGCTTGCGGATGTGTGCGTGTGTGTGGCCACGCGTTTGCTTAGGCATCAGTGTGTGAAAAGGTAGGTGCTTTTCTCTAGCTGCGTGTGCGTGCACGTGGTGCTGGGTGCACATCCCTGGGTGCTCGTGGAAAGGTTTCTGCATGGTTTTCGCTGAGGAATCGTGTGTGTGCACATGGACAAAGAGAAGGCGCAGCAACCAGGTTCCAGCGCCGAAGAAGGCAAAAGGCGAGGTTTCCGGCGCTATCTCCTTCTCTCCCCAGAGCTAGTCGCGCAAAGCAAGCCGCTAAGCCGGCGACCGGCAAGAGAGCTACAACGAAGCATGCCGAACGGAGAAAATAGCAGCAGCTCATCTGTTCACACCTTGTTTCTGCCATGTGCTTGAACGCCAAGACGTTCGCGCTTCTGTGAGATGAAAGACGTCCTTCTGCATATGTGGTTGCTCACACCGGTGCACTTGTTAGTGTATCCATTCAGTCCTGGGCTGCGGGGCATTCAGAAGTGGCTCTGTGGAGACGTCTGCATAGAGGCAGCTGTCAGAACACGCACACTCGATTGTTCACCAAAACATATGCAGACGCGTCCTTAGCCTGTAGATTTGGATGCACAGAGTTCCCTGTGTTCGCAAGAGACAAGGGAATCGCGTCTGTGCGCACAGAAGCAATAGCGGACCGTTTCCCTCGGAGTGAACGCGAAAGAGCCGTCTATATACTCGCAGACACGCGAACGTGCCTCAATGCGGTCACAGAGGCAGCAGCTTTTGCACAGATGCTCCTGGTGATTCTGGCACTTTCCAGGCACACTCCTGAAAGTCGCGCACACTGCTGTTCACTCGCTAAACGACCTCTTGGGAAACACGTCTCCGGTCGACGGACCGCTCAGATTGCTTCTCGTGTAACTGTGAACTGTGTCAGCGCAGGGAATCCGTCTCTGTTGAGCAGATGTGGATCCTGCCTCGCTTTTGCTTTGTTGCCTCTACCAAGATGATTTCCCGTTTCTCTCTTCACTGGAGCAGGCAGACACAGCCAACGCACATCAAGTGTCAAGAGACACGCTCTGCTGAGCTCAACGCTTGTGCAGATGCACATGTGCGACGAAGTCAACACACGTGCTTGTGGAGAGAAAGAAAGGGACTCCCAGGCGTGTGGAGCGACGGGGAGAAAGAGCGGGCGCTGAGGAACACAGTTTCAAACAGACTGTCTCCACACAAACAGGCACCTGTCTGCAGGTATCCTAGATCTTGATTCTTGAACTTGAGGAAACACGCGTCTGAGCAAAACTCCCAAACGCTTCCAGGAAAGACACAGGCTCTCCCACAAGCACACAAGTGTTTGCCCTCAGCTATAGATCAGGGACAAGCCTGTGAAGAGCAACCAAAGAGCTCGTCCGTCTTTCCCTCAATAGATGGGAGTAGGCGCGCTTGCGGATGTGTGCGTGTGTGTGGCCACGCGTTTGCTTAGGCATCAGTGTGTGAAAAGGTAGGTGCTTTTCTCTAGCTGCGTGTGCGTGCACGTGGTGCTGGGTGCACATCCCTGGGTGCTCGTGGAAAGGTTTCTGCATGGTTTTCGCTGAGGAATCGTGTGTGTGCACATGAACAAAGAGAAGGCGCAGCAACCAGGTTCCAGCGCCGAAGAAGGCAAAAGGCGAGGTTTCCGGCGCTATCTCCTTCTCTCCCCAGAGCTAGTCGCGCAAAGCAAGCCGCTAAGCCGGCGACCGGCAAGAGAGCTACAACGAAGCATGCCGAACGGAGAAAATAGCAGCAGCTCATCTGTTCACACCTTGTTTCTGCCATGTGCTTGAACGCCAAGACGTTCGCGCTTCTGTGAGATGAAAGACGTCCTTCTGCATATGTGGTTGCTCACACCGGTGCACTTGTTAGTGTATCCATTCAGTCCTGGGCTGCGGGGCATTCAGAAGTGGCTCTGTGGAGACGTCTGCATAGAGGCAGCTGTCAGAACACGCACACTCGATTGTTCACCAAAACATATGCAGACGCGTCCTTAGCCTGTAGATTTGGATGCACAGAGTTCCCTGTGTTCGCAAGAGACAAGGGAATCGCGTCTGTGCGCACAGAAGCAATAGCGGACCGTTTCCCTCGGAGTGAACGCGAAAGAGCCGTCTATATACTCGCAGACACGCGAACGTGCCTCAATGCGGTCACAGAGGCAGCAGCTTTTGCACAGATGCTCCTGGTGATTCTGGCACTTTCCAGGCACACTCCTGAAAGTCGCGCACACTGCTGTTCACTCGCTAAACGACCTCTTGGGAAACACGTCTCCGGTCGACGGACCGCTCAGATTGCTTCTCGTGTAACTGTGAACTGTGTCAGCGCAGGGAATCCGTCTCTGTTGAGCAGATGTCAATCCTGCCTCGCTTTTGCTTTGTTGCCTCTACCAAGATGATTTCCCGTTTCTCTCTTCACTGGAGCAGGCAGACACAGCCAACGCACATCAAGTGTCAAGAGACACGCTCTGCTGAGCTCAACGCTTGTGCAGATGCACATGTGCGACGAAGTCAACACACGTGCTTGTGGAGAGAAAGAAAGGGACTCCCAGGCGTGTGGAGCGACGGGGAGAAAGAGCGGGCGCTGAGGAACACAGTTTCAAACAGACTGTCTCCACACAAACAGGCACCTGTCTGCAGGTATCCTAGATCTTGATTCTTGAACTTGAGGAAACACGCGTCTGAGCAAAACTCCCAAACGCTTCCAGGAAAGACACAGGCTCTCCCACAAGCACACAAGTGTTTGCCCTCAGCTATAGATCAGGGACAAGCCTGTGAAGAGATGCCCTGCTATTCTTTCGCCTTATGGCATCATGTGTTTCGTTCCTCTTGGAGATCGATTGTTAAACGTCTTTCCTAGGGCGACTGTGAAGCATTTGCCAGCGGAGGAGAAGTAGCACGGAGCAGCATTCAGTACTGCCTACGAGTGTCTTTGCTACCCTACTAGCGGAGCTCCAAGAACAGGCACACATCTTCAGGTACCTTCCAAATGTGGATTCCCCTGCAGCCCCGTAGGCGGGCGTGCAGTACGCCAACCGTCAACGGACGTTTTTCCCCTCAAGCCTGTCAGGACGTTGCTCGTCCGTCTTTCCCTCAATAGATGGGAGTAGGCGCGCTTGCGGATGTGTGCGTGTGTGTGGCCACGCGTTTGCTTAGGCTTCAGTGTGTGAAAAGGTAGGTGCTTTTCTCTAGCTGCGTGTGCGTGCACGTGGTGCTGGGTGCACATCCCTGGGTGCTCGTGGAAAGGTTTCTGCATGGTTTTCGCTGAGGAATCGTGTGTGTGCACATGGACAAAGAGAAGGCGCAGCAACCAGGTTCCAGCGCCGAAGAAGGCAAAAGGCGAGGTTTCCGGCGCTATCTCCTTCTCTCCCCAGAGCTAGTCGCGCAAAGCAAGCCGCTAAGCCGGCGACCGGCAAGAGAGCTACAACGAAGCATGCCGAACGGAGAAAATAGCAGCAGCTCATCTGTTCACACCTTGTTTCTGCCATGTGCTTGAACGCCAAGACGTTCGCGCTTCTGTGAGATGAAAGACGTCCTTCTGCATATGTGGTTGCTCACACCGGTGCACTTGTTAGTGTATCCATTCAGTCCTGGGCTGCGGGGCATTCAGAAGTGGCTCTGTGGAGACGTCTGCATAGAGGCAGCTGTCAGAACACGCACACTCGATTGTTCACCAAAACATATGCAGACGCGTCCTTAGCCTGTAGATTTGGATGCACAGAGTTCCCTGTGTTCGCAAGAGACAAGGGAATCGCGTCTGTGCGCACAGAAGCAATAGCGGACCGTTTCCCTCGGAGTGAACGCGAAAGAGCCGTCTATATACTCGCAGACACGCGAACGTGCCTCAATGCGGTCACAGAGGCAGCAGCTTTTGCACAGATGCTCCTGGTGATTCTGGCACTTTCCAGGCACACTCCTGAAAGTCGCGCACACTGCTGTTCACTCGCTAAACGACCTCTTGGGAAACACGTCTCCGGTCGACGGACCGCTCAGATTGCTTCTCGTGTAACTGTGAACTGTGTCAGCGCAGGGAATCCGTCTCTGTTGAGCAGATGTGGATCCTGCCTCGCTTTTGCTTTGTTGCCTCTACCAAGATGATTTCCCGTTTCTCTCTTCACTGGAGCAGGCAGACACAGCCAACGCACATCAAGTGTCAAGAGACACGCTCTGCTGAGCTCAACGCTTGTGCAGATGCACATGTGCGACGAAGTCAACACACGTGCTTGTGGAGAGAAAGAAAGGGACTCCCAGGCGTGTGGAGCGACGGGGAGAAAGAGCGGGCGCTGAGGAACACAGTTTCAAACAGACTGTCTCCACACAAACAGGCACCTGTCTGCAGGTATCCTAGATCTTGATTCTTGAACTTGAGGAAACACGCGTCTGAGCAAAACTCCCAAACGCTTCCAGGAAAGACACAGGCTCTCCCACAAGCACACAAGTGTTTGCCCTCAGCTATAGATCAGGGACAAGCCTGTGAAGAGATGCCCTGCTATTCTTTCGCCTTATGGCATCATGTGTTTCGTTCCTCTTGGAGATCGATTGTTAAACGTCTTTCCTAGGGCGACTGTGAAGCATTTGCCAGCGGAGGAGAAGTAGCACGGAGCAGCATTCAGTACTGCCTACGAGTGTCTTTGCTACCCTACTAGCGGAGCTCCAAGAACAGGCACACATCTTCAGGTACCTTCCAAATGTGGATTCCCCTGCAGCCCCGTAGGCGGGCGTGCAGTACGCCAACCGTCAACGGACGTTTTTCCCCTCAAGCCTGTCAGGACGTTGCTCGTCCGTCTTTCCCTCAATAGATGGGAGTAGGCGCGCTTGCGGATGTGTGCGTGTGTGTGGCCACGCGTTTGCTTAGGCTTCAGTGTGTGAAAAGGTAGGTGCTTTTCTCTAGCTGCGTGTGCGTGCACGTGGTGCTGGGTGCACATCCCTGGGTGCTCGTGGAAAGGTTTCTGCATGGTTTTCGCTGAGGAATCGTGTGTGTGCACATGGACAAAGAGAAGGCGCAGCAACCAGGTTCCAGCGCCGAAGAAGGCAAAAGGCGAGGTTTCCGGCGCTATCTCCTTCTCTCCCCAGAGCTAGTCGCGCAAAGCAAGCCGCTAAGCCGGCGACCGGCAAGAGAGCTACAACGAAGCATGCCGAACGGAGAAAATAGCAGCAGCTCATCTGTTCACACCTTGTTTCTGCCATGTGCTTGAACGCCAAGACGTTCGCGCTTCTGTGAGATGAAAGACGTCCTTCTGCATATGTGGTTGCTCACACCGGTGCACTTGTTAGTGTATCCATTCAGTCCTGGGCTGCGGGGCATTCAGAAGTGGCTCTGTGGAGACGTCTGCATAGAGGCAGCTGTCAGAACACGCACACTCGATTGTTCACCAAAACATATGCAGACGCGTCCTTAGCCTGTAGATTTGGATGCACAGAGTTCCCTGTGTTCGCAAGAGACAAGGGAATCGCGTCTGTGCGCACAGAAGCAATAGCGGACCGTTTCCCTCGGAGTGAACGCGAAAGAGCCGTCTATATACTCGCAGACACGCGAACGTGCCTCAATGCGGTCACAGAGGCAGCAGCTTTTGCACAGATGCTCCTGGTGATTCTGGCACTTTCCAGGCACACTCCTGAAAGTCGCGCACACTGCTGTTCACTCGCTAAACGACCTCTTGGGAAACACGTCTCCGGTCGACGGACCGCTCAGATTGCTTCTCGTGTAACTGTGAACTGTGTCAGCGCAGGGAATCCGTCTCTGTTGAGCAGATGTCAATCCTGCCTCGCTTTTGCTTTGTTGCCTCTACCAAGATGATTTCCCGTTTCTCTCTTCACTGGAGCAGGCAGACACAGCCAACGCACATCAAGTGTCAAGAGACACGCTCTGCTGAGCTCAACGCTTGTGCAGATGCACATGTGCGACGAAGTCAACACACGTGCTTGTGGAGAGAAAGAAAGGGACTCCCAGGCGTGTGGAGCGACGGGGAGAAAGAGCGGGCGCTGAGGAACACAGTTTCAAACAGACTGTCTCCACACAAACAGGCACCTGTCTGCAGGTATCCTAGATCTTGATTCTTGAACTTGAGGAAACACGCGTCTGAGCAAAACTCCCAAACGCTTCCAGGAAAGACACAGGCTCTCCCACAAGCACACAAGTGTTTGCCCTCAGCTATAGATCAGGGACAAGCCTGTGAAGAGCAACCAAAGAGCTCGTCCGTCTTTCCCTCAATAGATGGGAGTAGGCGCGCTTGCGGATGTGTGCGTGTGTGTGGCCACGCGTTTGCTTAGGCATCAGTGTGTGAAAAGGTAGGTGCTTTTCTCTAGCTGCGTGTGCGTGCACGTGGTGCTGGGTGCACATCCCTGGGTGCTCGTGGAAAGGTTTCTGCATGGTTTTCGCTGAGGAATCGTGTGTGTGCACATGAACAAAGAGAAGGCGCAGCAACCAGGTTCCAGCGCCGAAGAAGGCAAAAGGCGAGGTTTCCGGCGCTATCTCCTTCTCTCCCCAGAGCTAGTCGCGCAAAGCAAGCCGCTAAGCCGGCGACCGGCAAGAGAGCTACAACGAAGCATGCCGAACGGAGAAAATAGCAGCAGCTCATCTGTTCACACCTTGTTTCTGCCATGTGCTTGAACGCCAAGACGTTCGCGCTTCTGTGAGATGAAAGACGTCCTTCTGCATATGTGGTTGCTCACACCGGTGCACTTGTTAGTGTATCCATTCAGTCCTGGGCTGCGGGGCATTCAGAAGTGGCTCTGTGGAGACGTCTGCATAGAGGCAGCTGTCAGAACACGCACACTCGATTGTTCACCAAAACATATGCAGACGCGTCCTTAGCCTGTAGATTTGGATGCACAGAGTTCCCTGTGTTCGCAAGAGACAAGGGAATCGCGTCTGTGCGCACAGAAGCAATAGCGGACCGTTTCCCTCGGAGTGAACGCGAAAGAGCCGTCTATATACTCGCAGACACGCGAACGTGCCTCAATGCGGTCACAGAGGCAGCAGCTTTTGCACAGATGCTCCTGGTGATTCTGGCACTTTCCAGGCACACTCCTGAAAGTCGCGCACACTGCTGTTCACTCGCTAAACGACCTCTTGGGAAACACGTCTCCGGTCGACGGACCGCTCAGATTGCTTCTCGTGTAACTGTGAACTGTGTCAGCGCAGGGAATCCGTCTCTGTTGAGCAGATGTGGATCCTGCCTCGCTTTTGCTTTGTTGCCTCTACCAAGATGATTTCCCGTTTCTCTCTTCACTGGAGCAGGCAGACACAGCCAACGCACATCAAGTGTCAAGAGACACGCTCTGCTGAGCTCAACGCTTGTGCAGATGCACATGTGCGACGAAGTCAACACACGTGCTTGTGGAGAGAAAGAAAGGGACTCCCAGGCGTGTGGAGCGACGGGGAGAAAGAGCGGGCGCTGAGGAACACAGTTTCAAACAGACTGTCTCCACACAAACAGGCACCTGTCTGCAGGTATCCTAGATCTTGATTCTTGAACTTGAGGAAACACGCGTCTGAGCAAAACTCCCAAACGCTTCCAGGAAAGACACAGGCTCTCCCACAAGCACACAAGTGTTTGCCCTCAGCTATAGATCAGGGACAAGCCTGTGAAGAGATGCCCTGCTATTCTTTCGCCTTATGGCATCATGTGTTTCGTTCCTCTTGGAGATCGATTGTTAAACGTCTTTCCTAGGGCGACTGTGAAGCATTTGCCAGCGGAGGAGAAGTAGCACGGAGCAGCATTCAGTACTGCCTACGAGTGTCTTTGCTACCCTACTAGCGGAGCTCCAAGAACAGGCACACATCTTCAGGTACCTTCCAAATGTGGATTCCCCTGCAGCCCCGTAGGCGGGCGTGCAGTACGCCAACCGTCAACGGACGTTTTTCCCCTCAAGCCTGTCAGGACGTTGCTCGTCCGTCTTTCCCTCAATAGATGGGAGTAGGCGCGCTTGCGGATGTGTGCGTGTGTGTGGCCACGCGTTTGCTTAGGCTTCAGTGTGTGAAAAGGTAGGTGCTTTTCTCTAGCTGCGTGTGCGTGCACGTGGTGCTGGGTGCACATCCCTGGGTGCTCGTGGAAAGGTTTCTGCATGGTTTTCGCTGAGGAATCGTGTGTGTGCACATGGACAAAGAGAAGGCGCAGCAACCAGGTTCCAGCGCCGAAGAAGGCAAAAGGCGAGGTTTCCGGCGCTATCTCCTTCTCTCCCCAGAGCTAGTCGCGCAAAGCAAGCCGCTAAGCCGGCGACCGGCAAGAGAGCTACAACGAAGCATGCCGAACGGAGAAAATAGCAGCAGCTCATCTGTTCACACCTTGTTTCTGCCATGTGCTTGAACGCCAAGACGTTCGCGCTTCTGTGAGATGAAAGACGTCCTTCTGCATATGTGGTTGCTCACACCGGTGCACTTGTTAGTGTATCCATTCAGTCCTGGGCTGCGGGGCATTCAGAAGTGGCTCTGTGGAGACGTCTGCATAGAGGCAGCTGTCAGAACACGCACACTCGATTGTTCACCAAAACATATGCAGACGCGTCCTTAGCCTGTAGATTTGGATGCACAGAGTTCCCTGTGTTCGCAAGAGACAAGGGAATCGCGTCTGTGCGCACAGAAGCAATAGCGGACCGTTTCCCTCGGAGTGAACGCGAAAGAGCCGTCTATATACTCGCAGACACGCGAACGTGCCTCAATGCGGTCACAGAGGCAGCAGCTTTTGCACAGATGCTCCTGGTGATTCTGGCACTTTCCAGGCACACTCCTGAAAGTCGCGCACACTGCTGTTCACTCGCTAAACGACCTCTTGGGAAACACGTCTCCGGTCGACGGACCGCTCAGATTGCTTCTCGTGTAACTGTGAACTGTGTCAGCGCAGGGAATCCGTCTCTGTTGAGCAGATGTCAATCCTGCCTCGCTTTTGCTTTGTTGCCTCTACCAAGATGATTTCCCGTTTCTCTCTTCACTGGAGCAGGCAGACACAGCCAACGCACATCAAGTGTCAAGAGACACGCTCTGCTGAGCTCAACGCTTGTGCAGATGCACATGTGCGACGAAGTCAACACACGTGCTTGTGGAGAGAAAGAAAGGGACTCCCAGGCGTGTGGAGCGACGGGGAGAAAGAGCGGGCGCTGAGGAACACAGTTTCAAACAGACTGTCTCCACACAAACAGGCACCTGTCTGCAGGTATCCTAGATCTTGATTCTTGAACTTGAGGAAACACGCGTCTGAGCAAAACTCCCAAACGCTTCCAGGAAAGACACAGGCTCTCCCACAAGCACACAAGTGTTTGCCCTCAGCTATAGATCAGGGACAAGCCTGTGAAGAGCAACCAAAGAGCTCGTCCGTCTTTCCCTCAATAGATGGGAGTAGGCGCGCTTGCGGATGTGTGCGTGTGTGTGGCCACGCGTTTGCTTAGGCATCAGTGTGTGAAAAGGTAGGTGCTTTTCTCTAGCTGCGTGTGCGTGCACGTGGTGCTGGGTGCACATCCCTGGGTGCTCGTGGAAAGGTTTCTGCATGGTTTTCGCTGAGGAATCGTGTGTGTGCACATGAACAAAGAGAAGGCGCAGCAACCAGGTTCCAGCGCCGAAGAAGGCAAAAGGCGAGGTTTCCGGCGCTATCTCCTTCTCTCCCCAGAGCTAGTCGCGCAAAGCAAGCCGCTAAGCCGGCGACCGGCAAGAGAGCTACAACGAAGCATGCCGAACGGAGAAAATAGCAGCAGCTCATCTGTTCACACCTTGTTTCTGCCATGTGCTTGAACGCCAAGACGTTCGCGCTTCTGTGAGATGAAAGACGTCCTTCTGCATATGTGGTTGCTCACACCGGTGCACTTGTTAGTGTATCCATTCAGTCCTGGGCTGCGGGGCATTCAGAAGTGGCTCTGTGGAGACGTCTGCATAGAGGCAGCTGTCAGAACACGCACACTCGATTGTTCACCAAAACATATGCAGACGCGTCCTTAGCCTGTAGATTTGGATGCACAGAGTTCCCTGTGTTCGCAAGAGACAAGGGAATCGCGTCTGTGCGCACAGAAGCAATAGCGGACCGTTTCCCTCGGAGTGAACGCGAAAGAGCCGTCTATATACTCGCAGACACGCGAACGTGCCTCAATGCGGTCACAGAGGCAGCAGCTTTTGCACAGATGCTCCTGGTGATTCTGGCACTTTCCAGGCACACTCCTGAAAGTCGCGCACACTGCTGTTCACTCGCTAAACGACCTCTTGGGAAACACGTCTCCGGTCGACGGACCGCTCAGATTGCTTCTCGTGTAACTGTGAACTGTGTCAGCGCAGGGAATCCGTCTCTGTTGAGCAGATGTCAATCCTGCCTCGCTTTTGCTTTGTTGCCTCTACCAAGATGATTTCCCGTTTCTCTCTTCACTGGAGCAGGCAGACACAGCCAACGCACATCAAGTGTCAAGAGACACGCTCTGCTGAGCTCAACGCTTGTGCAGATGCACATGTGCGACGAAGTCAACACACGTGCTTGTGGAGAGAAAGAAAGGGACTCCCAGGCGTGTGGAGCGACGGGGAGAAAGAGCGGGCGCTGAGGAACACAGTTTCAAACAGACTGTCTCCACACAAACAGGCACCTGTCTGCAGGTATCCTAGATCTTGATTCTTGAACTTGAGGAAACACGCGTCTGAGCAAAACTCCCAAACGCTTCCAGGAAAGACACAGGCTCTCCCACAAGCACACAAGTGTTTGCCCTCAGCTATAGATCAGGGACAAGCCTGTGAAGAGCAACCAAAGAGCTCGTCCGTCTTTCCCTCAATAGATGGGAGTAGGCGCGCTTGCGGATGTGTGCGTGTGTGTGGCCACGCGTTTGCTTAGGCATCAGTGTGTGAAAAGGTAGGTGCTTTTCTCTAGCTGCGTGTGCGTGCACGTGGTGCTGGGTGCACATCCCTGGGTGCTCGTGGAAAGGTTTCTGCATGGTTTTCGCTGAGGAATCGTGTGTGTGCACATGGACAAAGAGAAGGCGCAGCAACCAGGTTCCAGCGCCGAAGAAGGCAAAAGGCGAGGTTTCCGGCGCTATCTCCTTCTCTCCCCAGAGCTAGTCGCGCAAAGCAAGCCGCTAAGCCGGCGACCGGCAAGAGAGCTACAACGAAGCATGCCGAACGGAGAAAATAGCAGCAGCTCATCTGTTCACACCTTGTTTCTGCCATGTGCTTGAACGCCAAGACGTTCGCGCTTCTGTGAGATGAAAGACGTCCTTCTGCATATGTGGTTGCTCACACCGGTGCACTTGTTAGTGTATCCATTCAGTCCTGGGCTGCGGGGCATTCAGAAGTGGCTCTGTGGAGACGTCTGCATAGAGGCAGCTGTCAGAACACGCACACTCGATTGTTCACCAAAACATATGCAGACGCGTCCTTAGCCTGTAGATTTGGATGCACAGAGTTCCCTGTGTTCGCAAGAGACAAGGGAATCGCGTCTGTGCGCACAGAAGCAATAGCGGACCGTTTCCCTCGGAGTGAACGCGAAAGAGCCGTCTATATACTCGCAGACACGCGAACGTGCCTCAATGCGGTCACAGAGGCAGCAGCTTTTGCACAGATGCTCCTGGTGATTCTGGCACTTTCCAGGCACACTCCTGAAAGTCGCGCACACTGCTGTTCACTCGCTAAACGACCTCTTGGGAAACACGTCTCCGGTCGACGGACCGCTCAGATTGCTTCTCGTGTAACTGTGAACTGTGTCAGCGCAGGGAATCCGTCTCTGTTGAGCAGATGTCAATCCTGCCTCGCTTTTGCTTTGTTGCCTCTACCAAGATGATTTCCCGTTTCTCTCTTCACTGGAGCAGGCAGACACAGCCAACGCACATCAAGTGTCAAGAGACACGCTCTGCTGAGCTCAACGCTTGTGCAGATGCACATGTGCGACGAAGTCAACACACGTGCTTGTGGAGAGAAAGAAAGGGACTCCCAGGCGTGTGGAGCGACGGGGAGAAAGAGCGGGCGCTGAGGAACACAGTTTCAAACAGACTGTCTCCACACAAACAGGCACCTGTCTGCAGGTATCCTAGATCTTGATTCTTGAACTTGAGGAAACACGCGTCTGAGCAAAACTCCCAAACGCTTCCAGGAAAGACACAGGCTCTCCCACAAGCACACAAGTGTTTGCCCTCAGCTATAGATCAGGGACAAGCCTGTGAAGAGATGCCCTGCTATTCTTTCGCCTTATGGCATCATGTGTTTCGTTCCTCTTGGAGATCGATTGTTAAAGGTCTTTCCTCGGGCGACTGTGAAGCATTTGCCAGCGGAGGAGAAGTAGCACGGAGCAGCATTCAGTACTGCCTACGAGTGTCTTTGCTACCCTACTAGCGGAGCTCCAAGAACAGGCACACATCTTCAGGTACCTTCCAAATGTGGATTCCCCTGCAGCCCCGTAGGCGGGCGTGCAGTACGCCAACCGTCAACGGACGTTTTTCCCCTCAAGCCTGTCAGGACGTTGCTCGTCCGTCTTTCCCTCAATAGATGGGAGTAGGCGCGCTTGCGGATGTGTGCGTGTGTGTGGCCACGCGTTTGCTTAGGCTTCAGTGTGTGAAAAGGTAGGTGCTTTTCTCTAGCTGCGTGTGCGTGCACGTGGTGCTGGGTGCACATCCCTGGGTGCTCGTGGAAAGGTTTCTGCATGGTTTTCGCTGAGGAATCGTGTGTGTGCACATGGACAAAGAGAAGGCGCAGCAACCAGGTTCCAGCGCCGAAGAAGGCAAAAGGCGAGGTTTCCGGCGCTATCTCCTTCTCTCCCCAGAGCTAGTCGCGCAAAGCAAGCCGCTAAGCCGGCGACCGGCAAGAGAGCTACAACGAAGCATGCCGAACGGAGAAAATAGCAGCAGCTCATCTGTTCACACCTTGTTTCTGCCATGTGCTTGAACGCCAAGACGTTCGCGCTTCTGTGAGATGAAAGACGTCCTTCTGCATATGTGGTTGCTCACACCGGTGCACTTGTTAGTGTATCCATTCAGTCCTGGGCTGCGGGGCATTCAGAAGTGGCTCTGTGGAGACGTCTGCATAGAGGCAGCTGTCAGAACACGCACACTCGATTGTTCACCAAAACATATGCAGACGCGTCCTTAGCCTGTAGATTTGGATGCACAGAGTTCCCTGTGTTCGCAAGAGACAAGGGAATCGCGTCTGTGCGCACAGAAGCAATAGCGGACCGTTTCCCTCGGAGTGAACGCGAAAGAGCCGTCTATATACTCGCAGACACGCGAACGTGCCTCAATGCGGTCACAGAGGCAGCAGCTTTTGCACAGATGCTCCTGGTGATTCTGGCACTTTCCAGGCACACTCCTGAAAGTCGCGCACACTGCTGTTCACTCGCTAAACGACCTCTTGGGAAACACGTCTCCGGTCGACGGACCGCTCAGATTGCTTCTCGTGTAACTGTGAACTGTGTCAGCGCAGGGAATCCGTCTCTGTTGAGCAGATGTCGATCCTGCCTCGCCTTTGCTTTGTTGCCTCTACCAAGATGATTTCCCGTTTCTCTCTTCACTGGAGCACGCAGACACAGCCAACGCACATCAAGTGTCAAGAGACACGCTCTGCTGAGCTCAACGCTTGTGCAGATGCACATGTGCGACGAAGTCAACACACGTGCTTGTGGAGAGAAAGAAAGGGACTCCCAGGCGTGTGGAGCGACGGGGAGAAAGAGCGGGCGCTGAGGAACACAGTTTCAAACAGACTGTCTCCACACAAACAGGCACCTGTCTGCAGGTATCCTAGATCTTGATTCTTGAACTTGAGGAAACACGCGTCTGAGCAAAACTCCCAAACGCTTCCAGGAAAGACACAGGCTCTCCCACAAGCACACAAGTGTTTGCCCTCAGCTATAGA
This sequence comes from Patagioenas fasciata, assembly GCF_037038585.1. Taxonomy (NCBI): domain Eukaryota; kingdom Metazoa; phylum Chordata; class Aves; order Columbiformes; family Columbidae; genus Patagioenas; species Patagioenas fasciata. The sequence goes on along the minus strand of NW_027288792.1, from coordinate 27,728 downwards.
TCAGGGACAAGCCTGTGAAGAGATGCCCTGCTATTCTTTCGCCTTATGGCATCATGTGTTTCGTTCCTCTTGGAGATCGATTGTTAAACGTCTTTCCTAGGGCGACTGTGAAGCATTTGCCAGCGGAGGAGAAGTAGCACGGAGCAGCATTCAGTACTGCCTACGAGTGTCTTTGCTACCCTACTAGCGGAGCTCCAAGAACAGGCACACATCTTCAGGTACCTTCCAAATGTGGATTCCCCTGCAGCCCCGTAGGCGGGCGTGCAGTACGCCAACCGTCAACGGACGTTTTTCCCCTCAAGCCTGTCAGGACGTTGCTCGTCCGTCTTTCCCTCAATAGATGGGAGTAGGCGCGCTTGCGGATGTGTGCGTGTGTGTGGCCACGCGTTTGCTTAGGCTTCAGTGTGTGAAAAGGTAGGTGCTTTTCTCTAGCTGCGTGTGCGTGCACGTGGTGCTGGGTGCACATCCCTGGGTGCTCGTGGAAAGGTTTCTGCATGGTTTTCGCTGAGGAATCGTGTGTGTGCACATGGACAAAGAGAAGGCGCAGCAACCAGGTTCCAGCGCCGAAGAAGGCAAAAGGCGAGGTTTCCGGCGCTATCTCCTTCTCTCCCCAGAGCTAGTCGCGCAAAGCAAGCCGCTAAGCCGGCGACCGGCAAGAGAGCTACAACGAAGCATGCCGAACGGAGAAAATAGCAGCAGCTCATCTGTTCACACCTTGTTTCTGCCATGTGCTTGAACGCCAAGACGTTCGCGCTTCTGTGAGATGAAAGACGTCCTTCTGCATATGTGGTTGCTCACACCGGTGCACTTGTTAGTGTATCCATTCAGTCCTGGGCTGCGGGGCATTCAGAAGTGGCTCTGTGGAGACGTCTGCATAGAGGCAGCTGTCAGAACACGCACACTCGATTGTTCACCAAAACATATGCAGACGCGTCCTTAGCCTGTAGATTTGGATGCACAGAGTTCCCTGTGTTCGCAAGAGACAAGGGAATCGCGTCTGTGCGCACAGAAGCAATAGCGGACCGTTTCCCTCGGAGTGAACGCGAAAGAGCCGTCTATATACTCGCAGACACGCGAACGTGCCTCAATGCGGTCACAGAGGCAGCAGCTTTTGCACAGATGCTCCTGGTGATTCTGGCACTTTCCAGGCACACTCCTGAAAGTCGCGCACACTGCTGTTCACTCGCTAAACGACCTCTTGGGAAACACGTCTCCGGTCGACGGACCGCTCAGATTGCTTCTCGTGTAACTGTGAACTGTGTCAGCGCAGGGAATCCGTCTCTGTTGAGCAGATGTCAATCCTGCCTCGCTTTTGCTTTGTTGCCTCTACCAAGATGATTTCCCGTTTCTCTCTTCACTGGAGCAGGCAGACACAGCCAACGCACATCAAGTGTCAAGAGACACGCTCTGCTGAGCTCAACGCTTGTGCAGATGCACATGTGCGACGAAGTCAACACACGTGCTTGTGGAGAGAAAGAAAGGGACTCCCAGGCGTGTGGAGCGACGGGGAGAAAGAGCGGGCGCTGAGGAACACAGTTTCAAACAGACTGTCTCCACACAAACAGGCACCTGTCTGCAGGTATCCTAGATCTTGATTCTTGAACTTGAGGAAACACGCGTCTGAGCAAAACTCCCAAACGCTTCCAGGAAAGACACAGGCTCTCCCACAAGCACACAAGTGTTTGCCCTCAGCTATAGATCAGGGACAAGCCTGTGAAGAGCAACCAAAGAGCTCGTCCGTCTTTCCCTCAATAGATGGGAGTAGGCGCGCTTGCGGATGTGTGCGTGTGTGTGGCCACGCGTTTGCTTAGGCATCAGTGTGTGAAAAGGTAGGTGCTTTTCTCTAGCTGCGTGTGCGTGCACGTGGTGCTGGGTGCACATCCCTGGGTGCTCGTGGAAAGGTTTCTGCATGGTTTTCGCTGAGGAATCGTGTGTGTGCACATGAACAAAGAGAAGGCGCAGCAACCAGGTTCCAGCGCCGAAGAAGGCAAAAGGCGAGGTTTCCGGCGCTATCTCCTTCTCTCCCCAGAGCTAGTCGCGCAAAGCAAGCCGCTAAGCCGGCGACCGGCAAGAGAGCTACAACGAAGCATGCCGAACGGAGAAAATAGCAGCAGCTCATCTGTTCACACCTTGTTTCTGCCATGTGCTTGAACGCCAAGACGTTCGCGCTTCTGTGAGATGAAAGACGTCCTTCTGCATATGTGGTTGCTCACACCGGTGCACTTGTTAGTGTATCCATTCAGTCCTGGGCTGCGGGGCATTCAGAAGTGGCTCTGTGGAGACGTCTGCATAGAGGCAGCTGTCAGAACACGCACACTCGATTGTTCACCAAAACATATGCAGACGCGTCCTTAGCCTGTAGATTTGGATGCACAGAGTTCCCTGTGTTCGCAAGAGACAAGGGAATCGCGTCTGTGCGCACAGAAGCAATAGCGGACCGTTTCCCTCGGAGTGAACGCGAAAGAGCCGTCTATATACTCGCAGACACGCGAACGTGCCTCAATGCGGTCACAGAGGCAGCAGCTTTTGCACAGATGCTCCTGGTGATTCTGGCACTTTCCAGGCACACTCCTGAAAGTCGCGCACACTGCTGTTCACTCGCTAAACGACCTCTTGGGAAACACGTCTCCGGTCGACGGACCGCTCAGATTGCTTCTCGTGTAACTGTGAACTGTGTCAGCGCAGGGAATCCGTCTCTGTTGAGCAGATGTGGATCCTGCCTCGCTTTTGCTTTGTTGCCTCTACCAAGATGATTTCCCGTTTCTCTCTTCACTGGAGCAGGCAGACACAGCCAACGCACATCAAGTGTCAAGAGACACGCTCTGCTGAGCTCAACGCTTGTGCAGATGCACATGTGCGACGAAGTCAACACACGTGCTTGTGGAGAGAAAGAAAGGGACTCCCAGGCGTGTGGAGCGACGGGGAGAAAGAGCGGGCGCTGAGGAACACAGTTTCAAACAGACTGTCTCCACACAAACAGGCACCTGTCTGCAGGTATCCTAGATCTTGATTCTTGAACTTGAGGAAACACGCGTCTGAGCAAAACTCCCAAACGCTTCCAGGAAAGACACAGGCTCTCCCACAAGCACACAAGTGTTTGCCCTCAGCTATAGATCAGGGACAAGCCTGTGAAGAGATGCCCTGCTATTCTTTCGCCTTATGGCATCATGTGTTTCGTTCCTCTTGGAGATCGATTGTTAAACGTCTTTCCTAGGGCGACTGTGAAGCATTTGCCAGCGGAGGAGAAGTAGCACGGAGCAGCATTCAGTACTGCCTACGAGTGTCTTTGCTACCCTACTAGCGGAGCTCCAAGAACAGGCACACATCTTCAGGTACCTTCCAAATGTGGATTCCCCTGCAGCCCCGTAGGCGGGCGTGCAGTACGCCAACCGTCAACGGACGTTTTTCCCCTCAAGCCTGTCAGGACGTTGCTCGTCCGTCTTTCCCTCAATAGATGGGAGTAGGCGCGCTTGCGGATGTGTGCGTGTGTGTGGCCACGCGTTTGCTTAGGCTTCAGTGTGTGAAAAGGTAGGTGCTTTTCTCTAGCTGCGTGTGCGTGCACGTGGTGCTGGGTGCACATCCCTGGGTGCTCGTGGAAAGGTTTCTGCATGGTTTTCGCTGAGGAATCGTGTGTGTGCACATGGACAAAGAGAAGGCGCAGCAACCAGGTTCCAGCGCCGAAGAAGGCAAAAGGCGAGGTTTCCGGCGCTATCTCCTTCTCTCCCCAGAGCTAGTCGCGCAAAGCAAGCCGCTAAGCCGGCGACCGGCAAGAGAGCTACAACGAAGCATGCCGAACGGAGAAAATAGCAGCAGCTCATCTGTTCACACCTTGTTTCTGCCATGTGCTTGAACGCCAAGACGTTCGCGCTTCTGTGAGATGAAAGACGTCCTTCTGCATATGTGGTTGCTCACACCGGTGCACTTGTTAGTGTATCCATTCAGTCCTGGGCTGCGGGGCATTCAGAAGTGGCTCTGTGGAGACGTCTGCATAGAGGCAGCTGTCAGAACACGCACACTCGATTGTTCACCAAAACATATGCAGACGCGTCCTTAGCCTGTAGATTTGGATGCACAGAGTTCCCTGTGTTCGCAAGAGACAAGGGAATCGCGTCTGTGCGCACAGAAGCAATAGCGGACCGTTTCCCTCGGAGTGAACGCGAAAGAGCCGTCTATATACTCGCAGACACGCGAACGTGCCTCAATGCGGTCACAGAGGCAGCAGCTTTTGCACAGATGCTCCTGGTGATTCTGGCACTTTCCAGGCACACTCCTGAAAGTCGCGCACACTGCTGTTCACTCGCTAAACGACCTCTTGGGAAACACGTCTCCGGTCGACGGACCGCTCAGATTGCTTCTCGTGTAACTGTGAACTGTGTCAGCGCAGGGAATCCGTCTCTGTTGAGCAGATGTCAATCCTGCCTCGCTTTTGCTTTGTTGCCTCTACCAAGATGATTTCCCGTTTCTCTCTTCACTGGAGCAGGCAGACACAGCCAACGCACATCAAGTGTCAAGAGACACGCTCTGCTGAGCTCAACGCTTGTGCAGATGCACATGTGCGACGAAGTCAACACACGTGCTTGTGGAGAGAAAGAAAGGGACTCCCAGGCGTGTGGAGCGACGGGGAGAAAGAGCGGGCGCTGAGGAACACAGTTTCAAACAGACTGTCTCCACACAAACAGGCACCTGTCTGCAGGTATCCTAGATCTTGATTCTTGAACTTGAGGAAACACGCGTCTGAGCAAAACTCCCAAACGCTTCCAGGAAAGACACAGGCTCTCCCACAAGCACACAAGTGTTTGCCCTCAGCTATAGATCAGGGACAAGCCTGTGAAGAGCAACCAAAGAGCTCGTCCGTCTTTCCCTCAATAGATGGGAGTAGGCGCGCTTGCGGATGTGTGCGTGTGTGTGGCCACGCGTTTGCTTAGGCATCAGTGTGTGAAAAGGTAGGTGCTTTTCTCTAGCTGCGTGTGCGTGCACGTGGTGCTGGGTGCACATCCCTGGGTGCTCGTGGAAAGGTTTCTGCATGGTTTTCGCTGAGGAATCGTGTGTGTGCACATGGACAAAGAGAAGGCGCAGCAACCAGGTTCCAGCGCCGAAGAAGGCAAAAGGCGAGGTTTCCGGCGCTATCTCCTTCTCTCCCCAGAGCTAGTCGCGCAAAGCAAGCCGCTAAGCCGGCGACCGGCAAGAGAGCTACAACGAAGCATGCCGAACGGAGAAAATAGCAGCAGCTCATCTGTTCACACCTTGTTTCTGCCATGTGCTTGAACGCCAAGACGTTCGCGCTTCTGTGAGATGAAAGACGTCCTTCTGCATATGTGGTTGCTCACACCGGTGCACTTGTTAGTGTATCCATTCAGTCCTGGGCTGCGGGGCATTCAGAAGTGGCTCTGTGGAGACGTCTGCATAGAGGCAGCTGTCAGAACACGCACACTCGATTGTTCACCAAAACATATGCAGACGCGTCCTTAGCCTGTAGATTTGGATGCACAGAGTTCCCTGTGTTCGCAAGAGACAAGGGAATCGCGTCTGTGCGCACAGAAGCAATAGCGGACCGTTTCCCTCGGAGTGAACGCGAAAGAGCCGTCTATATACTCGCAGACACGCGAACGTGCCTCAATGCGGTCACAGAGGCAGCAGCTTTTGCACAGATGCTCCTGGTGATTCTGGCACTTTCCAGGCACACTCCTGAAAGTCGCGCACACTGCTGTTCACTCGCTAAACGACCTCTTGGGAAACACGTCTCCGGTCGACGGACCGCTCAGATTGCTTCTCGTGTAACTGTGAACTGTGTCAGCGCAGGGAATCCGTCTCTGTTGAGCAGATGTCAATCCTGCCTCGCTTTTGCTTTGTTGCCTCTACCAAGATGATTTCCCGTTTCTCTCTTCACTGGAGCAGGCAGACACAGCCAACGCACATCAAGTGTCAAGAGACACGCTCTGCTGAGCTCAACGCTTGTGCAGATGCACATGTGCGACGAAGTCAACACACGTGCTTGTGGAGAGAAAGAAAGGGACTCCCAGGCGTGTGGAGCGACGGGGAGAAAGAGCGGGCGCTGAGGAACACAGTTTCAAACAGACTGTCTCCACACAAACAGGCACCTGTCTGCAGGTATCCTAGATCTTGATTCTTGAACTTGAGGAAACACGCGTCTGAGCAAAACTCCCAAACGCTTCCAGGAAAGACACAGGCTCTCCCACAAGCACACAAGTGTTTGCCCTCAGCTATAGATCAGGGACAAGCCTGTGAAGAGATGCCCTGCTATTCTTTCGCCTTATGGCATCATGTGTTTCGTTCCTCTTGGAGATCGATTGTTAAACGTATTTCCTAGGGCGACTGTGAAGCATTTGCCAGCGGAGGAGAAGTAGCACGGAGCAGCATTCAGTACTGCCTACGAGTGTCTTTGCTACCCTACTAGCGGAGCTCCAAGAACAGGCACACATCTTCAGGTACCTTCCAAATGTGGATTCCCCTGCAGCCCCGTAGGCGGGCGTGCAGTACGCCAACCGTCAACGGACGTTTTTCCCCTCAAGCCTGTCAGGACGTTGCTCGTCCGTCTTTCCCTCAATAGATGGGAGTAGGCGCGCTTGCGGATGTGTGCGTGTGTGTGGCCACGCGTTTGCTTAGGCTTCAGTGTGTGAAAAGGTAGGTGCTTTTCTCTAGCTGCGTGTGCGTGCACGTGGTGCTGGGTGCACATCCCTGGGTGCTCGTGGAAAGGTTTCTGCATGGTTTTCGCTGAGGAATCGTGTGTGTGCACATGGACAAAGAGAAGGCGCAGCAACCAGGTTCCAGCGCCGAAGAAGGCAAAAGGCGAGGTTTCCGGCGCTATCTCCTTCTCTCCCCAGAGCTAGTCGCGCAAAGCAAGCCGCTAAGCCGGCGACCGGCAAGAGAGCTACAACGAAGCATGCCGAACGGAGAAAATAGCAGCAGCTCATCTGTTCACACCTTGTTTCTGCCATGTGCTTGAACGCCAAGACGTTCGCGCTTCTGTGAGATGAAAGACGTCCTTCTGCATATGTGGTTGCTCACACCGGTGCACTTGTTAGTGTATCCATTCAGTCCTGGGCTGCGGGGCATTCAGAAGTGGCTCTGTGGAGACGTCTGCATAGAGGCAGCTGTCAGAACACGCACACTCGATTGTTCACCAAAACATATGCAGACGCGTCCTTAGCCTGTAGATTTGGATGCACAGAGTTCCCTGTGTTCGCAAGAGACAAGGGAATCGCGTCTGTGCGCACAGAAGCAATAGCGGACCGTTTCCCTCGGAGTGAACGCGAAAGAGCCGTCTATATACTCGCAGACACGCGAACGTGCCTCAATGCGGTCACAGAGGCAGCAGCTTTTGCACAGATGCTCCTGCTGATTCTGGCACTTTCCAGGCACACTCCTGAAAGTCGCGCACACTGCTGTTCACTCGCTAAACGACCTCTTGGGAAACACGTCTCCGGTCGACGGACCGCTCAGATTGCTTCTCGTGTAACTGTGAACTGTGTCAGCGCAGGGAATCCGTCTCTGTTGAGCAGATGTCAATCCTGCCTCGCTTTTGCTTTGTTGCCTCTACCAAGATGATTTCCCGTTTCTCTCTTCACTGGAGCAGGCAGACACAGCCAACGCACATCAAGTGTCAAGAGACACGCTCTGCTGAGCTCAACGCTTGTGCAGATGCACATGTGCGACGAAGTCAACACACGTGCTTGTGGAGAGAAAGAAAGGGACTCCCAGGCGTGTGGAGCGACGGGGAGAAAGAGCGGGCGCTGAGGAACACAGTTTCAAACAGACTGTCTCCACACAAACAGGCACCTGTCTGCAGGTATCCTAGATCTTGATTCTTGAACTTGAGGAAACACGCGTCTGAGCAAAACTCCCAAACGCTTCCAGGAAAGACACAGGCTCTCCCACAAGCACACAAGTGTTTGCCCTCAGCTATAGATCAGGGACAAGCCTGTGAAGAGCAACCAAAGAGCTCGTCCGTCTTTCCCTCAATAGATGGGAGTAGGCGCGCTTGCGGATGTGTGCGTGTGTGTGGCCACGCGTTTGCTTAGGCATCAGTGTGTGAAAAGGTAGGTGCTTTTCTCTAGCTGCGTGTGCGTGCACGTGGTGCTGGGTGCACATCCCTGGGTGCTCGTGGAAAGGTTTCTGCATGGTTTTCGCTGAGGAATCGTGTGTGTGCACATGGACAAAGAGAAGGCGCAGCAACCAGGTTCCAGCGCCGAAGAAGGCAAAAGGCGAGGTTTCCGGCGCTATCTCCTTCTCTCCCCAGAGCTAGTCGCGCAAAGCAAGCCGCTAAGCCGGCGACCGGCAAGAGAGCTACAACGAAGCATGCCGAACGGAGAAAATAGCAGCAGCTCATCTGTTCACACCTTGTTTCTGCCATGTGCTTGAACGCCAAGACGTTCGCGCTTCTGTGAGATGAAAGACGTCCTTCTGCATATGTGGTTGCTCACACCGGTGCACTTGTTAGTGTATCCATTCAGTCCTGGGCTGCGGGGCATTCAGAAGTGGCTCTGTGGAGACGTCTGCATAGAGGCAGCTGTCAGAACACGCACACTCGATTGTTCACCAAAACATATGCAGACGCGTCCTTAGCCTGTAGATTTGGATGCACAGAGTTCCCTGTGTTCGCAAGAGACAAGGGAATCGCGTCTGTGCGCACAGAAGCAATAGCGGACCGTTTCCCTCGGAGTGAACGCGAAAGAGCCGTCTATATACTCGCAGACACGCGAACGTGCCTCAATGCGGTCACAGAGGCAGCAGCTTTTGCACAGATGCTCCTGGTGATTCTGGCACTTTCCAGGCACACTCCTGAAAGTCGCGCACACTGCTGTTCACTCGCTAAACGACCTCTTGGGAAACACGTCTCCGGTCGACGGACCGCTCAGATTGCTTCTCGTGTAACTGTGAACTGTGTCAGCGCAGGGAATCCGTCTCTGTTGAGCAGATGTCAATCCTGCCTCGCTTTTGCTTTGTTGCCTCTACCAAGATGATTTCCCGTTTCTCTCTTCACTGGAGCAGGCAGACACAGCCAACGCACATCAAGTGTCAAGAGACACGCTCTGCTGAGCTCAACGCTTGTGCAGATGCACATGTGCGACGAAGTCAACACACGTGCTTGTGGAGAGAAAGAAAGGGACTCCCAGGCGTGTGGAGCGACGGGGAGAAAGAGCGGGCGCTGAGGAACACAGTTTCAAACAGACTGTCTCCACACAAACAGGCACCTGTCTGCAGGTATCCTAGATCTTGATTCTTGAACTTGAGGAAACACGCGTCTGAGCAAAACTCCCAAACGCTTCCAGGAAAGACACAGGCTCTCCCACAAGCACACAAGTGTTTGCCCTCAGCTATAGATCAGGGACAAGCCTGTGAAGAGCAACCAAAGAGCTCGTCCGTCTTTCCCTCAATAGATGGGAGTAGGCGCGCTTGCGGATGTGTGCGTGTGTGTGGCCACGCGTTTGCTTAGGCTTCAGTGTGTGAAAAGGTAGGTGCTTTTCTCTAGCTGCGTGTGCGTGCACGTGGTGCTGGGTGCACATCCCTGGGTGCTCGTGGAAAGGTTTCTGCATGGTTTTCGCTGAGGAATCGTGTGTGTGCACATGGACAAAGAGAAGGCGCAGCAACCAGGTTCCAGCGCCGAAGAAGGCAAAAGGCGAGGTTTCCGGCGCTATCTCCTTCTCTCCCCAGAGCTAGTCGCGCAAAGCAAGCCGCTAAGCCGGCGACCGGCAAGAGAGCTACAACGAAGCATGCCGAACGGAGAAAATAGCAGCAGCTCATCTGTTCACACCTTGTTTCTGCCATGTGCTTGAACGCCAAGACGTTCGCGCTTCTGTGAGATGAAAGACGTCCTTCTGCATATGTGGTTGCTCACACCGGTGCACTTGTTAGTGTATCCATTCAGTCCTGGGCTGCGGGGCATTCAGAAGTGGCTCTGTGGAGACGTCTGCATAGAGGCAGCTGTCAGAACACGCACACTCGATTGTTCACCAAAACATATGCAGACGCGTCCTTAGCCTGTAGATTTGGATGCACAGAGTTCCCTGTGTTCGCAAGAGACAAGGGAATCGCGTCTGTGCGCACAGAAGCAATAGCGGACCGTTTCCCTCGGAGTGAACGCGAAAGAGCCGTCTATATACTCGCAGACACGCGAACGTGCCTCAATGCGGTCACAGAGGCAGCAGCTTTTGCACAGATGCTCCTGGTGATTCTGGCACTTTCCAGGCACACTCCTGAAAGTCGCGCACACTGCTGTTCACTCGCTAAACGACCTCTTGGGAAACACGTCTCCGGTCGACGGACCGCTCAGATTGCTTCTCGTGTAACTGTGAACTGTGTCAGCGCAGGGAATCCGTCTCTGTTGAGCAGATGTCAATCCTGCCTCGCTTTTGCTTTGTTGCCTCTACCAAGATGATTTCCCGTTTCTCTCTTCACTGGAGCAGGCAGACACAGCCAACGCACATCAAGTGTCAAGAGACACGCTCTGCTGAGCTCAACGCTTGTGCAGATGCACATGTGCGACGAAGTCAACACACGTGCTTGTGGAGAGAAAGAAAGGGACTCCCAGGCGTGTGGAGCGACGGGGAGAAAGAGCGGGCGCTGAGGAACACAGTTTCAAACAGACTGTCTCCACACAAACAGGCACCTGTCTGCAGGTATCCTAGATCTTGATTCTTGAACTTGAGGAAACACGCGTCTGAGCAAAACTCCCAAACGCTTCCAGGAAAGACACAGGCTCTCCCACAAGCACACAAGTGTTTGCCCTCAGCTATAGATCAGGGACAAGCCTGTGAAGAGCAACCAAAGAGCTCGTCCGTCTTTCCCTCAATAGATGGGAGTAGGCGCGCTTGCGGATGTGTGCGTGTGTGTGGCCACGCGTTTGCTTAGGCATCAGTGTGTGAAAAGGTAGGTGCTTTTCTCTAGCTGCGTGTGCGTGCACGTGGTGCTGGGTGCACATCCCTGGGTGCTCGTGGAAAGGTTTCTGCATGGTTTTCGCTGAGGAATCGTGTGTGTGCACATGGACAAAGAGAAGGCGCAGCAACCAGGTTCCAGCGCCGAAGAAGGCAAAAGGCGAGGTTTCCGGCGCTATCTCCTTCTCTCCCCAGAGCTAGTCGCGCAAAGCAAGCCGCTAAGCCGGCGACCGGCAAGAGAGCTACAACGAAGCATGCCGAACGGAGAAAATAGCAGCAGCTCATCTGTTCACACCTTGTTTCTGCCATGTGCTTGAACGCCAAGACGTTCGCGCTTCTGTGAGATGAAAGACGTCCTTCTGCATATGTGGTTGCTCACACCGGTGCACTTGTTAGTGTATCCATTCAGTCCTGGGCTGCGGGGCATTCAGAAGTGGCTCTGTGGAGACGTCTGCATAGAGGCAGCTGTCAGAACACGCACACTCGATTGTTCACCAAAACATATGCAGACGCGTCCTTAGCCTGTAGATTTGGATGCACAGAGTTCCCTGTGTTCGCAAGAGACAAGGGAATCGCGTCTGTGCGCACAGAAGCAATAGCGGACCGTTTCCCTCGGAGTGAACGCGAAAGAGCCGTCTATATACTCGCAGACACGCGAACGTGCCTCAATGCGGTCACAGAGGCAGCAGCTTTTGCACAGATGCTCCTGGTGATTCTGGCACTTTCCAGGCACACTCCTGAAAGTCGCGCACACTGCTGTTCACTCGCTAAACGACCTCTTGGGAAACACGTCTCCGGTCGACGGACCGCTCAGATTGCTTCTCGTGTAACTGTGAACTGTGTCAGCGCAGGGAATCCGTCTCTGTTGAGCAGATGTCAATCCTGCCTCGCTTTTGCTTTGTTGCCTCTACCAAGATGATTTCCCGTTTCTCTCTTCACTGGAGCAGGCAGACACAGCCAACGCACATCAAGTGTCAAGAGACACGCTCTGCTGAGCTCAACGCTTGTGCAGATGCACATGTGCGACGAAGTCAACACACGTGCTTGTGGAGAGAAAGAAAGGGACTCCCAGGCGTGTGGAGCGACGGGGAGAAAGAGCGGGCGCTGAGGAACACAGTTTCAAACAGACTGTCTCCACACAAACAGGCACCTGTCTGCAGGTATCCTAGATCTTGATTCTTGAACTTGAGGAAACACGCGTCTGAGCAAAACTCCCAAACGCTTCCAGGAAAGACACAGGCTCTCCCACAAGCACACAAGTGTTTGCCCTCAGCTATAGATCAGGGACAAGCCTGTGAAGAGCAACCAAAGAGCTCGTCCGTCTTTCCCTCAATAGATGGGAGTAGGCGCGCTTGCGGATGTGTGCGTGTGTGTGGCCACGCGTTTGCTTAGGCATCAGTGTGTGAAAAGGTAGGTGCTTTTCTCTAGCTGCGTGTGCGTGCACGTGGTGCTGGGTGCACATCCCTGGGTGCTCGTGGAAAGGTTTCTGCATGGTTTTCGCTGAGGAATCGTGTGTGTGCACATGGACAAAGAGAAGGCGCAGCAACCAGGTTCCAGCGCCGAAGAAGGCAAAAGGCGAGGTTTCCGGCGCTATCTCCTTCTCTCCCCAGAGCTAGTCGCGCAAAGCAAGCCGCTAAGCCGGCGACCGGCAAGAGAGCTACAACGAAGCATGCCGAACGGAGAAAATAGCAGCAGCTCATCTGTTCACACCTTGTTTCTGCCATGTGCTTGAACGCCAAGACGTTCGCGCTTCTGTGAGATGAAAGACGTCCTTCTGCATATGTGGTTGCTCACACCGGTGCACTTGTTAGTGTATCCATTCAGTCCTGGGCTGCGGGGCATTCAGAAGTGGCTCTGTGGAGACGTCTGCATAGAGGCAGCTGTCAGAACACGCACACTCGATTGTTCACCAAAACATATGCAGACGCGTCCTTAGCCTGTAGATTTGGATGCACAGAGTTCCCTGTGTTCGCAAGAGACAAGGGAATCGCGTCTGTGCGCACAGAAGCAATAGCGGACCGTTTCCCTCGGAGTGAACGCGAAAGAGCCGTCTATATACTCGCAGACACGCGAACGTGCCTCAATGCGGTCACAGAGGCAGCAGCTTTTGCACAGATGCTCCTGGTGATTCTGGCACTTTCCAGGCACACTCCTGAAAGTCGCGCACACTGCTGTTCACTCGCTAAACGACCTCTTGGGAAACACGTCTCCGGTCGACGGACCGCTCAGATTGCTTCTCGTGTAACTGTGAACTGTGTCAGCGCAGGGAATCCGTCTCTGTTGAGCAGATGTCAATCCTGCCTCGCTTTTGCTTTGTTGCCTCTACCAAGATGATTTCCCGTTTCTCTCTTCACTGGAGCAGGCAGACACAGCCAACGCACATCAAGTGTCAAGAGACACGCTCTGCTGAGCTCAACGCTTGTGCAGATGCACATGTGCGACGAAGTCAACACACGTGCTTGTGGAGAGAAAGAAAGGGACTCCCAGGCGTGTGGAGCGACGGGGAGAAAGAGCGGGCGCTGAGGAACACAGTTTCAAACAGACTGTCTCCACACAAACAGGCACCTGTCTGCAGGTATCCTAGATCTTGATTCTTGAACTTGAGGAAACACGCGTCTGAGCAAAACTCCCAAACGCTTCCAGGAAAGACACAGGCTCTCCCACAAGCACACAAGTGTTTGCCCTCAGCTATAGATCAGGGACAAGCCTGTGAAGAGCAACCAAAGAGCTCGTCCGTCTTTCCCTCAATAGATGGGAGTAGGCGCGCTTGCGGATGTGTGCGTGTGTGTGGCCACGCGTTTGCTTAGGCTTCAGTGTGTGAAAAGGTAGGTGCTTTTCTCTAGCTGCGTGTGCGTGCACGTGGTGCTGGGTGCACATCCCTGGGTGCTCGTGGAAAGGTTTCTGCATGGTTTTCGCTGAGGAATCGTGTGTGTGCACATGGACAAAGAGAAGGCGCAGCAACCAGGTTCCAGCGCCGAAGAAGGCAAAAGGCGAGGTTTCCGGCGCTATCTCCTTCTCTCCCCAGAGCTAGTCGCGCAAAGCAAGCCGCTAAGCCGGCGACCGGCAAGAGAGCTACAACGAAGCATGCCGAACGGAGAAAATAGCAGCAGCTCATCTGTTCACACCTTGTTTCTGCCATGTGCTTGAACGCCAAGACGTTCGCGCTTCTGTGAGATGAAAGACGTCCTTCTGCATATGTGGTTGCTCACACCGGTGCACTTGTTAGTGTATCCATTCAGTCCTGGGCTGCGGGGCATTCAGAAGTGGCTCTGTGGAGACGTCTGCATAGAGGCAGCTGTCAGAACACGCACACTCGATTGTTCACCAAAACATATGCAGACGCGTCCTTAGCCTGTAGATTTGGATGCACAGAGTTCCCTGTGTTCGCAAGAGACAAGGGAATCGCGTCTGTGCGCACAGAAGCAATAGCGGACCGTTTCCCTCGGAGTGAACGCGAAAGAGCCGTCTATATACTCGCAGACACGCGAACGTGCCTCAATGCGGTCACAGAGGCAGCAGCTTTTGCACAGATGCTCCTGGTGATTCTGGCACTTTCCAGGCACACTCCTGAAAGTCGCGCACACTGCTGTTCACTCGCTAAACGACCTCTTGGGAAACACGTCTCCGGTCGACGGACCGCTCAGATTGCTTCTCGTGTAACTGTGAACTGTGTCAGCGCAGGGAATCCGTCTCTGTTGAGCAGATGTCAATCCTGCCTCGCTTTTGCTTTGTTGCCTCTACCAAGATGATTTCCCGTTTCTCTCTTCACTGGAGCAGGCAGACACAGCCAACGCACATCAAGTGTCAAGAGACACGCTCTGCTGAGCTCAACGCTTGTGCAGATGCACATGTGCGACGAAGTCAACACACGTGCTTGTGGAGAGAAAGAAAGGGACTCCCAGGCGTGTGGAGCGACGGGGAGAAAGAGCGGGCGCTGAGGAACACAGTTTCAAACAGACTGTCTCCACACAAACAGGCACCTGTCTGCAGGTATCCTAGATCTTGATTCTTGAACTTGAGGAAACACGCGTCTGAGCAAAACTCCCAAACGCTTCCAGGAAAGACACAGGCTCTCCCACAAGCACACAAGTGTTTGCCCTCAGCTATAGATCAGGGACAAGCCTGTGAAGAGCAACCAAAGAGCTCGTCCGTCTTTCCCTCAATAGATGGGAGTAGGCGCGCTTGCGGATGTGTGCGTGTGTGTGGCCACGCGTTTGCTTAGGCTTCAGTGTGTGAAAAGGTAGGTGCTTTTCTCTAGCTGCGTGTGCGTGCACGTGGTGCTGGGTGCACATCCCTGGGTGCTCGTGGAAAGGTTTCTGCATGGTTTTCGCTGAGGAATCGTGTGTGTGCACATGGACAAAGAGAAGGCGCAGCAACCAGGTTCCAGCGCCGAAGAAGGCAAAAGGCGAGGTTTCCGGCGCTATCTCCTTCTCTCCCCAGAGCTAGTCGCGCAAAGCAAGCCGCTAAGCCGGCGACCGGCAAGAGAGCTACAACGAAGCATGCCGAACGGAGAAAATAGCAGCAGCTCATCTGTTCACACCTTGTTTCTGCCATGTGCTTGAACGCCAAGACGTTCGCGCTTCTGTGAGATGAAAGACGTCCTTCTGCATATGTGGTTGCTCACACCGGTGCACTTGTTAGTGTATCCATTCAGTCCTGGGCTGCGGGGCATTCAGAAGTGGCTCTGTGGAGACGTCTGCATAGAGGCAGCTGTCAGAACACGCACACTCGATTGTTCACCAAAACATATGCAGACGCGTCCTTAGCCTGTAGATTTGGATGCACAGAGTTCCCTGTGTTCGCAAGAGACAAGGGAATCGCGTCTGTGCGCACAGAAGCAATAGCGGACCGTTTCCCTCGGAGTGAACGCGAAAGAGCCGTCTATATACTCGCAGACACGCGAACGTGCCTCAATGCGGTCACAGAGGCAGCAGCTTTTGCACAGATGCTCCTGGTGATTCTGGCACTTTCCAGGCACACTCCTGAAAGTCGCGCACACTGCTGTTCACTCGCTAAACGACCTCTTGGGAAACACGTCTCCGGTCGACGGACCGCTCAGATTGCTTCTCGTGTAACTGTGAACTGTGTCAGCGCAGGGAATCCGTCTCTGTTGAGCAGATGTCAATCCTGCCTCGCTTTTGCTTTGTTGCCTCTACCAAGATGATTTCCCGTTTCTCTCTTCACTGGAGCAGGCAGACACAGCCAACGCACATCAAGTGTCAAGAGACACGCTCTGCTGAGCTCAACGCTTGTGCAGATGCACATGTGCGACGAAGTCAACACACGTGCTTGTGGAGAGAAAGAAAGGGACTCCCAGGCGTGTGGAGCGACGGGGAGAAAGAGCGGGCGCTGAGGAACACAGTTTCAAACAGACTGTCTCCACACAAACAGGCACCTGTCTGCAGGTATCCTAGATCTTGATTCTTGAACTTGAGGAAACACGCGTCTGAGCAAAACTCCCAAACGCTTCCAGGAAAGACACAGGCTCTCCCACAAGCACACAAGTGTTTGCCCTCAGCTATAGATCAGGGACAAGCCTGTGAAGAGCAACCAAAGAGCTCGTCCGTCTTTCCCTCAATAGATGGGAGTAGGCGCGCTTGCGGATGTGTGCGTGTGTGTGGCCACGCGTTTGCTTAGGCATCAGTGTGTGAAAAGGTAGGTGCTTTTCTCTAGCTGCGTGTGCGTGCACGTGGTGCTGGGTGCACATCCCTGGGTGCTCGTGGAAAGGTTTCTGCATGGTTTTCGCTGAGGAATCGTGTGTGTGCACATGGACAAAGAGAAGGCGCAGCAACCAGGTTCCAGCGCCGAAGAAGGCAAAAGGCGAGGTTTCCGGCGCTATCTCCTTCTCTCCCCAGAGCTAGTCGCGCAAAGCAAGCCGCTAAGCCGGCGACCGGCAAGAGAGCTACAACGAAGCATGCCGAACGGAGAAAATAGCAGCAGCTCATCTGTTCACACCTTGTTTCTGCCATGTGCTTGAACGCCAAGACGTTCGCGCTTCTGTGAGATGAAAGACGTCCTTCTGCATATGTGGTTGCTCACACCGGTGCACTTGTTAGTGTATCCATTCAGTCCTGGGCTGCGGGGCATTCAGAAGTGGCTCTGTGGAGACGTCTGCATAGAGGCAGCTGTCAGAACACGCACACTCGATTGTTCACCAAAACATATGCAGACGCGTCCTTAGCCTGTAGATTTGGATGCACAGAGTTCCCTGTGTTCGCAAGAGACAAGGGAATCGCGTCTGTGCGCACAGAAGCAATAGCGGACCGTTTCCCTCGGAGTGAACGCGAAAGAGCCGTCTATATACTCGCAGACACGCGAACGTGCCTCAATGCGGTCACAGAGGCAGCAGCTTTTGCACAGATGCTCCTGGTGATTCTGGCACTTTCCAGGCACACTCCTGAAAGTCGCGCACACTGCTGTTCACTCGCTAAACGACCTCTTGGGAAACACGTCTCCGGTCGACGGACCGCTCAGATTGCTTCTCGTGTAACTGTGAACTGTGTCAGCGCAGGGAATCCGTCTCTGTTGAGCAGATGTCAATCCTGCCTCGCTTTTGCTTTGTTGCCTCTACCAAGATGATTTCCCGTTTCTCTCTTCACTGGAGCAGGCAGACACAGCCAACGCACATCAAGTGTCAAGAGACACGCTCTGCTGAGCTCAACGCTTGTGCAGATGCACATGTGCGACGAAGTCAACACACGTGCTTGTGGAGAGAAAGAAAGGGACTCCCAGGCGTGTGGAGCGACGGGGAGAAAGAGCGGGCGCTGAGGAACACAGTTTCAAACAGACTGTCTCCACACAAACAGGCACCTGTCTGCAGGTATCCTAGATCTTGATTCTTGAACTTGAGGAAACACGCGTCTGAGCAAAACTCCCAAACGCTTCCAGGAAAGACACAGGCTCTCCCACAAGCACACAAGTGTTTGCCCTCAGCTATAGATCAGGGACAAGCCTGTGAAGAGCAACCAAAGAGCTCGTCCGTCTTTCCCTCAATAGATGGGAGTAGGCGCGCTTGCGGATGTGTGCGTGTGTGTGGCCACGCGTTTGCTTAGGCTTCAGTGTGTGAAAAGGTAGGTGCTTTTCTCTAGCTGCGTGTGCGTGCACGTGGTGCTGGGTGCACATCCCTGGGTGCTCGTGGAAAGGTTTCTGCATGGTTTTCGCTGAGGAATCGTGTGTGTGCACATGGACAAAGAGAAGGCGCAGCAACCAGGTTCCAGCGCCGAAGAAGGCAAAAGGCGAGGTTTCCGGCGCTATCTCCTTCTCTCCCCAGAGCTAGTCGCGCAAAGCAAGCCGCTAAGCCGGCGACCGGCAAGAGAGCTACAACGAAGCATGCCGAACGGAGAAAATAGCAGCAGCTCATCTGTTCACACCTTGTTTCTGCCATGTGCTTGAACGCCAAGACGTTCGCGCTTCTGTGAGATGAAAGACGTCCTTCTGCATATGTGGTTGCTCACACCGGTGCACTTGTTAGTGTATCCATTCAGTCCTGGGCTGCGGGGCATTCAGAAGTGGCTCTGTGGAGACGTCTGCATAGAGGCAGCTGTCAGAACACGCACACTCGATTGTTCACCAAAACATATGCAGACGCGTCCTTAGCCTGTAGATTTGGATGCACAGAGTTCCCTGTGTTCGCAAGAGACAAGGGAATCGCGTCTGTGCGCACAGAAGCAATAGCGGACCGTTTCCCTCGGAGTGAACGCGAAAGAGCCGTCTATATACTCGCAGACACGCGAACGTGCCTCAATGCGGTCACAGAGGCAGCAGCTTTTGCACAGATGCTCCTGGTGATTCTGGCACTTTCCAGGCACACTCCTGAAAGTCGCGCACACTGCTGTTCACTCGCTAAACGACCTCTTGGGAAACACGTCTCCGGTCGACGGACCGCTCAGATTGCTTCTCGTGTAACTGTGAACTGTGTCAGCGCAGGGAATCCGTCTCTGTTGAGCAGATGTCAATCCTGCCTCGCTTTTGCTTTGTTGCCTCTACCAAGATGATTTCCCGTTTCTCTCTTCACTGGAGCAGGCAGACACAGCCAACGCACATCAAGTGTCAAGAGACACGCTCTGCTGAGCTCAACGCTTGTGCAGATGCACATGTGCGACGAAGTCAACACACGTGCTTGTGGAGAGAAAGAAAGGGACTCCCAGGCGTGTGGAGCGACGGGGAGAAAGAGCGGGCGCTGAGGAACACAGTTTCAAACAGACTGTCTCCACACAAACAGGCACCTGTCTGCAGGTATCCTAGATCTTGATTCTTGAACTTGAGGAAACACGCGTCTGAGCAAAACTCCCAAACGCTTCCAGGAAAGACACAGGCTCTCCCACAAGCACACAAGTGTTTGCCCTCAGCTATAGATCAGGGACAAGCCTGTGAAGAGCAACCAAAGAGCTCGTCCGTCTTTCCCTCAGTAGATGGGAGTAGGCGCGCTTGCGGATGTGTGCGTGTGTGTGGCCACGCGTTTGCTTAGGCATCAGTGTGTGAAAAGGTAGGTGCTTTTCTCTAGCTGCGTGTGCGTGCACGTGGTGCTGGGTGCACATCCCTGGGTGCTCGTGGAAAGGTTTCTGCATGGTTTTCGCTGAGGAATCGTGTGTGTGCACATGGACAAAGAGAAGGCGCAGCAACCAGGTTCCAGCGCCGAAGAAGGCAAAAGGCGAGGTTTCCGGCGCTATCTCCTTCTCTCCCCAGAGCTAGTCGCGCAAAGCAAGCCGCTAAGCCGGCGACCGGCAAGAGAGCTACAACGAAGCATGCCGAACGGAGAAAATAGCAGCAGCTCATCTGTTCACACCTTGTTTCTGCCATGTGCTTGAACGCCAAGACGTTCGCGCTTCTGTGAGATGAAAGACGTCCTTCTGCATATGTGGTTGCTCACACCGGTGCACTTGTTAGTGTATCCATTCAGTCCTGGGCTGCGGGGCATTCAGAAGTGGCTCTGTGGAGACGTCTGCATAGAGGCAGCTGTCAGAACACGCACACTCGATTGTTCACCAAAACATATGCAGACGCGTCCTTAGCCTGTAGATTTGGATGCACAGAGTTCCCTGTGTTCGCAAGAGACAAGGGAATCGCGTCTGTGCGCACAGAAGCAATAGCGGACCGTTTCCCTCGGAGTGAACGCGAAAGAGCCGTCTATATACTCGCAGACACGCGAACGTGCCTCAATGCGGTCACAGAGGCAGCAGCTTTTGCACAGATGCTCCTGGTGATTCTGGCACTTTCCAGGCACACTCCTGAAAGTCGCGCACACTGCTGTTCACTCGCTAAACGACCTCTTGGGAAACACGTCTCCGGTCGACGGACCGCTCAGATTGCTTCTCGTGTAACTGTGAACTGTGTCAGCGCAGGGAATCCGTCTCTGTTGAGCAGATGTCAATCCTGCCTCGCTTTTGCTTTGTTGCCTCTACCAAGATGATTTCCCGTTTCTCTCTTCACTGGAGCAGGCAGACACAGCCAACGCACATCAAGTGTCAAGAGACACGCTCTGCTGAGCTCAACGCTTGTGCAGATGCACATGTGCGACGAAGTCAACACACGTGCTTGTGGAGAGAAAGAAAGGGACTCCCAGGCGTGTGGAGCGACGGGGAGAAAGAGCGGGCGCTGAGGAACACAGTTTCAAACAGACTGTCTCCACACAAACAGGCACCTGTCTGCAGGTATCCTAGATCTTGATTCTTGAACTTGAGGAAACACGCGTCTGAGCAAAACTCCCAAACGCTTCCAGGAAAGACACAGGCTCTCCCACAAGCACACAAGTGTTTGCCCTCAGCTATAGATCAGGGACAAGCCTGTGAAGAGCAACCAAAGAGCTCGTCCGTCTTTCCCTCAATAGATGGGAGTAGGCGCGCTTGCGGATGTGTGCGTGTGTGTGGCCACGCGTTTGCTTAGGCTTCAGTGTGTGAAAAGGTAGGTGCTTTTCTCTAGCTGCGTGTGCGTGCACGTGGTGCTGGGTGCACATCCCTGGGTGCTCGTGGAAAGGTTTCTGCATGGTTTTCGCTGAGGAATCGTGTGTGTGCACATGGACAAAGAGAAGGCGCAGCAACCAGGTTCCAGCGCCGAAGAAGGCAAAAGGCGAGGTTTCCGGCGCTATCTCCTTCTCTCCCCAGAGCTAGTCGCGCAAAGCAAGCCGCTAAGCCGGCGACCGGCAAGAGAGCTACAACGAAGCATGCCGAACGGAGAAAATAGCAGCAGCTCATCTGTTCACACCTTGTTTCTGCCATGTGCTTGAACGCCAAGACGTTCGCGCTTCTGTGAGATGAAAGACGTCCTTCTGCATATGTGGTTGCTCACACCGGTGCACTTGTTAGTGTATCCATTCAGTCCTGGGCTGCGGGGCATTCAGAAGTGGCTCTGTGGAGACGTCTGCATAGAGGCAGCTGTCAGAACACGCACACTCGATTGTTCACCAAAACATATGCAGACGCGTCCTTAGCCTGTAGATTTGGATGCACAGAGTTCCCTGTGTTCGCAAGAGACAAGGGAATCGCGTCTGTGCGCACAGAAGCAATAGCGGACCGTTTCCCTCGGAGTGAACGCGAAAGAGCCGTCTATATACTCGCAGACACGCGAACGTGCCTCAATGCGGTCACAGAGGCAGCAGCTTTTGCACAGATGCTCCTGGTGATTCTGGCACTTTCCAGGCACACTCCTGAAAGTCGCGCACACTGCTGTTCACTCGCTAAACGACCTCTTGGGAAACACGTCTCCGGTCGACGGACCGCTCAGATTGCTTCTCGTGTAACTGTGAACTGTGTCAGCGCAGGGAATCCGTCTCTGTTGAGCAGATGTGGATCCTGCCTCGCTTTTGCTTTGTTGCCTCTACCAAGATGATTTCCCGTTTCTCTCTTCACTGGAGCAGGCAGACACAGCCAACGCACATCAAGTGTCAAGAGACACGCTCTGCTGAGCTCAACGCTTGTGCAGATGCACATGTGCGACGAAGTCAACACACGTGCTTGTGGAGAGAAAGAAAGGGACTCCCAGGCGTGTGGAGCGACGGGGAGAAAGAGCGGGCGCTGAGGAGCACAGTTTCAAACAGACTGTCTCCACACAAACAGGCACCTGTCTGCAGGTATCCTAGATCTTGATTCTTGAACTTGAGGAAACACGCGTCTGAGCAAAACTCCCAAACGCTTCCAGGAAAGACACAGGCTCTCCCACAAGCACACAAGTGTTTGCCCTCAGCTATAGATCAGGGACAAGCCTGTGAAGAGCAACCAAAGAGCTCGTCCGTCTTTCCCTCAGTAGATGGGAGTAGGCGCGCTTGCGGATGTGTGCGTGTGTGTGGCCACGCGTTTGCTTAGGCATCAGTGTGTGAAAAGGTAGGTGCTTTTCTCTAGCTGCGTGTGCGTGCACGTGGTGCTGGGTGCACATCCCTGGGTGCTCGTGGAAAGGTTTCTGCATGGTTTTCGCTGAGGAATCGTGTGTGTGCACATGGACAAAGAGAAGGCGCAGCAACCAGGTTCCAGCGCCGAAGAAGGCAAAAGGCGAGGTTTCCGGCGCTATCTCCTTCTCTCCCCAGAGCTAGTCGCGCAAAGCAAGCCGCTAAGCCGGCGACCGGCAAGAGAGCTACAACGAAGCATGCCGAACGGAGAAAATAGCAGCAGCTCATCTGTTCACACCTTGTTTCTGCCATGTGCTTGAACGCCAAGACGTTCGCGCTTCTGTGAGATGAAAGACGTCCTTCTGCATATGTGGTTGCTCACACCGGTGCACTTGTTAGTGTATCCATTCAGTCCTGGGCTGCGGGGCATTCAGAAGTGGCTCTGTGGAGACGTCTGCATAGAGGCAGCTGTCAGAACACGCACACTCGATTGTTCACCAAAACATATGCAGACGCGTCCTTAGCCTGTAGATTTGGATGCACAGAGTTCCCTGTGTTCGCAAGAGACAAGGGAATCGCGTCTGTGCGCACAGAAGCAATAGCGGACCGTTTCCCTCGGAGTGAACGCGAAAGAGCCGTCTATATACTCGCAGACACGCGAACGTGCCTCAATGCGGTCACAGAGGCAGCAGCTTTTGCACAGATGCTCCTGGTGATTCTGGCACTTTCCAGGCACACTCCTGAAAGTCGCGCACACTGCTGTTCACTCGCTAAACGACCTCTTGGGAAACACGTCTCCGGTCGACGGACCGCTCAGATTGCTTCTCGTGTAACTGTGAACTGTGTCAGCGCAGGGAATCCGTCTCTGTTGAGCAGATGTGGATCCTGCCTCGCTTTTGCTTTGTTGCCTCTACCAAGATGATTTCCCGTTTCTCTCTTCACTGGAGCAGGCAGACACAGCCAACGCACATCAAGTGTCAAGAGACACGCTCTGCTGAGCTCAACGCTTGTGCAGATGCACATGTGCGACGAAGTCAACACACGTGCTTGTGGAGAGAAAGAAAGGGACTCCCAGGCGTGTGGAGCGACGGGGAGAAAGAGCGGGCGCTGAGGAGCACAGTTTCAAACAGACTGTCTCCACACAAACAGGCACCTGTCTGCAGGTATCCTAGATCTTGATTCTTGAACTTGAGGAAACACGCGTCTGAGCAAAACTCCCAAACGCTTCCAGGAAAGACACAGGCTCTCCCACAAGCACACAAGTGTTTGCCCTCAGCTATAGATCAGGGACAAGCCTGTGAAGAGCAACCAAAGAGCTCGTCCGTCTTTCCCTCAGTAGATGGGAGTAGGCGCGCTTGCGGATGTGTGCGTGTGTGTGGCCACGCGTTTGCTTAGGCATCAGTGTGTGAAAAGGTAGGTGCTTTTCTCTAGCTGCGTGTGCGTGCACGTGGTGCTGGGTGCACATCCCTGGGTGCTCGTGGAAAGGTTTCTGCATGGTTTTCGCTGAGGAATCGTGTGTGTGCACATGGACAAAGAGAAGGCGCAGCAACCAGGTTCCAGCGCCGAAGAAGGCAAAAGGCGAGGTTTCCGGCGCTATCTCCTTCTCTCCCCAGAGCTAGTCGCGCAAAGCAAGCCGCTAAGCCGGCGACCGGCAAGAGAGCTACAACGAAGCATGCCGAACGGAGAAAATAGCAGCAGCTCATCTGTTCACACCTTGTTTCTGCCATGTGCTTGAACGCCAAGACGTTCGCGCTTCTGTGAGATGAAAGACGTCCTTCTGCATATGTGGTTGCTCACACCGGTGCACTTGTTAGTGTATCCATTCAGTCCTGGGCTGCGGGGCATTCAGAAGTGGCTCTGTGGAGACGTCTGCATAGAGGCAGCTGTCAGAACACGCACACTCGATTGTTCACCAAAACATATGCAGACGCGTCCTTAGCCTGTAGATTTGGATGCACAGAGTTCCCTGTGTTCGCAAGAGACAAGGGAATCGCGTCTGTGCGCACAGAAGCAATAGCGGACCGTTTCCCTCGGAGTGAACGCGAAAGAGCCGTCTATATACTCGCAGACACGCGAACGTGCCTCAATGCGGTCACAGAGGCAGCAGCTTTTGCACAGATGCTCCTGGTGATTCTGGCACTTTCCAGGCACACTCCTGAAAGTCGCGCACACTGCTGTTCACTCGCTAAACGACCTCTTGGGAAACACGTCTCCGGTCGACGGACCGCTCAGATTGCTTCTCGTGTAACTGTGAACTGTGTCAGCGCAGGGAATCCGTCTCTGTTGAGCAGATGTCAATCCTGCCTCGCTTTTGCTTTGTTGCCTCTACCAAGATGATTTCCCGTTTCTCTCTTCACTGGAGCAGGCAGACACAGCCAACGCACATCAAGTGTCAAGAGACACGCTCTGCTGAGCTCAACGCTTGTGCAGATGCACATGTGCGACGAAGTCAACACACGTGCTTGTGGAGAGAAAGAAAGGGACTCCCAGGCGTGTGGAGCGACGGGGAGAAAGAGCGGGCGCTGAGGAACACAGTTTCAAACAGACTGTCTCCACACAAACAGGCACCTGTCTGCAGGTATCCTAGATCTTGATTCTTGAACTTGAGGAAACACGCGTCTGAGCAAAACTCCCAAACGCTTCCAGGAAAGACACAGGCTCTCCCACAAGCACACAAGTGTTTGCCCTCAGCTATAGATCAGGGACAAGCCTGTGAAGAGCAACCAAAGAGCTCGTCCGTCTTTCCCTCAGTAGATGGGAGTAGGCGCGCTTGCGGATGTGTGCGTGTGTGTGGCCACGCGTTTGCTTAGGCATCAGTGTGTGAAAAGGTAGGTGCTTTTCTCTAGCTGCGTGTGCGTGCACGTGGTGCTGGGTGCACATCCCTGGGTGCTCGTGGAAAGGTTTCTGCATGGTTTTCGCTGAGGAATCGTGTGTGTGCACATGGACAAAGAGAAGGCGCAGCAACCAGGTTCCAGCGCCGAAGAAGGCAAAAGGCGAGGTTTCCGGCGCTATCTCCTTCTCTCCCCAGAGCTAGTCGCGCAAAGCAAGCCGCTAAGCCGGCGACCGGCAAGAGAGCTACAACGAAGCATGCCGAACGGAGAAAATAGCAGCAGCTCATCTGTTCACACCTTGTTTCTGCCATGTGCTTGAACGCCAAGACGTTCGCGCTTCTGTGAGATGAAAGACGTCCTTCTGCATATGTGGTTGCTCACACCGGTGCACTTGTTAGTGTATCCATTCAGTCCTGGGCTGCGGGGCATTCAGAAGTGGCTCTGTGGAGACGTCTGCATAGAGGCAGCTGTCAGAACACGCACACTCGATTGTTCACCAAAACATATGCAGACGCGTCCTTAGCCTGTAGATTTGGATGCACAGAGTTCCCTGTGTTCGCAAGAGACAAGGGAATCGCGTCTGTGCGCACAGAAGCAATAGCGGACCGTTTCCCTCGGAGTGAACGCGAAAGAGCCGTCTATATACTCGCAGACACGCGAACGTGCCTCAATGCGGTCACAGAGGCAGCAGCTTTTGCACAGATGCTCCTGGTGATTCTGGCACTTTCCAGGCACACTCCTGAAAGTCGCGCACACTGCTGTTCACTCGCTAAACGACCTCTTGGGAAACACGTCTCCGGTCGACGGACCGCTCAGATTGCTTCTCGTGTAACTGTGAACTGTGTCAGCGCAGGGAATCCGTCTCTGTTGAGCAGATGTCAATCCTGCCTCGCTTTTGCTTTGTTGCCTCTACCAAGATGATTTCCCGTTTCTCTCTTCACTGGAGCAGGCAGACACAGCCAACGCACATCAAGTGTCAAGAGACACGCTCTGCTGAGCTCAACGCTTGTGCAGATGCACATGTGCGACGAAGTCAACACACGTGCTTGTGGAGAGAAAGAAAGGGACTCCCAGGCGTGTGGAGCGACGGGGAGAAAGAGCGGGCGCTGAGGAGCACAGTTTCAAACAGACTGTCTCCACACAAACAGGCACCTGTCTGCAGGTATCCTAGATCTTGATTCTTGAACTTGAGGAAACACGCGTCTGAGCAAAACTCCCAAACGCTTCCAGGAAAGACACAGGCTCTCCCACAAGCACACAAGTGTTTGCCCTCAGCTATAGATCAGGGACAAGCCTGTGAAGAGCAACCAAAGAGCTCGTCCGTCTTTCTCTCAGTAGATGGGAGTAGGCGCGCTTGCGGATGTGTGCGTGTGTGTGGCCACGCGTTTGCTTAGGCATCAGTGTGTGAAAAGGTAGGTGCTTTTCTCTAGCTGCGTGTGCGTGCACGTGGTGCTGGGTGCACATCCCTGGGTGCTCGTGGAAAGGTTTCTGCATGGTTTTCGCTGAGGAATCGTGTGTGTGCACATGGACAAAGAGAAGGCGCAGCAACCAGGTTCCAGCGCCGAAGAAGGCAAAAGGCGAGGTTTCCGGCGCTATCTCCTTCTCTCCCCAGAGCTAGTCGCGCAAAGCAAGCCGCTAAGCCGGCGACCGGCAAGAGAGCTACAACGAAGCATGCCGAACGGAGAAAATAGCAGCAGCTCATCTGTTCACACCTTGTTTCTGCCATGTGCTTGAACGCCAAGACGTTCGCGCTTCTGTGAGATGAAAGACGTCCTTCTGCATATGTGGTTGCTCACACCGGTGCACTTGTTAGTGTATCCATTCAGTCCTGGGCTGCGGGGCATTCAGAAGTGGCTCTGTGGAGACGTCTGCATAGAGGCAGCTGTCAGAACACGCACACTCGATTGTTCACCAAAACATATGCAGACGCGTCCTTAGCCTGTAGATTTGGATGCACAGAGTTCCCTGTGTTCGCAAGAGACAAGGGAATCGCGTCTGTGCGCACAGAAGCAATAGCGGACCGTTTCCCTCGGAGTGAACGCGAAAGAGCCGTCTATATACTCGCAGACACGCGAACGTGCCTCAATGCGGTCACAGAGGCAGCAGCTTTTGCACAGATGCTCCTGGTGATTCTGGCACTTTCCAGGCACACTCCTGAAAGTCGCGCACACTGCTGTTCACTCGCTAAACGACCTCTTGGGAAACACGTCTCCGGTCGACGGACCGCTCAGATTGCTTCTCGTGTAACTGTGAACTGTGTCAGCGCAGGGAATCCGTCTCTGTTGAGCAGATGTCAATCCTGCCTCGCTTTTGCTTTGTTGCCTCTACCAAGATGATTTCCCGTTTCTCTCTTCACTGGAGCAGGCAGACACAGCCAACGCACATCAAGTGTCAAGAGACACGCTCTGCTGAGCTCAACGCTTGTGCAGATGCACATGTGCGACGAAGTCAACACACGTGCTTGTGGAGAGAAAGAAAGGGACTCCCAGGCGTGTGGAGCGACGGGGAGAAAGAGCGGGCGCTGAGGAACACAGTTTCAAACAGACTGTCTCCACACAAACAGGCACCTGTCTGCAGGTATCCTAGATCTTGATTCTTGAACTTGAGGAAACACGCGTCTGAGCAAAACTCCCAAACGCTTCCAGGAAAGACACAGGCTCTCCCACAAGCACACAAGTGTTTGCCCTA